>NC_136483.1:24269377-24641877 GCF_053919585.1 Euprymna scolopes | reverse complement strand
ATATAAATAATTTCTCTCTATTCGCCCTACGTAAACAGTTACACCACGAGGAAATCCGAAGTCTACCTTTTTGCAAATAAAACCAATAAAAATATTCACTTGTTTTGAGGAAAGCTAAATACTGATTTGATTATTAGTTTCATTTTGTTAGTTTCATAATATTTTTTTTTTATATACAGAAACATCGCAACCCTTCCTTTTCTATTATTTGGACGTCATTTCATCCTACTCATGCCTAATCCTTATGTATGTATATATTTTTTTGTTGTTTTGCTTTTTTGTGGGGTTTTAGGGGGGAGGTGATTAGAGGGTTATTTTTAGGGCAGGGGTTCTTTTTAGACTTGCTCAGATAAAATAAAGAAAATAAAACTAACCGACCTTAGGATTTAATTAATCAATCTCCCTTTTTTGTCATCTTTCTTCGTAATTCCAAGTCTCTTTGGCGCACGATGATCCCTCCATCATTCTGAGCTCTGTCTCTCTTTTTTACCTTTCTCATCAAGTCCTTTTTATTCTTTTAACTTTCTTCGTATTCTCCAACACTTCAGCATCCTTCTCATCATTTCTTTCTTTTCTTTTTTTTACTTTATATTTTCATTTTACATCACTTTTGTTTTTTTGTTTTTTTTGTTTTTTTTTTTTTGTTTTTTTTGTTTTTTACTCTGAATGTTTCATTACAGTTACTGATAAATACTTATTAATTATTTATCATCATTGCGATTTTTCTTTTCCGGTTTTGTTGTTTTGTTTTGAGGGTAAAGAGGAATCCTGCGTTCCTCTTCCGCTTAATGACGCGTGTACCGTTGACACAGTCATCCGCTTCGTATGTCCATTGTTTCTGTTTAAAATCTTCGTGATGAGAGGGAGTTCCCCATTATATTTCTTCTTCTTCTTCTTCTTTTTCTTCTTCTTCTTCTTCTTCTTCGCTTGACAAACCCCGATTTTCACTTGATGCTAGTCTTTCTTTTTATCACTTTTAAAAACAGAATAAAAACAACAATCTAGGGAGAGCACGAGAGGGAACTAGAAAACCTAAACACGGTAAGATGTTGGGTTCGTGATTTTTTTTTTTTTTTTTTTTTTTCGAAATCTGAAGATACACCGAATACAAAAAAAAAATAGAGTTTTAAATAATCATAAAGTTGTTAGTTTCACCATTGAAAGCCAAGGTTTACATCGCGGAGACAGGAAATCCTCAATTGGCGTTTAAATCTACAGAATAATATTATCCAAATCAATCACATAAATATTGTTTCCACAAATCATGGTAAAGGTGTTAATGCCACCCATGCGTCTCTCTCTCTCTCTCTCTCTCTCTCTCTCTCTCTCTCTCTCTCTCTCTCTCTCGCTCTCTCTCTCTCTGTAAGTAAGTATAAGTAACCGCTTTCTTTCTGACGCTCACCTGCTCGCTCCAGTGTCGTGTCTATTTACTTAAATATAGGGATAGCGAGAGACTACTGACTCGTTCCGTACACGCAAACACACAAGCAAAAAGGGAAAAAGAGAAAGGAAGGGGGGACACTGCTGAGCCCCGCCATCGAACACGGTGTATTTGTGCATATCACCCCCTTACCATCATCAGCACCAACAACAACAGCATCACCGGTGTAAGATCACTTCATGCACGACAAAGGTGACGGTGGCGCGGTCAGCTTCAGAAAGAGAGAGTGGGGAGAAGGAAAGAGAGCATCATTCTCTATAGCAGTGGTCGTAGTGGTAGCCGTCGACGACGACGACGACGGTGCAGCATGTCCGCTGAGACCAATATATGTCTGTTCACTGAAGGAACAGATGAATTAAAAAGGGGAATTGAATTGAATAAAAAAAATCAGAGGGGAGTGCAGATCTATAACATAAAAAATAGGCGGTTGATATGTGAGCGTACGTTTAGGCAGGTTTTTTTTCATTAGATTACTATGTAGACAATAAAAACACGTGCAAAGATAAAATATTCACCTCCTCTCTCTTTCTCCCTCTCTACCTCTCTCTTTCTCCCCCCCCCCTCTCTCTCTCTCTCTCTCTTTCTCTCTCTTTCTCTCTCTCTCTCTCTGTTACTCCCTCTTGCTCTTTATTTGTGTGTGTGTCGGTCTGTTGTCGTTCTGTCTGTCTGTCTGTCTCTCACTCTCTATCTATCTATCTATCTATCTATCTATATATATATATATATATATATATATATATATAACTATTCGCTCACTTCTGCGTGAGCTTATGATGTTAACCTAGGCCCTCTCATCTCTCTCTTATTCACACTCCCTTCCCTTCCCTTCCCTTCCTTCTTCTCTTTTTCTCCCCTCAACTACGTCTCTCCGCTTGACACTGTAGGTTTATTTCTGTTTTTATGTTTCGTTTACGTTTTGTTTTGTTTCTTGCCTCATTGTATTGTCTTATATATATAAATATAAATATATATATATATATATATATATGCATGTATATATATATATATATATATATATATATATATATATATATATATATATATATATATATCACTAATTAAACGGGATCATCTTAATTTTTAATGCATTTTTTTAATATCATGTGGTTGCTCTCTAGACAAGAACTTCTGTGAACTTTCTCTAATGATCATTAAGGGCCGGACTTTTGTAACAGCAACATCGCCTGATGTCGTTTCTATTTGTTTATAACTAGTTGACTGAAACATACTCAAAGAGTCACCATTTATCAAGGAACAGAGGCCACATGGGACAATAGCGTAGTAATCGTTAATAATGGGAATTTAGTACTTTGGATTACATAAGGTGACGGCTCATCAAGAACTTGTTCACGTTGGACAACTATATTATAGTCAGCTGGAAAGCCGGGAAACGAAGCAGAGTTCCATAGGCGTGCAGTTCTAAGAAAAAAGTTTTGTTCATGGAATCTACGTTTAGGTTTAGGCACAGATAAAGAGTGTTCCATGCTTTGTTCGATACTGAAAAGTTCGCGGAACATTTTTTTTTTTTCTGGATGTTGTTTCGACCATAGCTTGTGGATTATCATGGCTCTAAATTCAGCAATTCTGTTTATTGATATAGTCATTTAACATACTGTGTGCGTCACTACTGAAGAAAATGTTAAAAGGGAATTGTTGCTCAATAACAACGTTTCCTTCGGCGCATTCACCAAATGTATTGCGTGAACGATGATCACTTCGCTTCAACTCCTGTACAAGTTGAATCATGTAAACATGCAAGTAAAGACCTTATTGCAAAACATTTGAGCACGTTTACGAATGGACACTATTGCAGCAGCATCAACACTACTGTACAGTCGCAAACGCTTGTTGTGTGTGCACTGAACAACGTCTTACAGAATATGTATTGTCATTTAGAGCAGGAGTCACCAAACTACGGCGTGTGGGGCGAATTCAGTCCACGTCGTCACTTCGTTCGGCCCACCGATGGTGCTTGAATTTACTTGATAAAACGTATGTGCAAAATTTTGATTTGAATACCGTACTTTGGGGTAATTTTACCAGACCTGTGGGTAATTGCGCCAACTAATATATATATATATATATATATATATATATATATATATATATATATATATATATATATATATATATATATATATATATATATATTGTTTTAAAATATGATTATCCACTGACGCGTGTTTCATCATCAGAGTGGTTGAATCTAGCGAAATTTGAAATCCACACCCCTATGAAAAGAAGCCTAAACTTCTAAAACTGAGCTATCTTGCGCGACTGCTGGATATATCGCAATTTACGTAGATGTTATTTATTTGTTTTTGTTTTGCGATACTTCTTGAATAAATTCAATTATTTGTACGAAAGTGCATTTTTGCCTAAATGCGAGTGGGGAATAATTTTCCCTTTTACCAATTTGGTACCCCAAATGGGGGGCGTCATATATATTGTTTTAAAATATAATTATCCACTGACACGTCTTTCGTCGTCTACGACTCATCAGAGTGGCTGAATCTAGCGAGATTTTGAAATATATATATATATATATATATATATATATATATATATATTTAAATAATGGAGTAGTCACCAACAATGTGTATTTTTTAACATTATTTTATTATTCCGTGTCTTGGTTTTTCATTGAGAATTATGTTTGGATCATTGTAATAATGTTTTTAAGTCATTGAAATCGTTTTTACGCGCGTTTCAGACGTTCTGTGATGCGTCCTCGTCAGAAATTATTTTCAAAATTTGAAAATAATTTATATATATATATATATATATATATATATATATATATATATATAATTATTTTTTTACTATAATAATTAAATACCTACAGACACTAGTGCTTCATCCTTTCGGGATTCTTCAGTGCAGGGTGTCACGATTACTACCAGTCGAACGATTCGAACCCCGCGACACGAGACATCTCTGGCTCGATTAGCGGAGGCCGTATCCATTCGGCTACCATTAATCATGTGAAATAGCGTTGAATTTTAAACATTTTAATTTAAATGTTCATTACGTCAGACAGACAGTGACCAAATCGTTATACGATGATCTACGCATAAGAGCTAAATTGACCGACTTTTTAATTCAACAGAAAGTGCTCAACGATAAGAAACGTATTTCTTAAAGGGGCTGTCATAATTATTTTTTTACTATAATAATTAAATACCTACAGACACTAGTGTTTCATCCTTTCGGGATTCTTCAGTGCAGGGTGTATATATATATATATATATATATATATATATATATATATATATATATATATATATATATATATATATATACGAGATTCCTTCAATAAGTCTCCAGACTTTTTTGTACAGACATCTCGTCGACTTCTGAAAATTCAGTATGCTATTGCTAAACATCTTATGAGATGACTGACCAATTTCTTTATGATTTCAGGTTCAAATCAACAGCTACAGCAGGAATCAGAATACACCCTACTAAACTATGATTGTCATAGCTGGTGAATTTCAAAAATGCAATCTAGACGTGCGGAGAATTTAGAAGACGATCTGCAATAAAATTCCGTTTTAAACTTGAAAAAAATGTCACCAAAACGTATGGAATGCTTCAGACTACTTTTGGATCAGCTTGCATGAATCAGGTATTAGTTTTTGACTGGCATAAGAGTTTCCAGGAAGGTAAGGAGTCTGTAAGGGCTGATGAGAGGTGTGGGAGGAGTAAGGAAGTCAGAATACTAGACTTGATTGACCAAATAAAGAATTTCATGAATAAGGACCGTTGTGTGTCTATAGAAATACTAAGTGCACAGTTTGATGTTAGTGTGGGAACTGTACACACAATTATTCGTGAAGAACTGAAGATGCGGAAATTTTGCGCGAAGTTTGTCCCAAGTGTACTTAGAGAAGATCAGAAAGAAAAACGTTGTCATGTTCTTAATGCTCTGCTGATTTGCGATAAAAGCTGGATCTACTGCTATAACCCAGAGACCAAAAGACAGAGTTCCCAGTGGTAGCATGCTGGCTCTCCTAGACTCATGAAGGCCAGACATAACAAATCCACCCAGAAACTTATGATTATCCCTTTTTTGACAGAACGGGCATGATCTACGTGCACTGGATTCCTACTGTACAGACAGTCAACATGGGGATACTATGTTGAGGTTTAAAGGGGGTGCAGGAATAGGTTCTGTCTGAAGAGGCCAGTACCCTTCAAATCGAGTCAGTAACATTTCCACCAGGACAATGCACCAGTCCACAACTCCATCCTTGTTTCACAGACTATTTGACGAAGAGTGGCATCAGGACAGTCTCTCACCTTTCCTATACTTCAGACCTTCACACAAGAGGACTTCCATGAGGCCTTGCAGAAATATTTGGAACGGTACAATTAGTGCATTGTAGCCGGAGGAGATTACTTCGAAGGGTGACTAGAGCTTCATTTGTGTTCTATCAATAAAAGTGTTAATACGAAAAAAAGTATGGAATTTAAGGCACTTCGTATGTAAAGTTTGAAATGTTCAAAGATCTTATAAGTTTGATATTTTCGTTTTCCTGTACCACTTCTGGTTTATACTCATACCACTTCTCATTGTGGTCTTTCATAGTGTTTGCATATATTCCAGTGTATGACCTGAGTGACTTTGTCGTACCTCCATTTTTTTATATTGATGTTGAGTTAACATCAGGCATTCTGATATAATATGCGTTAATGTTTCTTCCCTTTCATTACACAATCTGAAAGCTAACGGTAGTCTAGTGGGTCTGGATGTCTCAGGTTCGTTCCACAAAAATCACTTTCACTTAGGATGGTCTCTCCCGTAAACCGCGTGTTTTTCTATAAAGAATTATGACTAAAATATATCAGGGAAACAAATGCCAACAATAGAATCTTTGGATTCATAAGATGATTATACAATCTGCACATCGATGATTCTGCAGTTTTGTCGATGTTGTGTAAGTGCCCTTTCCTGGCATGCCATTAAAGTAGTCTCAATAAAGGTTAACTCTGACCAACCAATTCCAGCTGTCATTATCTTTAACTTTAGTATTCATAAAAAATAAACTCTGCAATTTCTTTCCAAATAATTCCCCCCTCTCTCTCTCTCTCTCTCTCTCTCTCTCTCTCTCTCTCTCTCTCTCTCTCTCTCTCTCTTTCGCGCGCGCGCAAACTCTGACGCTTTTTCACCTGAGGTTTTAGTATCTTTTTCCTTTTCTACTTCATGGAGAAGAGTTTCATAATTTTCAGAAATATAATTAGTAAGAGTTCCTTCCGCTATACTTACCACATCTTCAACACTAAGTAAACCTCGACAAACTTCTTTTCTAGGTAGATGCAATCGATCTATGTCTCCTTTATTAACAAAAGCCTAACAAATTATAAGCATTTTTATAATTTTATTCGTCTAAACATTTTAATTCATGTACATTCCAGTCAAGTATCCCAGCGGTATATCGAATGATAGCTACTACTTTAGCAGTGATTGCATATATCATTATTATTATTATTATTATTATTATTATTATTATTATTATTATTATTATTATTATTAGCGTGACCTGTGGAAATTCTGCAGGAGACTCATTCATATGTAATATATTGATGTTGGCATTCTGTAGATGCTTAGCGTAAATGGAGACGCTCTGATATTATTTGTTAAATCTGTAAAAGTATTTATCTAAGCGTTTCTCGGTCGTAAAATACGCTTAAATATGATATTTTAATTATTACATATATATTATTATACAGTTAATGTTCTGTCAATTTTTATATATTATAAAGTTGCGATTTGAGAAAAAAATATATCCACATGGCTTGGGTGCATCAGCTTGAATCGAAACCGAATGGTGGTGGTGGTCGTCGTCGTTAACTTTACAGTGTTGTGATGCTTTACAGCAGTTAATTTTTCACTCGAGGATGGCGGATTTTACACCAAAGCTAATGAGCATATTCAAAGGGTCAATTAGATGGAAAGCGTAGGATGTTTGTTGTGTCAAGTAGAACCGATTTCTAGAGTACGATGATGTTGTACTTATTCCCAAAGAGTTCAACTGTTTCTCAAGATTATCTGGAATTGAGCCAAGCGCACATATAATGATTACCACGATGGAAGTTTTCTTGTTCCACAACCTAGAAATCTCCATCCTCAGTTTCTGATAGTTCCGTAGTTTCTCGTTCTTCTTGCCTGCTTTGGCATTCATTGGTCTTTTTATTCACACATACAAAATCTGGTTTCCTGTGAGTTATCTCTCCGTCACATTCACACATGAAATCCCAAAGAATCTTAACTTATCCATTTTCCACTACTACATCTGGGTGATGTTGGAACCATTTATCCATCGCTTAAATTTCAAACCTCTGGCACAAACTTCAATGCAGATGTGCAGATACTTTGTCATGTTCTCTATTTGAGCAAGTGTAGAACACGCATTAACATAGCCCGCCCTTATCAGAACAGCGCTTCCCGTAGATGTTTATATTGATTGCATTTGTATTTAGTGTCTGCTTCTAAACAGCAGACATAAAATTTTCTGTCCCTCTTTTAAAGTCATTTTTAGACAGATAAGTCCACGTGTACTGACATTTAATATCTTAGGTATCTCGCTCAAACTGCAATTATTATTATTATTACTACTACTACTACTACTACTACTACTACTACTACTACTATTACTACTACTAGCAGTTCAGCCCGGTTTTGCTCGGGCCCTATTTACTGTTCATAACTTTATGTTTTTTTTTGTTTGTTTGTTTTTGTTACATAGGCATGTATATGTATATATAGATTAAAAAGTTTGAATCATGTCCAGATAACCTACATCTAAAATTTCAAGTGTTTGGGCCAAAAATTGACGGAGGAGTTTGGTAGAGTCTTCAAAGGGCAACTCTTTCAGCTTTGACTTCTTGGAAGCCAAATTTTCACCCAAAAACTGATTAAAAATCTTGCTTCACGTCTGAATACCCTGTATGTAAAATTGTAAATGTTTAGACCAAAAAATTGACTGAGTAGTTTGCTAGAGACCGCAAAGGTCAAATCTTCGGTGGCTTAATTTTTGGCAATCGATTAAAAAGCTTGCCGTATGTCTGAATACACTATATGTAAAATTTCAAGTCTTTAGACCAAAGCTGTGTAATTTGGTAGAGACCGTAGAGGTGAAATCCTTTTTAATTTTGACCCCAATTTTGACCCCTTAACATTTATTGTTTTCGGCTCAAATCAAATTAAAAAGTTTGATCCATTTCCTAGGAAACTACATTTAAAATTTCAAGTGTTTAGACCTAAAATTGCCGGATGAGTTTGGGAGAGTTTTCAAAGGTCAAATCGTTGAACCCCTTGACAGCCAAATTTCTGGCCGAAAACCGATTGAAAAGATTTTCCCAAATCTCAATACCCCTTAATTAAATCTCAAGTCTGTAGACTGAAAAATGACAGACACACATACACACAGACAGACAATTTAACTTTTATAGAAATATAGATAATGTTCGTTAATTTCATAAATATAGAATATACACTGTGTAACACTGTTTCAAGAATCACACAACACAGCCTGCAGATTATTATTATTATTATTATTATTATTATTATTATTATTTAATCCTATGGGGTAGTCACACCAGCCATCGTCAAAGATTGTTCTTTGAGAGCAACTTGTCGTGTTCCCTGGAGTCTGAGTGAGAACAAGTATCTCCAAACTTCCAGTACTCTTCACCGGTGTCGATAACCTTTGCTAAAAAAAAATGCGTTATCGCAACAGCCGTTTACCATTGATTTCTCGTTGGTGACGACGATTGGTTTTCACTGAAATTTGGATGACAATAAGCCTCCCCAAGGTATAAGTCCTCTTTGCCCTCAGCCAGTGCATGTTTGGTTAGTTTTCTCTCCTCGGTCTTTCCATCCTCATTAACCCTCATCATTTGGTGTGGTGTTCGTTTATTGTGACACGCACATACTAAAAAGGGGGGGTATCTTACAATTATTCAGTTTCATTTTTCATGATTCTATGTGATGTTTGTGTTTTGCATCTGTAACCGTTTTCGTGTCCAGATTGTGTGTTCACATTCAAGTGTTTTCCCTTATATTTCTGTAGTTTTCATTATTGGAATTCGTTGTATCTTCTCGGTCATCCCTCTGATTCCAATCTCTCCCATTCTTTTTTCAAAGTTTTTCGGCATCGTTCCTAGCGCTCCTAGTAGCGTTAGCTTTGTTTTCTTCATTTTCCAGATCACTTTGGAGTTCTCTGGCCAGTTCCGTGAATTTGCCTCGCTTCTCAGTCTCCTTGATCTTCACTGTGTAGTCTGCTGAGACGGCAAAATTTACAACCTGGCAGGACTTTTCTTTCTTGCTAACAATTATGAAATCCGGTCTTCTTGCTTGGATGGGTTTGTCCGTTTGTATATTCATGTCCCATAAGATATTGTGACTTTCATTTTCCAGTACTGCTGCCGGTTTGTGCTTGTAGCGTTTGTCTGTGTGTTCAAGATGCAATTGTTTGCACAATTGCGAGTGTACTGCCTTCCTCGCTTGATTTTTATATTCTTTTTGTGCTAGTTTTATTATTATTATTATTATTATTATTATTATTATTATTATTATTATTATTATTATTATTATTATTATTAAAACATATAGGTAGATAGGTAGATAGGTAGATAGATAGATAACTAAAAACAACAAATACAAATAGATATATAGACAAATCAAATATTGATGCATATGAAATGTTCCCCAGTCTTTATTGATGATTTATGTGTTTGCGCGTGTGCGTGGGTGACTAAAACCGAACACACGTACACATATTCCGAACTTTTATTCCCTTGTGCAAGTTATAATAAAGACTTCGTGTGCAAACGTCGGTGCACATTCTGTGAAGGGAGAAAAAGGAAGACAATGAACAAAAATGTCGATAACAAACGAAAGTAAAGAATAGCAAGGAGAGAGAAAAGATATGAAATATAAAATATATGGGGTAGACGACGGTATAGTATATTATTTATCCTTCTTCCCGCAAAAATGGATGTTAGATGGTTTAACACGGTTCATTCAACCTGGGGGCACTCTGAAAGGTTGTAAAAATACGTTATATAAATACGTTACATCGAGTTCGCCAGCTTGCGGCTGCCAATAAACCTATTCCCCTCTCGACGAGAGGTAACTCCAAGGAGGTCAGCTTCCTGAGACCAACCAAGACTAAACTAATTGAAAAAGGGATATCATAATAAGGTATCAGATAATACCTGGTGTGTCTGTATGCATGTTTCCCGTCTGTATGTGACTTTCAGATTAAATTAGCATTTTTTTTTATATATTATACATCAAATATTAGTACGGCATAATTAAGTTGATACACCGGTTCTCGGAACCTTAAGCAACGATGAGCCTAGCCAGTATCATATGGGTGACTATTTGGAAAGGCTAAGCGCTGTATTTACCGCGCCAAGTCGTAGAAATTTCCAGGTTGGTATCTGGGGGAGCATTTAACTCTCCGGGGTGGGAATACATCCCCGAATCAAGAAGGAAGGCAACGGGAAACTACTGTCTTTACTTGTCTTCCCGAGATTAGTATGGCTCTACAATTTGAAGAACCGTGGTCGCCGACGCTGTTAAAGCATCATTCATATTATTTGGTTTAGTCGGACTAGTGTTCTCATTTTTTGGTGTCATTCTCACCACGTCCCGGCCGACTTTATTTAAATGCATCTCGTCGAACTCAGTTGTCGGGAAGTGGAGCACATTTTTAACTCGAGTACATTCGGATCGATCAAAACCATCGTCAGGGATGATTAACAGTAAAGATGTTAGGTCATTTATTCATTTAATTTTCTCCGGAAGAAATTACGTTATTAGCTATGTTAATAGATTCTATGCTTTTTTTTTTTTTTTTTTTTTACACAGGCATCACCACATTACCAAAGCTAAGAGGCCACTCAAGGATAAGGGTTAAAGAGTGTACAGTAGAAATTGGAAAATATAGTAATCATTAGTAATGAAAATTCGGTAAATTTGTTAACTTATATGGAACGGCTCATCAAGAACTTGTTTACGTTAGACTTGAAGACAACCATATTGTAGTCAGCCGGAAAGCAGGAAAAAGGAAGACAATTCCACAGGCGTGCAGTTCTAAGAAAGAAGCTTTGTTCATGGAATCTACGTTTAGGTTTATGCACAGATAAAGAGTGGGGGGAATATTGATAGTGTTTTCAGCTAGACGAGTGTTTCTTGTGAAAGTTTAGCATTTTGAAGGCATTTGAGAATATTATCGCTGTCATTGAAATGTATATTTGAAATCTATATCTATCTATATCACCTAATGTACCAAATAATTTGTATCAGTATTCTGAGCGACGAACAAGAAATCAAAGAGCATATTCACTTAATATTCTGCAATTCCAACTGTTCCAGAGATTGAGTCTCTTGCGAAATTCGCTTCGCCTCAAGCAACATTCCTTATATAAAAAGAATGACAACCTACTTAGAGAATGTCTCCCAGTGAAGCTCTGTTAAAAGAAACCTAATGTGATGTTAAGTGAATGGTATTATGAGCCCTAAAATAAAAAATTCGGACTCAACTGATATTTTGTTGTAGAGAAAATCGAGGTAGAATTGTCCTACTCGCCGCGGGTCTATATTGTTTTGTTCTTTTTTTTTCTGACAGGTTAGAATAATCCATTATAAAAGGGAATAATACCACCACAAGCAATAATCAAATTGTTTCATTATCTTTCCGTAATTGTTCTTTAAATTTTCAAGCAGCGACGAGAACAAAGGAGATTTGCAGAATTTTCTGTGAATTATTTTATTTTACATTATTCGTTTTTTATTATTAGACTCTAGGTCTTCGACAGAATCTGAGTTCACCCCAAAATTTCTCAAGCCGAGTCTATTGATCTTTATTTTTGTTTTTTGTTTTGTTTTTGTTTTGTTTTTGCTTATGTTTTTGTTTTGTTTTTGTTTTTTGTTTTCGTTGTTTTTTTCCAAACGTGAGCTTAATTCTGTTATAATTAATTCTTTAAATCCTTCTATTTTATGTTGGAAAATATTGCATACATTTGAGTCTCCTTTGGGTATTTTAAAGAGGGTTTCGATAGCATAATATGGGTAAAACCTCCAATTTGAAAATTCAAATGTTTCAGACTTGCATCAAATTTTAATTCGTAAACAAATTACGCAAGATTATCTGAATTTTGATTTCTCTTAAGAATTTTTAATGTGAATTCTTAAATTTTATACATTTCTTGAATGAAAATCATATTTTGGATTTTGATGACAATTAGAATAAAGATTCTAGACATAAAGTTTTGTAGCATTAACTACAGATTTTGATCTTTGCTCGTGAGACATCGAAGCGAAGAATTAACATTACCCGTCCTGGAACAGGTATTCTTCTAGGGTACATATATATATATATATATATATATATATATATATATATATATATATATATATGCATACATACATATGTATATATATATGTGTGTGTGTGTGTGTGTGTGTGTGTGTGTGTGAGAGAGAGAGAGAGAGAGAATACAAAATTTCAGACTGTAAAACTAGATTTTAGATAAATTTATTGTTCGACAGGATACTAAAAGTAGATATATTGAAATTTTCTTTATTCACGGAGTTTCAAAGAAATGTGTACTTCTCATCAAAGGACAGATATTAGCAAATGAATATTATAGTAAAGCTATGAGTTTGTTGCTACTTGCAAAAATTGAAACAGCATTATATGAAAACTAGTCATGAATGCAAAAAACACCTTGTGCAAAGAGTTTATAAAATGGGTAAATTTAAAAAAAAAAAATAAGAGGATACATTAAAAGTCAAGATTAAAAAGACAGATAAAAAGATATGGAGAGATCAAGTATCAATATGAAAAGATAGCAGGAGACAATGTTACCATAAGAAAAATTTGGAATTATGGTCTTGATATGCAGACTTTTTTTTTACATAGAAGTTACCACTTGCCAAGGCCCGGAGGCCACTCGGGGTTAAGGGTTAAGGTGTACAGTAATCAATGGAACAATATCGTACTAATCGTTAGTAATGTAGATCTGATAGAGTGTCTTACTTAAGGGGGTGCTTTATCATGAACTTGTTTATGTTGGACTTGAAGACGTCAAAGTTGTAGTCAGGTTGGAAACAGGCAAACGGAAGAGAGTTCCACAGTCGTGCACTTCTAAGAAAGAAGCTCTGCTCATGGAATCTACGTCTGTATTTAGGCATAGATAAAGAGTGGGGAAAATTACTGACAGTGGTTTCAGCTAGATGGATGTTTTTCGTTGAAGATTGGCGAGGGGGAACCAGAAATTGGAGCTCAGACAAGCACTTGCCATAGAAATAACGATAAAACAAAGACAGGCTCGCAACGTCTCTTCTGTGGGAGAGAGGTTACAAAGTAGAGAAAAGGGCATCCCCCACCAAGCCACGAAGTCTATTTTGTACTCTGTCAAGGCAGGATGGGCTGTTTTTAGCAGCTCTGCCCAGATGTGGCAGCAGTATTCCATCCTTGTGCATATTTGGCTTTTATATAGATATAGAATTGCATAAGCAGTGAGATATCTTCTGGAGCGGTAGAAGGGTTTCACCATTTCTCTAGCGACCTTGGCAACATATTTGATGTACGTGTTCAATTTCAGATCAGGAGTAAAGGTCAAGCCCAGATACTTGTCAAAACATGGAGCCTCCCCAAGACGAGAGTCATCCATTTCAATTGATGCCAGATGGGGATCAAAGCGTTGATGATGTAAAGATAGAAGGTTGGTTTTAAATGCATTAAAAGTAATCAGCCAGCTGTTCCCCCATTGTACAACGCGCCTAAGATCAGAGGAGAGGGAATTAGAGAGAACTTTGATGTGTTGCCATAGATGCGTGTCATCAGCATAGATGTTAACGAATGATTTAAGTATGTGTTTTGGGAGATCATTGATGTAGATCAGGAAGAGAGCTGGGCCCAGGATGAACCTTTGAGGGACTCCAGCATTAATACTGCGGTCTTCTGATTTCTGCCCATCAACCACTACTCTTATGAGCCTATCAGAGAAAAGTGATTTAATACTTGAGAAAATATTTCCAGTAATACCGTAGCTGGAAATCTTGTGAAGTAGGCCTTTATGCCATACTTTATCGAAGGCATTTGATATGTCAAGAGCAATTGCCCTAGAAAGGAAGCCTTTGTCTTTGAGAGATTCACTAATCCTATGAGATATAACCGTTAGCACACCTGCTGTAGATCTAGAACAGACACCATATCGCATGCCACTAAGAAAGTTATTTCTGTTGAGGTGGTTGACTACTATATTTAATATGGATTCCAACAACTTGCTCATGGCACACAGTAGACTTATGTGTCTGTACTGAGAAAGAGATGACCTGTCACCTGAATTCTTAAATACAGGGCATACTGATGAAGTTTCCCAGGGTGTTGGGAAGCACGTTTAAACAGTTTTGTAAGTATGTGGGCAATTCTGGTTGAAGCTTTTTCAACACTATAAGTGGAATGCCGTCAGGGCCAGTTGCTTTACTGGAATCAATGTTCTTGATTAGCTTGGCGACATCATGCACAGATATTTGTATGTTGCATAGCGTGTTGTCTGTTATAGGAGGAAATACTCAGGCCCATTGATGATAGTTGGATAGAACGCATGCTTCTGTTCAGAATCCTGTTTGCTATTTGCCAAAACTGCTGGGAACTAAGCCGCTGCTCAGCTACTTTGGATCTAACGGACTAAGCATATAGCTCTCTTGCATTTTTTATTACTCTTTTACAGTGGTTGCTGGCAGTCCTGAAAGCAGCTTTAGTCTTAGTACATCTATTATGTTGGTAGCTATGGGATAAGTGATTTCTGTGCGCGATGGTAGCAGAACATTCTGGGGAGAACCATGGCTGGCTGATAGGTTTTTGGTGGAATTTTTTGGATGGTATGAATCGGTCTATACCTACAATTAATCATTCGGTCAGGTCTGATACTATAGAGGACACATCCTTTTTAAACATGGAATGCAGAGGTATATCAGATATAAATGTACAGAAGCTATCCCAGTCAGCCATAGAGTATCGAAATACTGTACGGTGGAGAAGTACGTCTGAAAACATTACATTTCATTTTTATCTTAACTGAGACAAATAAGTGGTCGGAAGATCCCAGAGGAGATAGAACGGAACATGAACATAGCTCAGGGGAAGTTGAGAGAAAAAGGTCTAGAAGGCGTGCATGCTGACCGGTAGTATCGTGCACACGTGTAGGTTCGTGAACAATCTGAGTGAGGTCATAGGCAATGGAGAAGTCATGGCAGAACCTCCCCTCGTCACCTGTCTTCTTCGAGTGGGTCAGCTATTCCACATTGTGGAAATTGAAGTCACCACAGATGTGAATGTTAGCCGAAGCATGAGCAGACAGGATGTGGTCAATTTTCTCAGATCTGCAAGTGCAACCCGGAAGCACATATAAGGTAACTTAGGGTCTTCTCTTGAGATATCCCTACCAGACGGAAAGCCATCTTTAATGTAGGCACATATTCCATGTCCATGGCGATCTTGGGGGTCAGATTTAGATGTTAGTTAAAGTATCCATTAATTATGAACTCATCTTGAGAAGTGGTCAGCCTTATGCTAGTTTCGCTTAGGAACAATATGTAGTGTTTCGTCTTCTGCAATTGGGTTTCAATCTCTGGAAGTTGAAACGTAGACCCCTGGTGGTAATAAGTGTCTACGTTGGAGGATGGCGTTCGTGTTTTTTTCTGGAGATAATTTATGTTGAAGTTTTGGGATTTGTGGAACGGGGCGATAGACTTGGTTAGAGCAGGTTAGAGAGGGAAAGTAAGAGAGAAAAAGAACAGGATTTTTTTTGTAGCACATGATAAGGTAAAGCCGTAACAATTACCCACTAGTATAGCATCGAGAAACTACTGTATGGTCCAAAATCCATTCATTAAATGGCAATACAGCAGTCCCAGTACTTTGCACCTGCTGATAGGACAGCCTCCTTAGTGGTTAACCCAAGGTTCGGGTCCCTGACTATCAGGCGAATAACGTCAGCCCAGATGAAACGTTTACCTCCAGCACTCTTACTAGTGACATCGCCACAAGGATAGACATAGAAACAGAAAATTTCCGACATCTCAGGCTACTGTTCATGCTAGTATTTTCGACCTAGAAAGCAGCTTTTTCTTTGCCCTTTATCAGAAAAATCACTCATTGGAACTGAAGGACAAATAAGGAGAAGCGAGAGTTACTGAAGCTGCCTATAACACATCCACCGTGCATTATCTACTCTCCGTTAAAAAAAAGAAAAGGTTAAAAATAAAAAGGTTAGTGATAAAAAGGTTAGGAAAAAATAGGGACTTATTAATATACACTTAATATAAGTCCGTTGCTCCATTTCCAATTTAGGAATATATTTGAAAATAGTCTCCCCTCCCATATTAATGCGTAGATTTGAGATGTTAACACAGAAATTACGTATAATAATTTTAAAAAACAATTTAACGTTTCTATAAGTAGACATTTTGTCCTTGTTATGTTGCTGGCGCAAAAAGAACTAACCCTGAAATGGTTTCGTTAACATTATAACTCGTAAGTCGTACATTATCCACGAGTTCTAAGAACTATATACAAAAAAAGCAGAAGAAACTAGCTAATGCCAGCATGCATTTTTGTTTCCGTTTTTACGTTTTCCGAGGTTTCTGAATGATGTTTAAACTTAAGGAATTACGTTCAGATACAATGATGCTGAACTAAATACATTAAATAATAATAACAAATATGTAAATAAATAAAATAAAATAAATTTAAAAAAACAATTGAACCTTTCTATAAGTAGACATTTCCTCCTTGTTAAGTTGCTGGCACAAAAAGAACTAACCCTGAAATGGCTTCGTTAACATTAAAACTCGTAAGTTGTACAATATCCACGAGTTCTTTTTTTTGTTTTGTTTTTTAATTCAATTTTCACCCCAAACAAGGCACAGTGCCACTTTGAAGCAGGGGCCTACTATTTTCTAGTGTAGTATAGAAAGTACCTTTTTTGTAACAGCCTTGGCAATGTGTTGAACTTATTGTTCCAATTCATGTTAATTGTGAATGTTAAGCCGGGGAATGTGAATGATTAGTTTAAGTTATTTAAATTTTGAGCAAAGGCAAAATTAATAATTAAACTGAAATAATATTATAATGTCTGCGGAATCAACTGCGAACTATGTATCAAAAATAAAGAATTGAGTTCAGAACTCGATTACAGTTTTCGAGTTCGATACAAGAAACCTGAAGAAGGCCGAAAGATAAAATGGCTAAAATGCTGTAATGACCAACAGACAAGATGAAGACATAAGTCCAAAAATTCTAGATATTTATCACAAATTCTCATCGCAAACATTAAAAAACGTTAATAACTTCATATTGACCTCTTTTGGCTATGTAATGTCTATTACGTGCTGATCAATTGGATTTATTGAGCTTAATAGCATACTAATACATTTGAAATAGTATGAAGCCACAATTTTCCGTTATCTTAGCGCAAAATAATCACTTGTGTTCAACAAATCGCTTACAATTAATCGTTGGCAATTTATGTTGGAAGCGATTCGTTAAGCATAATCTACTAGTTTGTCCATACTTTAGCAGTCTTTATGCATTTCCCGATATTATAAAAATGTAATTACAATATAGTAACATTTGGAAATATGGAAACGCAATACATGGCTAGATTCAAACTCGACTCCCGTAGACCATATCCAGAAAGAGAAGAAATGTAGTAATGTGCATATATATATATATATATATATATATATATATATATATATATATATATATATATATATATATATATATATATATAACCAGAGAGACCCGACGTTGCCCAGGATTTAATGAGGATCAATGAATGCTTCACCCTCGCATATTTTCATTGTCCGGGGAAATCGCCCATTTTTTTTATTTTTTTCAAATAAATCAATCAATTGATTGTTTTCTCTTGTAAGGGAGCATCGCGATGCACGTGCCTCTCCGCAATTGCATTATAAAGGATCTACTGTTGATATCATAAAATTATTTTTATAGATAACGGCTTGAATTAAAGTATAAAATGAAAAAGTTAAGAACCATACCTCAATTGTGCTCTAAACAGAAGCATTCATTTTGAACGAGCTATTATCATATCAAGGATCCTACTTTTAATTTTATGTCTGGCCTTTCTGCTTGTGCGTGGATAATATGTGTAATTTAAGTTTAATATGTCAAGTATCATGGTTCAATCGTACTTAAACAAAAACATTCATTTCGAACACGTCTCTGTCATATCAAAGAATCTACTGTTTCTTTGATATGACGGACCTTTCACAATTAACATGAATTGGAACAATAAACTCGTGGATTATTTTATGTAATGTACATTTTGGTGTCCTTTAAAAAGATTATCATTCATCTAGCAATTAATGATATAGATATAAAATTTTCAATTATTTTTTTAAAGTGCAACAGAATGTACATTACATAAAATAAACCCAAGGTAATTTTTTTATTCAATTTAAATTGAATTTTTATACCTTACTTTGTAAAATTTATAAAAGTGTACTTTGAAGATAAATAAATTTCAAATTGAATCTTGTACCTTTATTTTTAAAGCCTATAGTAAAAACATTTTGTTTAACAATTTTCATGCCTTGGATGAAATGTTTTTCTAACTTGTGTATATATATATATATATATATATATATATATATATATATATATATATATATATATATATATATGGTGCAATGATAAATTTTTCGCCCTGAAAAAAAAAACAACAACACTGCAGTCTTATTTTTAAACTTGTATTGAAAAAAATCAATTCAGGTAAGTTGATTATGTAACTGAGCTGCATTCTATTCAGTGTAGTCGACTTCAGTCTCAATCACCGACTCGATATGCATCTGAAACTGGGAGCATGCTTTTTCCACAAGCGCCGGCGGGAGCTCGGCGAATACTCTGCGGATGGCGGCGATCAGGCTGGCTTTGGTGTTGTGGGAAGTCATGTTGGTGATGTTCCCAACGTATGACCAAACGAAGTAGCCCAACGGGTTCAGGTCGAGTCAGGAGAGGGGTAATGAGAGAAGCGTACAAAGTCGTAGCACTCTTCTGATGCCAAGCCTGGGTCTCTTTGGACTTTGGGCCAGCGCCGAGTCCTGCTGCCATCAAGGGTCTTTCAGTGGCCACCTAATTGCACCAGGGGATCACCACACTCTTCAGCACATCTAGTTACACCTTGGTGTTGACTTTCAAGCCGACTTCGAAGATGTGAGGTGGCATGATGTGGCCTCACTTGAAACCACACCAAAGATTATAACCGAGGCCGAAAATCTCGTTGAGCTGTGCCCTCAAGCGTTGCACCGTTCGGATTTGCATTTTGAGGAAGCTGGCAATGGTCCTGTTTTTATAACTTTGATCGGTAGAGAGCATGAGTTGTACAGCGGCGCATCTCCGATCTTGCTCGTTGGACATTGTGTCACTTACAGACATGATAGAAAGCTGCTATCGCTCTTGTACACAACTGGCCAACTAGAAGATGATTTGCAACAAACAAAAAAGAAAACCGGTTTTCATCAAACGGAAATTGAACCATTTCTTTCCTTTGGGCGACAATTTTATCATTTCAATCTATATTTATATATTATTATTATTATTATTATTATTATTATTATTATTATTATTATTATTATTATTATTAATGTATAAAACGACCAATGTGTATTTTGTAATATATAGTTCGAAAATACGATTCATAACACGAACACATATTTTTTTATAAATTGTATCACTTAAATACTGCATCTAATCGAATTCACATCCGACATAAAAAGTTTTAAAATAAGTTACAACAATTTAGAGAGAAAAATTGCTGAACATCAAATTCTGCGTTTTTACATAATCAGTGTATGCATATGAGCTTCAAGAATATGCATGTGTCTTGTCTAAGGAATATATACACTATGCAACAACAAGGTGTGTAATGTGGACACCGTTCTTTTTTTTTCTTTTGTAAAATTTACTGTTTAGGCCAACTGGTGGGCTTAAATGGAGGTAAAACTCGTCGGTTTGTTGGCTTGTATTGCTAGGTTGACTGCGGAAATATTCATACCATCTCTCACATTCAGAAAATTCTTATATATATATATATATATATATATATATATATATATATATATATATATATATACTAGCAAAAGTACCCGTCGTTGACTTGGTTCAAAAACAGCCTACAGAAAATGGACTCTGATTTATGAAAGTATGATAGCTTATGAAAAGGAAGCGTTGTAAAGAGATAGCTTCGAATTTTGGGGTATCAAAACCAAAGCAAAATATGATGAAAGTAAAAATAAAATAGATAAACCCCATAATTTATTATACCATACCTGTCCACACTGAAACATTTATCACAATATTCTGTGGATCTATATTAAAACACCTTGTTAAACCATTCTATGGGGGTCAGGCGCGAACGAACATCCCATAATTTTATTATATCATATTTCGTCAAACTGAAACATAATTATCAAAGTATACTTACGCAGATAGATATGAAAAGTCTTTATTAAAGTTTGTGCCTATCTCCATTCTATGGAGGCCAAGCACGAACGCAGACCCCACAATTTCATTATACCATCCCTACTTAAGTTAAAATGTACTTATCAAAGTATTATTATGTACATCTATATCAAAAACACTTGTAAACGTTTTTGTTTTTTTAATTTTTTAATATTTTATTTCCATACTTTGTGGACCAGGCGCGTACGCAGACCCCAAAATTTTAATGAATCATAATTATGCCAGATCAAACATACCCATTCCTGTGTCTCGATACATCTTTTATCATTATATGTGATCAGTTTTCTATAATAGTCAACCATATAGGAGCCTATTCGTGACCAGACACACACAGACGTTCAGCTTTATATTATACTAGCAAAAGTACCTGTCGTTGACTGGGTTCAAAAACAACCAACAGAAAATGGACTCTGATTTATGATAGTATGATAGGTTATGAAAAGGAAGGGTTGTAATGAGATAGTTTCGCATTTGGGAGTATCAAAACCAAAGCAAAATATGATGAAAGTAAAAATAAAATAGATAAACCCCATAATTTATTATACCATACCTGTTCACACGGAAACACTTATCACAATATTCTGTGGATCTATATTAAAAAACCTTGTTAAACTTTATGACATATTTCCATTCTATGGAGGTCAGGCGCGAACGAACACCCCATAATTTTATTATACCATATTTCTTCAAACTGAAACATAATTATCAAATTATACTTACGCAGATAGATATCAAAAGTCTTTATAAAAATCTGTGCCTATTTCCATTCTATGGAGGCCAGGCGCGAACGCAGACCCCTTCACAAGAGATCCAGCTACGGTATAACTGGAAATGTTCTCTCGATCATTAAATCATTTCTCTCTGATAGGCTCATAAGAGTAGTGGTTGATGGAAAAAAATCAGAGGCCTAGAGTATTAATGCTGGAGTCCCCCGAGGGTCCATCCTGGGCCCAACTCTCTTCCTGATCTACATCAATGATCTCCCTAAACACATACTTAAATCATCCGTTGACATCTATGCTGATGAGATGACCATCTACGGTAGCACATCAAAGGCTGTAAATGACAAAGTTCTCTCTGATTCTCTCTCCTCTTATCTCGAACGCGTGGTTCAGTGGGGGAAGACGTCGCTGGTTACTTTTAATGAATCTAAAACAAAACTCCTATCTTTACATCATCAACGCTCTGATCCCCATCTGGTATCAATTGAAATGGATGGCTCTCGTCTAGAAGCCCCGTGTTTTGACAAGCTTCTGGGCTTGACCTTCACTCCTGATCTGAAATGGAATACGTACATCAATTCTGTTGCCAAGGTCGCTGGACAGATGTTGGGATCCTTCTACCGCTCCAGAAGATATCTCACTACTGATGCAATTCTCTATCTATATAAAAGCAAAGTACGTCCAGAATGGAATACTGCTGCCATATCTGGGCAGGAGCTGCTAAAAACAGCCAATCCTGCTCTGACAGAGTACAAAATAGACTTCGTGGCTTAGTGGGGGATTCCCTTTTCTCTTACCTGCAACCTCTCCCACAGAAGAGACGGTGCAAGCCTATCTTTGTTCTATCATTATTTCCATGGCAGGTACTCGTCTGAACTCCAATCTCAGGATCCCCTCGTCAATCTCTTACTAAAAACACCCGTCTAGCTGAACCCACTGTCAAAAACTTTCCCCACTCTTTATTTATGCCTAAATCAAAACGTAGATTCCATGAACAAAGCTTCTTTCTTGGAACTGCACCCTGACTACAACCTGGATGTCTTCAAGTCCAACGTAAACAAGTTCCTGATGAGCCGCCACCTTAAGAAGACACTTTATTAAATCTCAACACTAACGTACTGTACTTACAATAACCCTTATCCCTTAGTGGCTTCAGGGCCTTGATAAGTGGTGACCACCTTGTAAAAAAAAACCCAAAATTTTATTATACCATCCCTATTTAAGTTAAAACATACTTCTCGAAGTATTATTATGCACATCTATATCAAAAACACTTGTAAAGGGTTTTTTTTTTAATTTTTTATTGCCATACTTTGTGGACCAGGCGCGAACGCAGGCCCCACAATTTTTATGAACCACTGTTCTGCAGGATCAAATATACCCATTCCTGTGTCTCGATACCTCTTCTATCATTATATGTAATCAGTTTTTTTTTAAATAGTCAACCATATAGGAGCCTATTCGTGACCAGACACACACACACCCATACACACACGGACATTCAGCTTTATATTATATATATATATATAGAGAGAGAGAGAGAGAGAGAGAAAGAGAGAGAGAGAGTGAAAGAGAGAACTACAAAGATAAATAAAAATATATTTGAAATTTGAATTTATCTAAATAATAAAAACTCAATATACAATTGAATAAAATAAAATTGAATAAATTACAATATTTATTGATCCATTAATAAATTGAAACTATTAATTATAATAAAGAAAAATTAATAACCCACGAGAAACCCCCCCCTCTCTCTCTCTCTCTCTCTCTATCTATCTATCTATCTCTCTCTCTTCTCCTCTCTCTAACTCACTCACTATCTATTTGTCTATATATATATATATATATATATATATATATATATATATATATATATATATATAAAGAAGTCAATTTTGGCATATTACACTACAGTCTATTCCTATGCAACTTTTCTACTCTCATCATTTTCAGCTAATAGTGTTGCGTGTTTTCGCGTATAAAATATGCACATTTCGTCATCGTTTAATAAATATTATAATTTATCCTCTTCGACTCACTCTCTCAAATACGTAATCTCACACACGTAATAGGAAATATTTCAATAACATTAACATAATTTAGTCCTCCCACGGTACTTGAAATCTCTTGGTCTTTTTATTTTCATAGCTACCAAAAATTATTCGCCTTCTTAAATGCAGTCATTTTATATGTATTACGTTTGACTAAAAACTTTAATTAACAAATGCTCCCTTTTCATTCCTTGATTAATAGAATGATGGAATAGTCGACAATCAGCAGTTCGCAACACATTAGAATCAGTCGCTCTTAAGATGTTGTTCTTGTTAATACGTGCATAGGTGTATGCAAGGTGATGAAGGCTGGTATGTGGGTTATTTAGTCTTTTTCTTCACGGGCTTTCTTCTCCAGGCAAAGGCACAGGATGCCGAGCGCCATTCTTGGATTCTTTTGTGCACAGTCGTTTAGTGAAATCTCTATCTAGCTTTTACCTTCGGGCTGGGTTACAACTTTTACATAGAATTGTTACTTAAGGGGCTTTAAACGCTTTTAATTGGTTGAAAATATTTTAAGTTAACACGTTCATATGAAAACTGGCTTGCTTTAGGAAGTGATTAAGGGAGTTACTCGAAACGAAGTGGAGAAAAATAGGTTTAAGCTATTCGAGCCATTTGCTTTTTAGCATTAATCCGAATAACTTCGCGATTCAGTCACCACAATATCATTGAAAGATACGAGTTTCATTCCAAAAGTAATGCCTCCTATTTTTTCTTTTACCCAAATGGATCAAGGAGGATTGCAAATAGCATTATTATGATGACTGAACTTATTCATTTATAACCTGAATGTTTTATCCCTCTGGTGCAGATATCGACAGTGTGAGATTCTAAGAAGGTATCCCCTGTCATGGACGTACGTCAGAAGCAAAGATGCATCATTGAATATCCGGGAAAGGTGCACTAAGAATGATTATGACTATGTTCGAAAAATAAATTATGGAGCAAAAAAAAATGTCACCCGTTTTATTGGTACCACTCGTGTTTTCGTAGCCCTTCAACTTTTAAAAGAATAAGCGGCTTTATATTTTGAACGATCCTCGTTTGACAAAGGGTGTTCTGGACGCCGATGCACAACCATTGTTTATCGCTGGCAAAAAATTTATAAGTATCGAAGTTACTACATAGAAAAAACAATCTGGAACACAAAATGTCGCTCGTTTTAGCGGTATCATTCTCGTCTTCGTAACTCTTCAACTTTATGAGTTAAAAAATAGGAGGTTTTACTTTTGTAAAATCCCTCATATTTTTATATAAGCAAAAAAAGTGTCAAAAAATATTTAACAAACTCCATTCGTATATCTTTTAGTATACAGCGATTCTTTTGAAATTTGTACATGCAAGCAAGAAAAAGGAAACATACCTTTCAAAGGAATTTATATAAGGAAAAAAAATGTACCATTTTTTAAGAAAGCTTTATTCGTCTTGTATCTTTTAGTATGAAGTGGTTCTTTTGAGAATTATAGATGCGAGCAGAATGGGTAAGTGCACGATATTGCATGAATATTATTTGATTTATAGCATATGAATGGCAAGAATGGATGGAAAGATACACAGTTGTGATGGATTTGAATGAAGTTAGAAAAAGACTGCGCTGAATGGACATACTTTTTTTTAGTAAAAACGTCATCAGTTATGGTTTTAAAACTAGCATTGAGAGACAGATATAATATATATATATATATATATATATATATATATATATATATATATATATATATAGGATATTGCAAATGCACAGTGAAAATAAACAGCGCTGAGAGGGAAAAGATAACGAAATACCATGGTTATATGTACGATATGAAAAGAAATTGGAATCTTATGAAGATCTCCATCATTACAGTAATTGTAGGAGCATGAAAAAGAATTTCAAAAACTAGCTGGAAAATATACCCGGTGAAACAAGTGCAAGAGAAATTCAAACAGTTGCACAAAAGCACGGTAAACATCTTTAAAAAATTTCTCAGTTGGAATGTATTAGATTGTAAGTGAATATTTCGTATCCAGTAGGATGCCCTGTCTCCATTTAGGACTAGATAATAAGACAAAATAGTACTTCTACACTTATTGAGCCGTGCTGAAATAATAACGTTATTATGTAGAAAGCCATTCTTAACATGAGGAGACGAGGGTGTTTTGTAACTATTCTGTACTTTCACATAACAATTTTTTTTTAAATTGTAATACTTAAATTTAACTTGAAAATACTATTTAAAAAAATAGCACGGTTCAATAAGTGTATAAACAAGTTTTAACCAGGAAATAATGATATATCAGACGTTTTCTCTCTTTCTCCCACTCTCTCTCTCTCTCTTTCTTTCTTTCTCTCTCTCTCTCTCTCCCCCTCTCTTTCTCTCTTTCATGTATTTATAAAATGAACTTCAGGCTAATATTTTCCAAAGTATTCAATACTAAGCAGAACTTTATAAATATTATTATATAGACATTAACTTTGGCTTACGAAAATGCAGTACTGTTTAAGAGATCACGCCTCACTGGATCTCAGAAATAATTATGAACAATAAATTTGGTAGATAAAAAAAATAAACAGCAAATTATAAAAGAAACAAACACAAAACAATAACAGCAACAGCAAAGCGGACGATAAGTCATATTTTCAAATCCTCGACCGAATAAAATCGTTCAGAATGTGAATAGTCTGGAAGTAAACATTAATAGAATTAATTATAGAAAGAGGGGTGGCGGTTAAGGACAAAGAATGACGACATGCGTGCCCCAAGTTCGAATCCAGTTCGTTCCCTAAAAATAACTTTTACTTAGGATGTTGGCAACCTTCACGTGGTTCCTCTCATAAGTACCTGATGTCTTTCTTGAAAGAATTCTGTCTAGAAAAAATATCGGGGAAACCAATGGCAACAACAGAATCTTCGGATTCATACGATATGATGGTCATCGTAGAAGAAGGGGGCAGTAACTGTTTAATTTATTATCCTTGTTTCACTGGAGACGGATCATTGACTTGCGTCATCTTTTTCTTATTTCCTCATTTTATTTGTCACAGACTGGGTCCGCGACGATTGAGACAATATTGGAGAGTCACTTGTGTATCAGATCTTGCAATAAAAGGGATGTTTGGGGGGGGGGTTCTTCTTTTTTTTTTTTTTTTTTCAAAATCTGAATAGACCTCATAGAAGAAGCCTCTCAGCAGTCTATATCAAAAGGCAACGTTAGAATACATCTCCAATGATGGGTGACGCGAACACCGTGACTAGGTGTGTAGGTAAAACCCTTCCCTAAAGATAGATTCACATTCCTGTTGACGGAGTTGTATGCAAGAGTCAAATTGGATCTTCAAGTGACGAGTGACGACAGATTTAGTCTTTGAACCTCTTCTTTGCAGGTAAGAACGTCATCATCATCATCTTGGTTGCCAAATGTTAAGTACGCTCCAGGTGTATGATATATTTTTGAAGTATTTTGATGTATTGCTTGGATGGCATACTGAAAAATAAGTGGTAACAATGTTATTTTATTTGTCTCCTTTTCGGGTGTTTAGATATGAGGGACGTTCTAAAAGTATAGCCTCTTATTTTTTTATTCATCCCGAATTGCAAATTGTATTGTTATAATGACTAAACTTATGCATTCCTGACCTGGAATTTTATCTCTCTGTTGCAGATATTAGTGGTGTGAGACTCTTAAAAAAACAACACTTGTCATAGACGTGTGTCAGCAACAGATATGCGTCATTAAATTCCTCTATGCAAAAAAAATAAATAAATAAAATGAACCGATAAACGGTGCTTGTTGAACGTTTATGAAGCTAATTCAGTAGATGTCAGTACAATTACGAGATAGGTTCGTCGATTTCAAAGTCGCGACAGAGATGTGAGTGACAATGTGTGTTTCGGGACGGTTACGCTCCCGTTTTTTTTTTAGCTCTTTAACGTTTTAATTTTTTAGTTAAGAATAGGAGATCCTTCTTTTGGAATGGCTCTCAGGTGTTGATATGAAGACGTTGTTTACAACAAAAATACGCGTGGGTATCGATCCTCTGTTTCTTAAAACATTTTTCTTCACTAATATTAACAATTAGTATAGATATCCTGAAAAATTGAGTCATAGGAAAGCCTTAAAAATATCTTAGTAGCCCGGGAAGATTGAACCTTCTTTATGATCTACGGTTCGAATTCTTGTAATGCAGAACCAACCCTCTTTTCCTTAGTAGGGAAAAGGAGAATGTTTTCAACATCCGAAGAAGGTTGCAGCGACCGAAACGTCGTGCTAATTGCACCAAGATGAAAATAATAGTCCGATTAATCAGCATAATACAAGCTGTAACAAGGTATGCTTACTAAACACGGAGCCGAAAGAGAAAGCTGAGAAAGTTAATTATATTCGAAAGGGAGATTACTTTGAAAGAGAAACCATATGGATTGTTGTTTATAAAAAAAAATAAATGAATTATGGGTGACACCAATCCCGTTGCTTTTCGGACAAATCGCATACGAAAATGTTATGTAAATGAAGGAATGCCTGTCATGTACGAGTGTAAGAAGAGGATAATTGAGTTTGCAGTAGTCTTTATATGATCTGCTAACCAATCCTGGTCACTGGAGTCTTTTGGATTTTGATTCTATCGCGGGAAAGGGGAAGGGAAGAAGAATTTTGAAATGGGAAACGGAAATAGATAAGCTAATGGCGTCGAGACGAGATCGAGTATCGAATTAGAATCAGGATTTTATTTGGCATCCGGATATTTTGAAGCAAGAACGAACTACCTTGCCCCCTTAGGGACAAGAATTTCTGTGAGATTGATAAAAGAAAAAAAAAAGAACAGTAACGATTCTTTGGTGGGTGAGAACATTGTATGGTGGCTAAGATGATTGCGTATCACCTACGGCGCCATATTGGATTTGATAGGATTGTATTTCGAAGCTTGGGTTTGTAATAGTGTACGAATCATATTAATATGAAACTGGGATACATTTGAAGTCATTGTTATGAATTGATAGAATACGAGAAGATATCGGATAATTTGTTTCTGAATCTTTTAGATGAGATTTGATAAATCGTATCATTTGAATTATTCCGACTACAGACTATTCGCACAACGTTTCGGTAGATGTAAGCTCCGGCCTTCTACGGGTTAATATTGTTAAACTCGGGAATCTTTGTATCGAACTCAAAAATCTGTCCGGGATTTCGGATAGAAACCTTTATTTAAACTACAAGGGTAGCATGCTCTCGTTCCGTCACGCACGAGAACCCGTGGCATAGTGGATAAAGTACTTAGGAAAACTCAATTGTAAGTCACATTGTTTTGAAGTTCTGAGTGCGGGCAATACTAAAAATATATTTGCAAATTACTTACGACTTCTATTCAGTCATGGCTAACGAAACGAGAGTATGCTACCGCGTTGATTAAATAAAGGGTTCTGTTCAAAATTCCGTGCATATTCCTGAGTTTGTCACGATACACATGAAGAAGGTTGGAGGTTACATCGAACGAAACGTTATGAAAATAATACTCGAAAGCAGTTGTCGAAATAATACGGAGATAATATTTTCCAGCTCAATAAAGATTATCGATCAAGTCATCCTCATTATTTTTCTTCGCTGCGTTTCGCCGAACATACTACAATAACACTTCCAACGTAAAATCACACAAACCAACCCGACTAGCAGCAAAATCACACCATTTTTACTGTAGAAGTCCAAAGATGCCGGAAAACTTTCTACCTAAATTGCTTCTTTCCTCGGGCCAATTGGATCTAGAATTTCACCTCTACTCGATGTTTCCGCGATTGTATCAACGTGCAGAAATTTAAATGTAATGTAAACAAACATTTTCTGCACCATTTTCCCCTTAGGATACTCACTATAAATCTATATCGTAATCACAATAACTCCAACGTCTTGTTTGGGGTGAAAAAAGTGTTTTTTTAATGACAGATTCATGATATACAAACATTTTTGGAACGTTTAATAAGTGCTACGATATTGATTTGTTCTTGATTGGTTGCTTTGTTTTATGGCATATCAACCTTTTCGGTCATCAAAGTAATTTAGGTATAGTTTTTCTGTTTGTAATTCTTAATTAACAATGTACATTCATTTTGTTTCATCAATTTACTGAAACCAATTTGTGTTAGTTTAAGGGTAATATTCTGTACATTTAAACCCACTGCTTTTAGAAAGTAGAGTAAGCTATCTAGTAATATCAAAAACTACGCCGTCAAAAATTATGCTTCGCCAGTTTTTGCATTCACTATTTATATTTTACAAAATATTCATAGATTAGCATGGAAGCGAGTAGTAAAATACGCTTAAATATATTTTAATTCATGAAAATTTCGTATTTATTATTACAGAGTCGATTCTATATTGAATATTATATTGTACCTAATATATAGTACTGATTTCAAAAGTTTAAAAACATGATTTAGGTGATACTAATTTTTATTTCGGACTATTATTCTCATCTTTATTAGTTGTTGTTTTCATCTTTATTGGTTGTTGATTTTCACGACGTTTCAGCCAACTATTCCTCTGGCCTTCGTCAGGTGGTAACCGCGACGGATAGGAACTTCGAATCTCCTAACTGCATTCTCAGCAATCACTGCCATCCATAGTTGTTGTCGTCTCGCCACGTTTTTGGCCAAGCAAACCTCTGACACGCTTTCAAACGTCGTGAAAAACAACAACCAATAAAGATGAAAACAACAACTAATAAATATAAGAATAATAGTCCGAAATAAGAATAAACTAATATATATAATGCTCATCTCAAAAATGAATTCCAATTAAGAAATAATATATATAATTTGGGTGACATCAGACAGAATCGAAATCAAATTTAACACTCCAGCCGCGTTTCCTACCGATGTAGTTATCGAGAGATAGGTAAGAATGATTTAATATCAGACGACTTGAAGAACTGAATTGAATTTGAGCATGCGCAGAAAGTAATAAAAATATGTCGGCAAGTTGAAATGAACACTTTGTATTTAAACTTGCCGATATACTTCTGTGCGCGTTATTCATGCATCTAAACAAAGATGTTACTCGTTATAAAACATCCTTGGTGTATGATTTCTGTTTTCGGACAATTTCTGCGTAATGTGCTCAGTAGTTAAAGAGTTTATTTGTTAAATATTTACACACACGCAGACAGATAGACAAACACACATGCATCTACTGTTTTATTTATATAGAAAAAATGATAGGATTGCGTCAGTAATTTATTTTTTATATATAAATTATCATTCCTGGCATCTTCAATAGAAAAAAAAAACACTCATCCTTATCTTTTTGTTAGAGAGTGGGGGATTTCTTCCTGAATTCATTCCCGGGGGTGGAATAAGATTGAAGAAACCATTTTAAGTGTGCAGTTAAGCTAGAAAACATATAGCAAGTTAGACAGCCCCCACTGCCTGAAATAAAGTCGGTAAAAGTATCAACAGTAATTCAAATTTCGAACTTACTGTTTGCTTTTTATTTCCTTTCGCCGCTTCAAATGATTCAGGGTGTTATACTCGTGAAAAACAAGCTATATCAAACAAAAAGAATAATCACAAATTCATAGTGACTATTTTTCGATATTTCGTTTCATTTTTGAAAATTTCTCAAGAACGTATTTTATTAAACATGTATACACAAAGTTGGAGCATCAGTTAGAGAAAAGGCAAATCGAAAGTCAGAGTTAAGAGAAATTTTTAACGTGTGGTTAATGTGTGGTTACTGTGTGGTTAACGTGTGGTTAATATGTGGTTAATGTGCTGGAAAGATTTAGTCGCATATCACAAAATATATTTCTTTTTCTACGCAAGTTTATGGAAATTGACTATTTCTGTTTGAGTACGTTGATTTCAAAGTCGATTAACATATATACATGTGTGTGTGTGTGTGTGTGTGTGTGCGTGCGTGTGCGTAAGCTAATTCTGTGTCTATCTTCTTATAATCTGCCGAATGTTTCCAGCGTTAAACGACATCAATAGTTATGTATAGACGAAATATATCCTTTGTAAGTGACATTACTCGAGAACTGTATCGGAAATTAATTTAGAAGAGGAAACCCAATATATATATTTTTTAAACTGAGACGCGAACATAATTAAGTAATTTCCTAATATACTAGTGTTACTGCTGTGTTCTTCTAAACCAAAATCGCAAATATGTGATTGTTTTATCGTCGACCTTCTAGGCGTGTCTATTTCGATTTTCCACAATTTTTTAACCCTTTCAGAATGTTATTATCCGAATGCTTATTCGTCCTATAATTGTATATAGAAAAGTGAAAATGATTGGCGCAGTTGATACTGTTACGAACTATAGAAATGACTATGACGAGTTCAAATCCTATCAAATCTATTCTTTTCACGGGGAAAAGTATGAATTCACATAGGCAAAATAGCAAAGTATCCAATTTAATTGTCTGCAATTATCCAAAAAGATTGATATGCCGTAAAAAAGACAAAATATTTTAGAAAATTTGAGCTATTGTTCAACATAATACCCCGATGACAATGGCCTGCATCGCTGGACAGAAATAGTTGTGTTATCCGTTCTGAGATCGGACTGTACTGTCTATTCTATTTTCGATTAGTGAATGGGATGTCCTTTTTAACCAAGGTGATTTTTATTTTTATTTCATTCGAGTGCCCCATATTCGGAAACTGGGGTTTTCTCTATATGAAAAATAGACCTCATGTTTAACTCTGCCCTCTTGGGGAGGCAATTTAATTGAGACATGCTTGAGTAATTTAGATTTATATTTTCATCCATGAAATTAGCAAGAAAATTCCGCCGAGGAACCATAAATTTAAATTTAACATTTTAACGTCATTTAGTATTTTAAGTCACGTAAAGCCTCCATTAAAAAATGACAAAAAAATGTGCTCCGCCAGTATTCGCACTTGCTTGTCATCAAAATATATTACTAAAACAATCATATAATAGAATTTAATTTTTCATATATAAATTTATCATTATCATTTCTGATTACCTAATGAAAAAAAATATTCATTGTAGATTCGAGGACTTGTTTCTCAATTCCTTTCAGGTGGCGGTCAGTTGTCTGACTTGCTTTCTCGCTACCCCTCAACATTTAAAAATATTTTCGTTCGGGGGAAGAAATTTTTAGTTTTTCTCAATAACTATTTGAAATGTTAGTGTAAAAAGGATATTCCATAACCATGCAGTATCCTTTTTTCACTATCATTTCAAATTTAATTTTCAATTGACGTGCTAAGTTTTCTGAAAAAAAAACACACACACACAGGTTAAATATGCAGATATTTTCCTAAACGTAAAAATTACACTTGTAGAAAATGATCTATCGATGTTAGCTTTACTTTTTAAAATCAATAAATATTTATTATTTTATCATTATTACCAGCAACGGAAGATTTTGCTTTAAACAAAATCAAATTAAAAAGAGAATTAAAAGAATCGTTTTGTCATCGGAAAATAGGGACCAATTTTTTCGATTCCGATACCGATTCCGTTACCCCCAAATTTGTCGTTTTGTCCGATTCCGATTAATCCTCCCAACATTAATAATATATATATATATATATATATATATATATATATATATATATATATATATATATGATTGTTGAGCTGGATTAAATCCGACGATATGAAATAAAATGGAGGACCTGGATACTCAACGTTTCGCCCGATTTATGCGGGCTTCTTCAAGAGGGATGGTCATTGACATAACAGATCCACACGACGTTTAATTGAGTCAGCTATAATCTCCCATTCCAGCAATATAATTAAGCAAAGAAAAGGTTTTTTCCACGTTGCTCCCTTTCTGTCGAAAATAATTATTAAAGAAAACAACTTAGACACCGGTTAAACGCGAAAAAAAAAAATCGTAATTTCACTTAATTTTATTTTTATTTTACTTATTTACTGTATTTTATCATTATCTATTTTTAGACTCCATTTTATCACCTCCTATTCCTATTTTTAGACACCATCTTTTAAGTTACTGCGCTATTTTATCCCAATTCAATTATTTCTAATTTAAAAAAAAAAAAAAAAGATTCTTTCGTAATCTCGTGTCATTTTATTTATTTAATCTATCACCGCTATATTTCCAAACACAATTTTTAATCTCTACGATATTTTATCTTTTAGACGTAATCCACTACACTAGTTTACTCTAATTAGTTCTTCTCTCATAAAATGTATATACATGTATATATGACATCTAATTTACATAAGGAAAACACGCTGCTCTCCCCCATCATTATATATAACCCCAATCCTCCGACTCTCTCGTCAATGACCATCCCTCTTGAAGAAGCCCGCATAAATCGGGCGAAACGTTGAGTATCCAGGTCCTTCCACCTCCATTTTATTTCATATATATATATATATATATATATATATATATATATATATATACGATTAAATACACGTTAGTCTTTATTACAAGGTGGGGCATAGTTTGTTTTTTATTGAAAATTATAATTAGTTAAGTGTTATTAAATATTTGATGCGGGGAGTAGTTTTCTTATAAGAATTGATTTAAAAGCCGGACAATCTATGCTCGATTAATCCTTGATAATGCTCCAGGTAATGGTGGTGCTGGTCTCTGCCAAAACGCTGATGTAGGTGATGGTGTATTAACGATATTTTATCCCCAAATGATGACAGTCGAATATTCAATCTAGAGATATGCGTTGCATCCTGATCCCATACAATAAAAATATATCTCTGATCAGTGCATCAAGTCGACGCAAATGTTTTAGCTGGTTTGTAGAAAAGGTATTTTAAATCATTGTAATTTATATTATGCATATTGTTATTATTTAAACACATCATCATGATTAATTTATAACTTTTTATTTCATATTATTAAAGCATTATTCTCGCTCATGTTTCCGACGTTCTTTTATCAACAGAAACCGAGTCATTTTCCATCACGATAATACTCGTCGTCCACACACAGTACTACTGACCAAAGATCTCTTAGAATAATTTCATTGAGAAATCTTGCATATTCTTCTCATCTAGCTCCTCTGGATTATGACTTAATTTCTAGGATTAGAAGACGTTGCCTTGAATTAAAGTTAACTAGAACAGATTGATTAAAAATTAGATTCATGTTCCATATCAAAACTTAAAGAATTTTACAAGCGAAATATCTATAAGCTCATTGCTAGATGGGATCAAATTATAGAGAGCAACTGTCGTTATTGTTATGAATAAAGTTTTTTTTTTTTTTCAAAAACACACAATTTTTCATTTTCCAGATGAAATTTTTAATCGGCAAAAACTTTCGCACCGACCTAATACAACACAGCTGAAGTCTTGTTTTCTTGAGTGAGCATAAATTGTTGCGCAGTGAATAGTGACGTGTCTGCTACTTAACTCCTTTCTTCTTGCTACAGTCGTCTTCTTCTGAACAACTGCTGTTGATAAAAATGTAAAGTGACAGCAAAAATCATTTGGGGTTTAACAATGAGTTCGGGGTTTTGTTTTTTTTTATCCGGTATACAGATACATGCATAAAAAAATAACCCATCCCCATAGAGGAAACAGGAACGGCTGTTTCGTAAATGACCGCTCTATCTCCTTCTGTCCAAGAAAATAAAGAGTTTATTCACTGCATGTCACTAGCAACTTCCTATTTATTACGGCGTATCCTGACACTTGGCTCTAACTCTAAACTGTTAACTTCTAATAGGATGTTACACTTTTCTCCTTACTCTAGCCTAAAGTGAAAATATCATTTTAATACTTTTTTCACACAAATATAATCTTGCTAAATGTGAATTCGTGAATGTTAAAATATGGATAAGAACTTCGCATTAAACTCATCCCTGTGTAATAATGGCCACATACCCCTAAATTTCTTCCTAGGAGCGAGAATACTCTGAGCAACATTCACATATCTGTCTAATATGCTTCCAGACATGAATACCTTTGATTCCAGCAAAGCAACTGGTTCTGACAACATTCTAATCATTGTACTAAAAACAAGCTATAACCGGAACTAGCTCCTATACTAACAAAGTTGTTCAAACATTGTCTTAAGGAAACTTGGAAAACCGCGAGTCTGTCCAGTATTTAACAATACAGAGGATTGGCCTTCTGCACTTCAGTACAGACAAATCGGTCTCCTGTGCATTATGAGTAAGTTGCTTCAGTCCGTGATGAATAGAGAGCAGTTGTCAAACATGTCAGCAAAAACAACCTATTTAACAACACGCAATATGGTTTCCGTTCTATGAGATGAATAGCCGATGTGCTGAGGGTTGTATCACACAAGATTGGTAAATCTATTGACGGTAGTTTCTAGCTGTTGACATATCTAAGGCATAAATAAATTTGTCATAAATAAATTCACGGGATTTCCAGTTAAGAAATAGCTGAAAATGTCCTCTAAGCCATCAAATCCTTTCCCTTTGAAAGGTCTATTAAAGTAGTCGCTGATGAACAGAAATTTGAAGCTTACTTTTTTTTCATTTTCTTTCTTGATTGTAATGCTGGGTATAGGGCAGCCAAACCAGTTGTCAACATCCTCCTGCTTTTTATTGAAACCAACCGAGAGCTCTTTTTAGTATCCTCGTTGTTTCCCTTAAGTGCAATTGTCTGGATTTCTCTTGCACTTGGTTCACCAGGAATGTTAGTTAGATAGGACTTCGGGTTCTTCTTCATAAGCCCTGTTGCACCTATAATAACCTGGTATGATTGATATCTCCCCAAGATTCCAGTTTCTCTTCATATTATACATGAGACCTTAATATTTGGTCTGTTTCCCCCTTTCAGCTCTGTTCTGACCTCCATCGTTAGGAATACTCACTTCAACCAAGGTTGTAACTCTCTCTAACTTATTCCATATAACTATGTCAGGTTTCACAGCAGCATTTTTCGGGTAGGTTGCTGTAGGGATTACATGGTCGTAATGTATATTATATAAGTAATTTTCAACTGTTCTTTCAGGTTGATGTTCCCAGGACTTGCTAGTACACTGAATGTTTAATTTTTTTTTTTTTTTTTTACAGATGGTCCAATGGAGGTATTTACATACTCCATCATGTCTCGCTGTGTAGTAGCCGTCCACCAAAACTGGCGTGCCTCATGAATCCATCCTAGGGCCAACTCTCTTCATTCGTCGACATCCATGCTGACGATACTACTATCTATGGCAACACTTCAAAGGCCGATAAACATCAGGATCTTTCTAATTCTCTATCCTCCGACGTGGAGCGTGTAGTAAAATAGGGTAAAAATTGGCTAGTTACATTTAATGCATCCAAAACACAACTTCTATCTTTTTACCACAAAATACCCACTTCTCCCAGTTGAAATGCACGGCTCTCACCTTGAAAAAGCACCCTGCTTCGACAAACTTCTGGGATTGACATTTTTCCCTGACCCGAAATAGAAGACCTACATCAGATGCGTTGCAAAATAACTGGGAAAATGGTTGGATCATTTTATCGCTCCAAAATGTATCTCACTCCTAGTCCAATTATCTACCTGTACAAACGTCAGATACGTACTAAGATAGACCACTGTTGCTCCATCTGGGGTAGATATCATAAAAGCACCCTTTCTTGTTTTGACAGGGTACAACATCGTTTTCGAAATCTAGTGGACGATGACTTTTTCTCATAGAAGAAACGTTACGAATCTGTTTCTGCTCTATCGTTACTTCTATGTTAAGTGCTTGACTGAGCTTCAACAATCTATGGTCCGCCCCCCCCCGTAAAACGTTCGCAACAAATACTCGCATAGCTACAACAACAGCCGACAATTTCCTCATTCGTTATCTGTGCCTAAAATTAAACGAAAATTGCATGAGTAGAGTATTCTTCCTATAACTGTCCATCTGTGGAACGCAATACTGTTTGTCTGCTTCCCGACTGACTATAACATGGTCGTCTTCAAATCTAATGTGAATACATTTCTATTGAGCCGTCTTCTTAAATAATCTAGCCCTACACAAGTTCCCCCATTACTGATCATGTTTCAACGTCTACCTAACACTTAACTCTTATCCTAGAGTGACTTCCGGGCCGTGATATGTGGTGATCTTCGAAGTAAAAAAACTATTGCCTATGTTTTATTGACAAGCTTTCAACAAAGACACATGATTTATTTCTGAATTTTTTAGATGAGCATCGATAATTCGTATTATTTGGATTCTTCAGACTATTGTTCTCATCTTGAGAGTTATTTTCCCAACATTTTGGTGGATGCAACCATCGACCTTCTTCGGGTGCATCTTGTTAAACTCACTAACCTTTCTGTCGAACTCGGGAATCTGCCAGAAATTTCGAATGGAACCCTTTATTTAATGCTCTTGTTCCGACAATCTTGACCAGGTAGAAGTCTTAAGTAATTGGCAATTGTATTTGGAGTATTGCCCACACAGAGGATTGAACCATCAACCTATAAAATATTGTTGCTTTCAACTGAATTTTACCAAATAGTTCACTTACGTTACTATTCTTTGTGGACAATTTTGGTATGAATTTGAGAGGAGGGGGGCGTAAATCTATTCTTTTATTCAGATGTATGGTGTGCTTAAAAAGTAAATCAAAACCAAAAAAGGAAGCACTTGGTGTTGACCAAACTCACTAAAAAGTGAAATAGCTTCTAGAACACATTTTCTAGTCATTACATTAAGGAAAATGAATGTGCATTTTTGCTCTTATCTAAGCTTAGAATTATCAAGATGAGGATTACAGTTGGTATTCTAGTCAGGATGTAATTCATGACATTTGCTCAAGTTGTCATTGAAACAAGCTCGGTTCATCACGCTCTGGTGGTGATCAAAATGGCCATCCCGTGATCTCAGCACGCTTTACGCAATGCTAATATTTGATATTGACAGCCATAATTTACGGCTGCGCAACAAAAGCCATATATACCTGACTGGCGAAGCACAAAAATAATTGCTCGACAGTGATGGCGGATCGCTATTTAAGAAAGCGAAAATGTCGCCATGTTTTTAGATGCGACCATGTATTTTTATAAGATTCTTTGTCTGTCAGTCAGTCCATCCGTCGCTTAAGTTTCAAATAGCATTTTATCGCTAAACGAGAACATCTTTGTTCAAGCATTTCTTTAAGAGGCCCTGTGCATCACTTGGTCTGTCATAGTTAAGTTTAAAATAGTATGTTCGTTGATCCGTCAAGCTTGCGTATAAATATTTTTTTTTTGTCTGTCACGTTTATATTTTGAATATCATTTTAGTTTGTTATGCTTATACATTTTTATCTTCGAAATATAATTTTTATGTTTGAAATATTTTTAAATTTTGAAATATAATTTATGATGTTTGAAATTTAATGTTTATCTTTGAAATATAACTTATGATCTTTGAATTATAATTTTCAGTTCTAAACGCTCAGATTGAATAGACGTATCTTAAGAATGGGTTCAATCTTAATTTCTTTTATGAAAAAACAGCTTGAAAAAGAAACACGTGCGCATCTAAACATCCAATTGATCCGGTGATGCTACAAGATGGAAGGCCTGATCTTACAGGGTTGTCATTTGCTTTCTGTCTTTATTTATTAAGCAATTCTTTTGACATTGGTGTCATTAATATAAACCCCCCGCCTCATGTCTTCTCGCGCAAAGATTATTTTGCCAGATAAAAATGACTTGAGTTAATCCCCTCCCGAACGCACGTATCATCTGGTGGTCAGCCATTACTTCAAACATTTTACCACCACCACTCCCAATCGAAATGTAGAGGTTGTATAAATAATTAAAATTAGCAGGAAAAACTGAGTTGGTTGCGAACTATAAAAAAATAGGGAACAAAGATTACAAAAAGGAAGAAAAAAGCAATGGAAGCAACGAAAATAGACTGGCAGACTCTGAGAAAAGAGTAGAAAATACACGTAAGAAATATCCGGTAAAGTTTTCTTTATAGGATTGAATTCATACCATGTTTATATAATGGTGCACAATAACATGTATTTTATATATATATATATATATATATATATATATATATATATATATATATATATATATATATATATATATATATATCGTACTTTCGGGTAATTGCGCCATGGCCGGGGTAATTGCATCAACTAGCTAAAAGTGCTCTTTTGGAAACCACGCATATAAATAGCGTTTTTGTAGTTGGCGCGATTACCCCTGGATTTCTTAGCACTTTGTACATATATTTTCACCCGACACGTACTAAGCTATCAAGCGAAGCCGCCTATCAATTTGTTTGTAAACAAACTGATGGTTAGAGCACTGTTGCGACGGTCGGGTGTGGATTTAATACACACTCGAGGAGAAATATTTACGGCACTGATTCGTGGTCCTGATGATTCCGACTGTCAATGCGAGGGTTGTAGGTTCGATTCACGGCTGGGAAAAGGTGTATGTCTAGCCGCACTGATGAGTTATGATACAACGAAACAGTATTGTATGTGGATGACATATATATATATATATATATGTGGATGACATATATATATATATATATATATATATATATATATATATAACCGTGTGTATGGCGTGGTTGTGGTTTGTGTGTGCATGTGTGTGCGTTTGTGTGTGTATGTGTGTGCGTGGCCCCGAACATTTCAAACTTAAATTTATATTTTTATATTAGATGCTTAGATGCGACACGTGTTTCGAGTGTTGCTTCCTTCTTCGCTAAATATGATGGTGCATTAAACAATTCAGGACTGGGATCTATACTGCCATCGTCGAGGTTATTGGTCTTAAGAAACGGAATAAGCATGACTATTTCGCTGACTGCAAGCTTAACGAGCTTTTTAAATAGGAAAAAGAAATTGTACAAGTGACACTTCGGTGCACCTGAAAAAGACTATTCATTTCTACAACAAGATTTCAAGAATGCAACGTCGGTATTTTGTACGTAGCATCAAGAACCAATTGTGACTGAATCTTTCTAACAAAACCATAGAAAACCTATGATAGGAAAGATACTAAAAATTATGAACCACTTGATTGAGTAGTTATTCGGACCAGAATCTTATCTATGGTCCCGCTCAGATCTCAAAGATGCTATGATACATTTACCAGAGTATTTCATGGATCTTCTATAATTCGTAAGTAGTTGATGAAGAGGTCAAGAGATTATCGGTAATATGATAATAAATACTAAATTCGTAATACAATCAAGGAAATTAGTATCGAGAAGTCGTCTGTCCTTGATGGCATCTCTATTGAGGTTGTCAGTTTTTGGGGCGACAAAATGGCTGAAGAAGTTCACTATCTGATATATGAATTTGAATGGGTGTTCTTATACCCGAGAATTATATATATATATATATATATATATATATATATATATATATATATATATACAATATATACAAATTATATATATTTATATATATATAATTTGTATATATATATACATATATATATACATATATATATATATATATATATATATATATATATATATATATATATATATATATATATATATATACAGTATATACAACTTTAGAGATCGTTATACATGTGAAAATAACTCGATCGGCTTATGGTAATTACAGAGATGTAAACCTTTTTGAAGAGATAGACAAAATCTTGCTAAACCTGATTGCTATGTGGGTGTACCTTTCTTGTAATATCGAAATGCCAGAGTTATGACCCTATCGTTTTCCGGTGAGATTTACTTGGTTGAGGAACGTCCTGGGAAGCAACCGGCTCCCCGGGAGAATAAACACGATATCAAACGATAGGCACATGGAAACTTCAAAACAACAGGTCGATATGTCGTCGGCTATAATCGCGGCTATGGGTCGCTTCTTGTGTCTTCATTGCGTTGTTACAGGCATCGTCGGCATTAATGGCAGGCACCTCATGCTGAAATTTCACGCTTGTACAAAAATAGCGAACAAATACATTTTTTATAAAAATATATAATTTATTTTACGTTTAACAATGAGGGAGCATATGCAGTCGACCCATTGCGTGTGCACAAAACTGATATATCTGTGTCTGATGTGTGCAGAGTCCAAGTTTAAACTGTTAAAAACAAAACAAAAAATTATAATTCAATTCCCCCTCTTCTTCATTGCTAGAGAGAGAAAGAGGAGTGGAAGAACGCAAAAGAGAAAGTGAAAAAGATAAAATGAGAGAAAGAGAGATATTCATACATAATGTGTGAATATTGATTAGTTTTTGTATACCTCGATGACGAGTTCTGTGGGTTTGACCTTTCGTTTTCTAGGGTCACAAATCGTTTTGACTTGGTTGAATATTTTAAACAAACTATCATTCTTTGCTCGAATCATTCCAGATTGATATATTCTAACATTTTCAAATTCACAAAGCACCTGCTTAACACATCTGCACCTCACAAGCACAGAGAAGTTAGGCACAAGGTTCATTAATGTAAAAGTCCCTAGCTTTCCTAAAAGGGGCGCTCTTCATTGTGCTACATAGTGTCACGATGCATTTGATCTTCTTGACTATAAAATTTAAAAAAAAACAGTCTTTGAACTGTAACATAGTCCGGGAACCAACACGTTGTATGCTCAGTGCTCAGTTGCAAAAGAGACAAAGAATAGGAAATAACTTATACTCGTTTTTTTTTGTTTTTTGTTTTGTTTTTTTTTGTACAACGACATTTATTTCCTCATTCTCTCGTTACCATTGTGATTTCCCTTACGTAATTGTCCTCTCAAACGTCACCCATGCCTCGAACGAGATTTCGGACGTTCTTTTTGTCTTTTTTCTTACCGGTGACGTCATTTCGTATGCATTTGCGTTCGTGCTCTGTGACAAAACGACAGGTAGTATTTTATAAAATTGTTGTGGACTTGACAAAAGCTTTCGGTACTGTTAATAAAGTAGTATTTTAGAGAATTCTCGGTAAAGTTTGATATCCACATAGACTCTTCAAAATACTTAACACGTTGACTGTCACACCGTTTTCTAGAAATATATTGGTGATGGCCACCAAAATGTTTTCGTAGACTTGCATAATACTGAAACACATTTCCCTTAATTTTTAGGTTTTAGCATTAGTATGCGGATCAAGTCACTACAATAAAAATGAGTGAAAACAGGCTCACTTCTACATGTAGGCAAAAAATAAGTTCTAACAACAAGAAAAGAGAAAACATTCTTAGAAATTTGACTATGGATAGGACTGGATCGAAAAGGTTCCATTTTATCATATTGGAGAAATAGTCCACTGTACATGAACCTCATTACTTTTAAAATGAGTCGAAATAGGTTTGAATTACTTCTAACCGGTTTCCATTTCTCTAACAGCAAAGAAATCATAGAAGGAAATAGACGAAGTAAAATACAACCTTTATCAGATCTTAGAAGAAGTTTCTAGTTCGTGTATGCTCCAAGAAGTGACGTCTTTGTCGATGAAACCCTAGTTCCTGGTAGAGGAAGATTCCACCAGTTTATCCCGAGCAATGCTCATAAATACGGAATAAAACCATTAAAATTCTGTTCACTGAAACGATTTACATGCCATCTGTTTAGAATCAGGTCAAAGGGAGGTAGGGTTAGCAAAGAAAATTTGTGTCTACAATAGGGCGTCTACAATGATCGTTAAAAAAACGACCCTGGTGTCTAACTCTGTCCCGTGGGGAGGCATAGTAAATAGGTACAATGATCGTTGGCAGCCCTAGCAACGAAAAATAACCGTCGACAATATTGTTGATGCGACGTCATTGCAAATTGTCATATCAACATATATTGTTGATATGAGAGTCAACGTGTTAAACAATATCACCAGGATATGACGTCACGCTTTTATTCTCTGAACTAATAGCTATTTGTAATGTTATTAAATAGAGGAACATTCGTGCATCAACGTGGCTCTCTATATATTTGCAATGGCCCTGGCCCGTACATTTAAGAAAATAACGAACCCCGCGGCCGTGGCCCAAAGGCAATAATCTGGCTTCGACTGTCGGGCATAGTTTTCCAGTGGCAGCTGCTAGTGGAAGTCACTGCTGTGATTGTCAGAACTGTTGGTTACTGGCGATTAGTGTTGGTTTGGAGCGATAACCTGCAGGTACTAGCGAATTTTTAAAAAGTTAAAGGAAAAACATTATTACGTACTTATCTGTCATGCCTAAATCAATATAACTTCAAAATATTATGAAAAATGGTCCATTAGAAAAATAATAAGTAAAAATAAAAATTTGCGAAGTATTGGATTCTCACTGTATAATAACTCTTTAGGGTGATCTGCCTACAGAGACTGGTATTTCATCCCTTCGGGAATCATCAGTGCAGGATGTCACGATTAACACCGGTCGACAGATTCGAACCCGGCAACAGAAGCTATCTCTCGTTCCATTAGCAAGGACCTAATCCATTCGGTCACCGTTAACCGCGAGAAATATTGTTGAAATTTAAACATTTATTGGTAAATAACTGCTTTCTACCGATGACAGTATCTTTCAAGTCGACCATCGTTTTTCTTGTCGGTATACTGCACGCGTTTTTTTTTGTTTTTTTGTTTTTTTTTTAAGTAGCTCTAGTACATCTACTGGTCAATTCTTAAGGCATTCATCGTCAACATTGAGATCAAAATGGAAAAAGTAGTCTTGACTGTTTCTGTTTGTTGTTCAAATTTTTCTCTTCTTTTTTTTGGGGGGGAGGGGTATGGGGAATCAAAACTTCCACAAATTGTATTAAATTAAATTCCAGTTTTACGTCATCGTTTTTAACTTGTTAGGTGAAAGTACAAAATAATTACAAAACACCCTCCGTTCTGTATGTAAAAAATGGTTTGCTTAATAATACTGTAATAATTTCAGCAAGGTAACATACATGTATAAGAGAAAACACATCTTTGAAGTCTCGATAATCGCTCAGAAAAAGAAAATTAAATAAAATACTCCACAGAAAGTAAAAGTGGTAAAAAAAAACAAATATATAATAAATAAGTGTTTCCGTAGCCAATAAAATTTATTTCGAAACCTACCCGCACATTATATTTTGGTGTTTTAACTTATTTGAAAGCGTTTATTCAGTTCTAAAAAGAAAGTGTCAACATGATAAGTTACTTTATTGAAGTTTAGGTAATCGATTAAAAATATAAAATTAAATCAAATCGTCAACAAGAATTTTAAAAAATGCAAAAAACACAAATATAGCATAGTTGAAATATTGATAATCGCACAAAAATAGAAAATTAAATATTGGTACCCGTAAAGAATTTTTAGGGTCGTTTTGGCGGGGGGGGGGGTAGTGGCGTGTCGGTATTTTGTGCATATTTACATTGCCAAACCAATGCTTTGTTTATATTTTGAAAGTGTTCCGTCCATGCAAGAAAAGAGCAATATGTGTTTGTTTACATTTTATGTGAGTTCCGTCAGCGCAAGGAAAGAGTTAGCAATCCGTGTTAAAATGTCAATAATTCTCAAACCTTTTGTTAAACTCACCGTAGTTTAATATCCAGTATTTAATTTTTTTTTTTTTTTTTTTTTGTAATTTTGAGCGATTATCAAGATTTCAAAGACGCTATATACGTGTTTTTGCAGAATTGCATCATGTTTAGAAGTTGATATAATTTTAGATGTTTGTGCGATTATCGGGTGTTAAAAGACGTTATGTATATTTTTTGCTTATGCATGTATGTTAACATGCTAAATTGTTAAAAAGTATTTATCAAACATTAGGATTGTTTTAAGATTACCAATATTTATTGTTCTGTTTTTGAGCGATTATTATGTTTGTATTTGTTTTTTAGCACTATTGCCTCCTGTAAAGAAGTGTTTTTTATGTTAGAATATATTCTCAGAATCCACTATGGAATTATTTTATCGCAGTAATCTTTAAAAGGTATATTCCAGTTTCATTTAAGCTTTACAGCATATGTTATTAATTTATTAGGTAATATATATATATATATATATATATATATATATATATATATAGTAAATAGTATATATAGTAAATAATTATATATATATATATATATATATATAATTATTTACATATATATATATATATATATATATATATATATATATATATATATATATATAATTATTTACTATAATAATTATTAAATGCCTACAGAGACTGGTATTTCATCCCTTCGGGAATCATCAGTGCAGGATGTCACGATTAACACCGGTCGACAGATTCGAACCCGGCAACAGAAGCTATCTCTCGTTCCATTAGCAAGGACCTAATCCATTCGGTCACCGTTAACCGCGAGAAATATTGTTGAAATTTAAACATTTATTTTTAAATGTTTTTAACGTCTGTCAGAGTGATCTAATCATTATATGATGATTTGCACATAAGAGCTAAATTGGCCGACTTTATTTCAACTGAGAGTGCTCAACGATAAGAAACGAGTGTGTATATATATATATATATATATATATATATATATATATATATATATATATATGGGGGGGGAGACAGATAGACAGACAGGAAAAGAGAAGAGGGTGTTATGATGGTTCATTATAACCAGCGAATCTCGTCGATAATTATTAATAAAACTTATCTTCACCGAGTGACATTTTTTGCAGAAATAAACTAAAAAACAAAAAGAAATGTATGCTTTTTTTCCTACATCTACAAGCATCGTATGAATACTGACCCTAGTCTTTATCTAAGTGTGCGCAGGTGAGGGGAGGATCACGTTATGAACACCACACCCACCATAACCCTCGAGCCGGTGGGTGACGTCAGTTCAATCTAGACACTCCGGAGATCTGACTCATTAAGTCATCCATCTTCTTCTCACAGAAGGAAACGAGTGTGATTTGTCTCACTTTAAATGAAGCCTTCGAAATGACGCTCCTCCTCGCGCAAGTCGTTAAGCCGAAACGGAAACCAAACAAGAGTTATTCTTCGTGCGTTCGTCTTCCATGAGAAAATTCTTTTTTATCTATCTTTTTTTTTCTTTTGTATATAGCTATAACTGAGAGCTGTGATTCTACAAAACAATTCCGTTGATGACTGCATACTCGTGGATTTGAGCTTTCTAATAAACGCATTGATCTCCGTAAAAAGAATGGCGCTCTATAGGCAGTCGTTAATATAAACAAATATAAATAATTATACTTTCCTGGCGAGTTTGATGAAGTCTGTTTAAAATAATTGACGTTAGTCAAAGAGGTTGTGGTTCGAATATCAGCGTCAAAAAACGCCATACTATCCACACTGAAGTTCCAGGGTACGTCGGAACAGCTCTCTATATAGTCTTAGAACTGTTTCACTGTATCACCGCACTTCAATTAATACATTTTATTCTTAAAACTTCTTTATGTATTAAACTTCTGTTGTTTTCTAGAAGTATCTTTAGTGATTGAACGCTCATAGTTTTTGTTTAACGTTCATTATCTTTCTCTTATGAAGTGATTTGTTGACTTTTTTTGTTTGGATTGTAATTTTGTATGTGACCTTTGACTGTAGACAGAATTTTGTTATGAACGAGATGTTTTTTTTTTTTCAATTGCATGCAGTTGTTGTTGTGTGTAGTTGCGTATTTTTTTGTTCTTTGTAGTATGTTTTGTGTGCAGGAGTAGCCAATTTCCTGGTTATTTTGGTAAATATTACAGAATGTTTCATTGATTTGGAGAAGTGTTGATTTTGTTTTATGGCATATCAACCCTTTCGGATTATTTAATTCCGAATCCAGTAATTTTAGAAAAGTCTTTTATGCTTCAATATTAAATATTTATTCAGATGCTTGGTTTGCTTTGTTTTATAGGAAAATTGTTGTTTTCTTGGTATTTGTAGAACATGATATTAATTTTGAAAAGGAATGGGAAGAAAAATAATAATATTAATGTTTGGTGTATTTTAGGTCAGAAAGCTAGTATCATCAAATAATCTTATCGGGTACCACCGAGGCTGATGTCGGTATTGGTGTTTTTATAATAAGATTAGTAAAGAGATCCAATGTTGCCCGGGATTGAATGAGAGTCAACGAATGTTCTACACTTTTAATACTTTTATTGTCGGCAAAATCGATCAAATCATTCTTTTTTTTTTTTTTTCAATGAAATCAGTTGTCTGCTCTACTTGGGGTTCCATCGCGGTGCACAGGAAGGGGGTTTCACATGCCTCCTACAATAGTTTAATCCACACTACATTGTAGTCTACATTGCACTGTAGAGAACCTATTGTTGATTTTTATAAAAATATATTTTGATTTTATATAATTATCTTTATAAAAATTGCTTGAATGAAAGTTTAAAATGTTAAAGTCAAGTATCATGATTCAGTTGTGCTCCAAACAGAAACATTCGTTTCGAACGCGCCCCTGTCTTATCAAAGAACTTACTGTTGATTTTATATGCTGGACCTTTCTGCCTGTGCGGTAATAAATCTTCTCAAATGCACTTGTGATGTTAGGTTGTATAAGGGTGTTAACTTTGATCAAAATTGAACCATTCCTTATTTAATCAGATTTTTTCGATGCTTATCAGAGACAAAACCTACATAAGAACACTTGGAGATGCATAAAATGCATTTATGTAAAATTTCAAGAAATCCGACGCAGCCGTTTCGGAGTCCACAAGAAACGAACTCATACATACTCAAACATACACATAAAGACAAGTTGCCTTTTATAAATAAGTAGAAATCTTGTAATGCCTTTATGCGGTGTTCTTGCTTTAGAAAATACTAACATTAAAAGAGTTTCAGAGAATCTGCAGGTTATTGGTTTAGTTATTTATGAGTATAGGAGTGAGGTTATTTTTAGAAGATTCAGGTGTTTCATTGTTCAATTTGATTCTAAGAGGTTTCCCTGGATGAAGTTAGGTTTTATTTTTATAAAGAATTCTATTGTTTTAAATTCTCTATTTTTCTTTTCTTTTTATAAGAATAGTCTGTCGTCTTTGTAAACGCGTGTATTTTTTTTTCTATTACTCTAGCTAGATAGGATCGCGTGAAACATGTACTAGTTTACATAGTTGTACCTAATTTGTTGCTATGTTGTTGTTTTATTCATCGAAACAGAATTATTCTGGAAAAGTCGTAGACTACGGCAGTGTTCGACAATTCTTATATCATCGTTTCTTGCTATTAAATTTTGTGCCGCTAATATCATTATGTTATGGACGAGAAAGCGTTTTGTTTATTTTATATACCAAATTGGATGAAACCTGATTCGTTATTCTTTAATATTAGCAGGAAGGCCCGACGTTGTACGGGATAGAATAAGGATCAACGAATGTTTCACGCCATATTTTTATTGTTATCGGAATCGGTGAAATTGCCCATTCTTAAATCAAATCGTATGATTGCCTCCTCTAGTTGGTGATCCACTGCAGTGCACCGGGAGAATGCTTCGCATGCCTTCCCGCTGTGACAGTCCATAATTACACGCTAGTCTGCATTGCACTGTGGAGAACCTACTATTGATTTTATAAAATTATTTTTATATAATGTTTGGAATTAAAGTTTAAAATTCAAAAGTCAAGTATCATGGTTCAATTATGTCAGCAGTCTCCAAATTTCACGTTGTGTGATCTTGTCCGATCACACGTACAAGGTTTGCTTTGATCAGCACATCAACCTGTAATTTAGGACATTCATGCATCAGTAACGAGTCATTCAGGAGAATGATATCAGCGTAATCGATTCATCCTTAGGATAAGCTGAATGCTGGGAAAGTGTAGTACAATAAATCCTTTGACCTTATATGTTGGGTTTGAATTACCATTGCAGAATAATTTAATCATGGATCTGTGATTGTGCTGCAAATGGGCGAGAGAGGACTGCCAGAGTGTCTAGCATTCACTGCTATATATCAAGATGTTGCTGACTATACAACTTACCGCAGATGTAGAGAGGGATAGCTCACAATGTTAGCAGAGGCAAAAACGGACGAAATTTCGCCTAAGCTTTCTTTCCTTTTTGTGGTTGTACTGAATTCACATCAACCAACTACACTTGGCGTATCTTCTAGATAGCAGAAAAAATCTACCCCCACGATATTGTCATCTAGTGCTATATGTAATGTGTGTGTGTGTGTGTGTGTGTGTGTGTGTGTGTGTGTGTGTGTGTGTGCTGAGTAACAAACTTATGCATACATACGTTCAGCAATTTATCGAAGAACGCGAGAAAAAAAATCTGTTCAGGCATTAAAATTAGTTTTACGTTGTTTTATGTTGTTTTATTTCTGTCTACAAGCTCATAGTTCAAACCGCCGGCTTGACATTCGTAACATGAGTTGGAAAAAATACATTGAAAGCATTGTCTACCGCAATAGAAAATTACGCGTACCAGAAAGTATTCTATATATTTACAAGGCCACAATTCGCCCTTGCATGGAGCATTATTGACACATCTGGGGTGGTGTTTCTACCGCTAGTCACTCCTTCTTAGATAGGATCCAAGAAAGAGTCTTCGATCTAATATATATATATATATATATAGCCTACACCACCCGTCAAAAATAAGAGAAAAAATATTAATCGTGAGTGTTCGCACTAATATTCATATAAAAATCGTAGGATTATGTTAGTAATTTAATTTTTTATATATAAATTTAATAAAGCCAAGTATATCCAAGGATGGAGTACTGCTGCCACATCTGGGCAGGATCAGCCTATCCTGCCTTGACAGAGTGCAAAATAGACTTCGTGGTTTAGTGGGGGTGCCCTTTTCTCTTCCCTGCAGCCTCTCTCCCACAGAAGAGACGTTGCGAGCCTATCTTCGTTTTATCGTTATTTCCATGTCAAGTGCTCGTCTGAGCTCCAATCTCTGGCCCCCTCGCCAATCTATCACGATAAACACCCGTCTAGCTGGAACCACTGTCAATAATTTTCCCCACTCTTTATCTGTGCCTAAATCAAAACGTAGATTCCATGAACAAAGCTTATTTCTTAGAAACGTTATCAAAAAAAATGAAAATGAAAATAGAGCGGGTTTGGCAATGTTATCAGGAAAGGTCATGAAAGCAATGTTTACCGAGATTTGAGGCGATGAAATTTCAACGCGTATGAAAAATGATTAGTTACAAAACGAGTACCAAAGCTTTATATTTTAAAACGACTTATCGTAACTCTACAAAACGTTTGAGGTGGTGAGATCTGCATGTGATAGCGGTGGAAAGATTGGCAAAACAAGGGAATGTGTAGCCAAAAGTGACGAATATTTGTTGAGCATTCTGTAATAAAGTAAGTAGAAAACTTAAACGTTTCGTGAGTGAACGTGCATTAATATTTTGAAACACTTTCTATTAATAGTGTTCTTGTTTTTGTTTTGTTTTGTTTTGTTTTGTTTTTTTTACATGGAGGTCACCACTTATCAAGGCCCGGGTGCCACTCAGGGATAAGGTAATCAATGAGATAGTATTGTAGTAATCACTAGTATTGGAGATTTGATAGAGTGTCTTACTTAAGGGAGCGGTTTGTCAGGAATATGTTTATGTTGGACTTGAAGGCACCCAAGTTGTAGTCAGGTGGGAAACAGGCAAACGGAAGAGAGTTCCACAGGCGTGCACTTCTGAGAAAGAAGTTCTGCTCATGGGATCTATGTTTGGATTTAGGCACAGATAAAGAGTGGGGAAAATTATTGACAGTAGTTTCAGCCAGACGGGTGTTTCTTGCGGAAGATTGGCGAGGGTGGACCAAAGATTGGAGCTCAGACGAGCACCTGCCATGGAAATAACGATAAAACAAAGACAGGCTCGCAACGTCTCTTCTGTGGGAGAGAGGCTGCAGGGAAGAGAAAAGGGCATCCCCCACTAAGCTACGAAGTCTATTTTGTACTCTGTCAAGGCAGGATAGGCTGTTTTTAGCAGCTCCTGCCCTGATGTGGCAGCAGTACTCCATCCTTGGACGTACATGGATTTTATACAGATAGAGAATTGTATCAGTAGTGAGATATCTTTTGAATTCCACCATTTTCCCAGCGTCCTTGGCAACAGACCTGATGTACGTGTTCCATTTCAGATCAGGGGTGAAGGTCAAGCCCAGAAGCTTGACAAAACATGGAGCCTCCCCAAAACAAGAGTCGTCCATTTCAATTGATGACAGATGGAGATCAGACCGTTGATTATGTAATGATAGAAGCTTGGTTTTGGATGCATTAAAAGTGACCAGCCACCTCTTCCCCCACTGTACCGTGTGCTCAAGATTAGAGGAGAGAGAATTAGAGAGAACTTTGTCATTTACGGCCTTTGATATGTTGCCATAGATGGTCGTGTCATTAGCATAGATGTCAACGAATGGTTAAAGTATGTGTTTTGGGAGATCATTGATGTAGATCAGGAAGAGAGTTGGGCCCAGGATGGACCCCTAAGGGACTCCAGCATTAATACTCTAGGCCTCTGATTTCTGCCCATCAATTACTACTCTTATGAACCTATGGGAGAGAAATGATTTAATGATTGAGAAAACATTTCCAGTGATACCGTAGCTGGAAATCTTGTGAAGTAGGCCCTTATGCCATACCTTATCGAAGGCCTTCGATATGTCAAGAGCAATTGCCCTGGAAAGGAAACCTTTCTAGAAAGATTCACTAATCCTATGAGATATAACCGTTAGCACATCTGCTGTAGAGCATGCGGAGCGGAAACCGTATTGCATGTCACTAAGAACGTTGTTTCTGTCGGGGTGGTTGACTACTTCTTTATTTAATATGGATTCCAGCAACTTACTCATGACATACAGGAGACTTATTGGCCTGTACTGAGAGGGAGATGACTTTTCACCTGAATTCTTAAATACAGTGCATACTGATGAGGTTTTTCAGGGTAATGGAAAGCAATTCTCCTTAAGGAAACGCTTAAACAGTTTTGTAAGTATAGGGGCAAGTTCTGGTTGAAGCTTTTTCAGCACTATAACTGGAATGCCGTCAGGGCCAGTTGCTTTACTGGAATCAAGGTTCTTGATTAGCATGGCGACATCACGCACATATATTTATATGTTGCATAGCGTGTTGTCTATTATAGGAGGAAATACGGTGAGATGATGGCTTTCGTCGCATAGGGTAGAATTAGCTGCAAAGTTCTTGCCGAATAATCTGGCCTTGTCTGATGCTGACGAGATGACCTCCGATCCATTGATGATGGTTGGGATAGAACGCACGCTTCTGTTCAGGATCCTGTTTGCTTTTTGCCAAAACTGGTGGGAACCAAGCCGCTGCTCAGCTACTTTGGATTTAACGGACTGAGCATATAGCTCTCTTGCATTTTTTTATTACTCTTTTACAGTGGTTGCTGGCAGTCCTGAAAGCAGCTTTAGTCTCCAGACAGTCGTTTACAAATACAAACAGAGTTTAATTTAAGTTTAGCGAGTGTTTTTATATTAATACCCATTCTGTACTTATTTCTATGTGTGTTGGCTGTCAGCCTCGCAAAGGAAGTAGTATTAATATTACACTCAATCTGCTTGACAGGCAATACACACTTTTTCTGGTATCAATGCATGCATCATATTGTTTTCTTTTCGTGGGTTATTTCTCTTTGTTGTATGGCAATCTACTTATCCGAGAATGCGCATTATATCAACAACCAGAGATATTTCAAATCAAAGGCTAATTACCTGCCACACGAGTCGTCACACTAATGTTGGAGCGAAGTATGGTTCTGTTTGATCTGTAGAGGCAATTTTCACAGAAATTATTGTCTTCGGGGAAAGGGGAGGGGGATTGATTTATGCCCGATCTCGCAATGCGATTATACTTAATGCTGATGTACACGATCATGGCAATTTGTTCATCCATCCAGAGTTCTTATGTCATCAAAATATCTGAATAGAATTGACAAATGTTTAAATAGTCACTACTATAAATTCGATCCATTAAACCGTTGATTGAATTCACATTTTTTTTCTGAATTCTTGGAAACCCTTCTTAACTATAATAGCTGTTCAAATTCCTCGGCTTAACGTTCACATGGAACATGAGTTGGAACAGATACATCGAGGGCATTGTCGCGGCTGCTGCGAGGAAGGTGGGCTCTTTCTATCATGCTAGAAAGTTACTTCCACCTGAACGTATCCTGTACCTCTACAGAGCCACTATTCGCCCATGTATGGAGTATTGTTGTCACACTTGGGTTGGTGCATCTGCTAAATGTCTCTTACTCATGGACTGGGTTTAAAAGAGAGTCGCCAACCTAGTAGCTCCTGATCTGTCAACTAGGTTTCAGCCTCTCTCCCATCGGCGAAATGTTGCATCCCTCTGCCTATTCTACAAGTATTTTAATGGTATGTGCTCCCAGGAAATACAAGCCCACGTACCACTCGATGTATATATCTCCGACAAACCCAACAAACATCAAAATGACACTCCTATACAGTAGAAATCCCCAGATGCCAGAAAGTCTTCTACTCTAATAGTTTCTTCCCAGAACTGCTAGACTTTGGCATTCCCTTCCGAGTTCCTGCTTTCCCGATTGTACTGACATACAGTAAACAGACATCTTGCTGCTCAACTCCCTTCATAGTATCCCTGCAATTATGTCCCAGATAGTAGGCCCTATAGATCAAAGTGGCACCCTGCCTTATTTGGGGTGAAAATGCAATTTAAAAACATCCTACCATATTTGATAGAATAAACCTTAGTATATACCTGTGTTTTCCACCAAGTTTTAGTTATTCATTTATGTTTTTGTTTGATCACCATTCACCTGGATATGATATGAAGACTTGTAAATAGCTCTTAGAAAGTCCTTTTATATGTCAAAATCATAAAAAACTAAACATCTATAAAAATAGATGAAGAAAAATTATTTGGTTTACACCTCCATTCAATCAAGTAGTAACTCAAATGATGCCAATCATTGTCTATAATGTATACAGTTTTTTTTTTTAATTAACTTCTGTCGGCAATCCAAATTGACTTTAGTATATTTCTGACTTGTTCATCAAAATTTAGTCACAGACGTTCAACAGTATTTGTTTATCGCCGTTCAACGATAAGTACATTTGAATCCGATGTACAGATTTTTAATAACTGAAACACTTCTCTGGTCTATAAGAAATCAGAAGAAACTCCAAAAAGACTGAAAAGATGTAGAATAACATTTTGGTTTAAACCCCCATTTAATCAAATAATAAAAAGTACCTCGGAAATCATTGAATTGAATCAACTTACACTTCCTCTAATAGTATTTTAACTTAGTATGTTTAATAAAAATACATAGAAAGTAAGCTATGGTTGCAATAATAATTTAGTATAATAATATAAAAAATCACAATAGACAAAAATTTAAAAACAATGTTAATAATAATAACTGCATAGTAACTAGCAGGAACATGAATATAATAAATAACTTAAACAATAAAAACTGTAACACAAAAATTATCTCTTGACCTCTTTGGCTATATCTTGCAACCATATTCATAAATAAAGTATTTAGGAAAATATTTGTTATATATGAAGCACGGTACATTTAAAGGCATATTTTATAATCACAAATCAATATTCAACAATGGGACGGATAAATAAACATCACTAATCTTAATGAGATTTACTTTATAATGAAAAGAACATTAACAGTTAAGGGAAAAATAATTTAAAGAACTAAGAAATATGCAGTTGACAGGTAACTTTATTTATTTTTCTGCGATAGACTTTCAGTTTTTTCAGCGAACCCCACGTCATGCTGCTTCACAGCTCAGAAAAGAACTCAAACGCCATTCATATGCAGTCTAATTTTCTAAAGCGATTAATAGAGAGAGTAGCTATGGGAAGGACTCAACTCCACACCGCAGGCAATCCTGAAAAAAGAGAGCTATTCTATTTTGAAATGTTCACGGGGTCATTAAGAAATAGAAATTGGGGCGTTAAGCCTTCAAAACTATCCGCATTTTAAGTTATTAGATAATATTAGCAATTAGATTAATTATGATTAGTTAAATGGTTATATTGGACATTTGAATTTTAATTTCATTTAGTATATTGGCAAAAGATTGACACAGAGCTAGAACCATGTAAAGAGTTATAAACGTGGGGATTATGTGCAGTGGTAATATTCAAAGATCGACAGCCAAGTTTGAACCTCTGCGGACTTACCACAACTTCCTTCATCTTATTCCACGGCGCAATGATTTAAACTGAAAAGAAGTCTTCCGACAATTCAGCAGAAACCATCTCAGGTACGCCATATGTGAGTTTACACGATGCTTTCTATGTGAACCTCAGTTAAGAAGAGGCCAATTAATGTATTATAGTTGCCGCACATGATATTAAAGACGAGAGGAGGTCGACACGCAGCCAGCTATGCTCCAGCGAGCACAGGTTGATTCTCCCTCAACCGGTCGTTGATCGTAGGACTTTCTGTGGAACCAGTCGACCATTCAAGTCGCCAGACCCTGAACTCGCTCCCCGTGCTCGTTTTCAATCTGTTGTTAATTTACAAAATTATAAACTATGTGTTTTAATAAATTTTTACTTCCACTGCAAACAAAATTTGATTGATATTTAGCAGAAAAAAGGGAGATTTCAATAACCTTCAATTCCATAAAAAAATAAGAAGCTGTATATATATATATATATATATATATATATATATATATATATATATATATATATATATATATACAGCGCCTTATTTTTTTTAGAATTGAAGGTTTGTTGAAATCTCCCTTTTTCTGCTAAATGTCAATCAAATTTTGTTTACAGTGGAAGTAAAATTAAATGAAACACATAGTTTATAATTATATATATATATATATATATATATATATATATATATATATATATATATATATATACCGTCACACAAATAATTGTCTAATGAATAAGTGCAAAAAGAATACTGATTACAGATTAAGATATTTTCTTTTTTGGTGCTTATGCACTTATGTTACCGTGCTATTTTTTTTTAAATAGTAATTTCAAGTTAAATTCAAGTTTTACGATATCTTTTCTTATTAAATTGTTAGGTGAAAGTACAGAATAATTACCAAACACCCTCCTCATATTCGCAATGACTTTCTAAATAATAACGCTATTATTTCAACACGGTAACATTAGTACATAAGTACCATTGTTTTTGTTTCTTCCTCAATTCTATATTGATTTATACGTTTTTCTTTCTTTTTCTATTTTTAACTTTTCCAGTTTGTGACGTTTTCTCATTTTATTTTTTTTTATTTTTGTTGAAAATCAATTTACGTAGTGAAATCATTTACAATGTCGATGTGAGTTTTTCTTCAAATTCATTTTTAAACATTTTTTTCAATTTTATTTTTGCACATTATCACTTCTTACGTCTTTGATGTTAAAAAGTTTGAGGGCATTTTTAGTTTCTATCCGCTCCCAAGGATCGAAGGAGTCAAATTAAAGGGAAAAAGAAAAAGAAAAGTCATGGTTAGTATTTCTTCTTGAATAATTCATTGTTTTTTTTTGTTGTTTTTTTTTTCAACTTGTAACATTTTAGTTGTATATTATTGAAATAAAAAGCATTTGAAAGTCTGGCGTCATTTATTATGTCTAGCTGCCTCCTACTTCCCAATAATAAAACATTTATTAAAAAATTGTACAAATTATACAAATTATACAAAAATTATACAAATTATACAAATTATACAAAAATTGTACAAAGTGTAAAAATTATACAAAAATTGTACAAATTATACAAATTATACAAAAATTGTACAAATTATACAAAAATTGTACAAATTATACAAAAATTATACAAATTATACAAAAATTGTACAAATTATACAAAAATTGTACAAATTATACAAAAATTTAAATTTATTATGTCTAGCTGCCTCCTACTTCCCAATAATCAAAAAGAAAATAAAAGACAAAAGCAACAGTTGGTGTTTTTTTTTCTTTAGCTTATCAAAAATTACCTAGATTTTTTTTTTATTTAATAAAAAGACGTATATCTACATTATAAAGCAGATAGCAAATCAGACAACTCCCGCCATCTGAAATGAATTACGAAAGAATCCATCCACCCTAAATAAAAAGTCAATACTAGGTGCTTTATCCATTATGTCATTAGAAATGATAATAATTTATACATGAACAAATAAATTATTGGCGTAATTCTATGACCTCAACCCATCAGACGATGGTCAACCCAATCTACTTGTACTGGCATTATGGCATTCAAGCACGCCCAAGTGCCCAGTTTAGAGGGATGGGATGTGTTGGAAGAGGGGAAAATGGCGTTCATTACCCTAGTCAGGAAACAAGATCAACCACTGAATGTTTCTGTCGAATCCCTGTCATCTAAGCTTCAGCTTCTGTCTCATCGACGAAATGTAGCATCCCTCTGTCTGTTCTACAAGTACTTTAACGGTGAATGGGCTGACGAACTGCAAGTACTTGTACCCCCTCGACGTAAATACCCCCGACAAACACGACAAGCAGCAAAATCCCACCCCTTCACAGTTGAGATCCCTAGATGTAAGAGAGCCTTCTACTCGAGTAGTTTCTTCCCCAGAACCGCAGGACTTTGGAATTCCCTTCCGGGTTCCTACTTCCTCAACTGTACTGACATGCAGAAGTTCAAGTGTAACGTGAACCGACATCTTGCTGCCCAACTCCTCACATAGTGTTGTATATTGGTTTATATTGGAGGAGATGATATATTAAAACGTGTCATGTGTTATCTAGTGGATGTAAGATATTGTTCTTTTAACAGACAGATAATAAACGTATAAATCGTACGTATGTTGTTTAGCCAGGAGGACATCATATTGACGTGTAAAATGAATCACGTTGTATCAGACTTATCACACGGGATATTTTTACAGTTAATATGTAAGAATAATAATATATGCTTCATACCTTTTTTCTTGAAGAGTTCTTCTGTATCTTCCCCCTGCTCCGTGACGAACCATGAAGCGATCAGCACCACCCAGTTGAGATATCTAGTCTTACTTGTGAAACTATAAAACAACTCTTTATATTTTTATAATATAAATTTATTACAGTTGTCTCAAATGGTTTTCACAGGATCTGCAGTTCGTCTACATGTTATATTCTTACAGCTCGCTCCCTAGCTGTCTGTCCACCCCTGTCTAGGCCGTCTGTCCGCTTTGGTGGTCAAAATTCAACTCTCTAAATTTCTCCAAAAACTAGCTACATCACGTGTTCTCTTACGTCACCTAATTACGTGTCTCAGACAAACCTAATGTCCACAACTAGTTATTTGTTTATTCGAAACGCCAAACTAATATTTACATCTATTTTCTATTTTCACATTCCTTTTGCGATTCACACGTCAATCATTTCTTTCCCAATTTAGTTGTTTATTCTTCTAATGATAATAACTGATCCAACAACCATCCGTCGCTCAAATCAATTAATAATAACAATAATAATAATGTTCTGATCCTTGACCCCGCTTGCCATAGTTAACAGATACTACACTATGATCACAGCCCAAAGAGTCATAACATTATAATAGTACCCCTGTAGCTTATGTACCTGATAGTAACCCCCTACATCAAAGTGGCAATGTGCCTTGCTTGGGGTGAAAAGGTAATAAACAAACACACACACACACACACACACACACACATATATATATATATATATATATATATATATATATATATATATGTTTAGAGATACAGAATTTATATACAGTTTTAAATATAATAGGCGGAAGTCTCTCGAGAGCTCTTTCAGCTATCATCTCATCAGGAGAAAATCGATAGCGTAAAATAATAATACTATGTCGAAAGTAAAAAGTTCTGATGGGGAACTATTGAATGTGCCAAAAATACGGGTACGCTAAAATAAAGTTTATTAACGTTTAAAAAACGATTAAAATATTGGCACAACAAGGGGGGAAATGGGAGAAAAGATTCAAAGTTCCCCAAAGAGAAACAATGCGTTAGATGTTTCTTTCTGCCGGCACAAAGAAGGTTTCCGCACCGCAATAGAGACAGAATCCAAAACCTTTTTTCCTTTCGTTGTATCAATATTTTAATCGTTTTTTAAACGTTAATAAACTTTATTTTAGCGCCCCCGTATTTTTTGGCACATTCAATAGTTCCCCATCAGAACTCTTTACTTTCGACATAGTATTATTATTTTACGCTATCGATTTTCTCCTGATGAGATAATAGCTGAAAGAGCTCTCGAGAGACTTCCGCCTATTATATATATATATATATATATATATATATATATATATATATATATATATATATATATATATATATATATATTGTTTTAACAAAAACCAAGACATCAAAGAATGGGTTGATAATAAAAAAAATAGTGTATTTCATCGTTAGTTACAATAGTTTCAAGACTATTTGGACAAATGCAAACATTATGTCGTTTGAGAATTTTCACAAGAACAGCCTTTCTTCAGACTTATTGAATAAAAAACACTTTAACAATAAGACATTATGGAAACCATTTCCCTTATAAGGAAGCAAGCGAAAATATTTTACCTATATCTCATCCAAAGTATTTTTTTAAGATTTATATATTTACATATTTTCGTATCTCCATGTAAAAATATTTCAAACAAATTATCTTTCAATGTTACCACTAATTATCTATGTCCATTTAATGTGTTTTTTTAATACTATTCATTGATTTCTTAAATTAAATTTCTTTATTTCTTTATTTAATTTAAATTATTTTTTCTAATCCGGACTAATCAACTAAGTTATATTGTTGCGATCTTGTGTTAGTTTCGTATCTGGAATTTGTTTAAAGGTTTAGTTGAATTATAAATTACCAAAAACCTAATATGTATCCAAAACGTTGAAAGGGAGGTAACTCGAGCCAATAGATGTTTTAATGTTCATGCAGTTTTCTAGGTTTGGTAAATTCCTGATATGCATTTATGATTTAGTTATTAATTAAACAAATCCAATTAAAACTAGGCTAACCTATTCAAAATATAAGTTTTTAATACATATCTTAACCATGATACTAATTTTATTACCAAAGATTTAACCTACGTTTGCCATCCAACCATAATTTTCTGAGGTTATGCGTGGCTTTAATACAGAATAACAATTCAGAAATTAAGTTCTTAAATACTTATCTAATAATACATACATATCCCATCCACATTTTTTTTCATTATGTCATCACAAATAATAATACTAATTTATGCATGAAAAATTGAATTACTGACATAATTTACATGAATATGAGTGCGAACATTGGCGAAGCATAACTTTTTCCATTAATTTAGACGGAAGTGTTGTACATTAGTAATATATAAAAACTGCCTTCTATTTATTTGTTTTGATATGCATATGTTTGTTAGAGTTTTATAAGAAATTAGCATTTTTATTATATTGCTAACATCAAACAACGACTGTCTCTCGTGTAGAAAGTAGGCTGTTCTCAGAAGAACTGTGTATTTGTTCCGCTGTCTGCGGTCAGTGAAGCGTGATTAACGATCATTTAATGTGCGTTTCGTGTGTATAAGGAGAATACATTATGAACGATTACTATGTACGAGTGTAGAATGGCTGTGTGCGCGTGTGTGTGCGCGCTTGCTCAGAAAAGTGTGAAAACTATTTTCCATATATGGTAACCACATTCGATTTCCGCTTGACCTCTATGTTTAAAAAAGGTCACGATATTGTTATCAGGTCCGATTCTCTTACCTTTGGCTACGAAGTTGAATGTAGAACTTACGTAAAAACGGTTCTGCAAAATAAACAAGTAACAGCCAAATAACTAGAGTATTCAACTGGATGCAATACTACCAAGATTTTGTAGTGACGCTCCTGGCTTCGGATTTAGTAGTACATAGCTAAAACTTAAGTGCATGTTAAATTAGTTAATGAAAAAGACGGATAAAAACATGATTTAGTTCATTCTTATTGGGATGAATAATTTGTATAATTTTTTTATTCATTTATTTATTTATTCATTTATTTATTCATTCATTTATTTATTTATACATTTATTTATTTATTCATTCATTTATTTATTTATTCATTTATTTATTCATTCATTTATTTATTATTCATTTATTTATTTATACATTTATTTATTTATTCATTCATTTATTTATTTATTCATTTATTTATTCATTCATTTATTTATTATTCATTTATTTATTTATACATTTATTTATTTATTCATTCATTTATTTATTTATTCATTTATTTATTCATTCATTTATTTATTATTCATTTATTTATTTATTTATACATTTATTTATTTATTCATTCATTTATTTATTTATTCATTTATTTATTCATTCATTTATTTATTATTCATTTATTTATTTATACATTTATTTATTCATTCATTCATTTATTTATTTATTCATTCATTTATTTATTCATTTATTCATTTATTATTCATTTATTTATTCATTTATTTATTCATTTATTTGTTCATTTATTTATTTATTTATTCATTTATTTATTTATTCATTTATTTATTTATTTATTAATTTATTTATTGCGGACTATTATTCTCATCTTTCCTAGTTGTTGTTTCACGACGTTTCGGCCAATTATTCCACTGGCCTTCGTCAGGTCGTAACCGCGATAGGATAAGAACTTCGAATCTCCTAACAGTATCCTCAGCAATCACTGCCTTCCATAGTTGTTGTCGTCTTACCACGTTTTTTAGCTAAGTAGCTTCTGGTCTGCTTGGGTAGGATTCCAAACCGCTATCTTCAGATCTTCCATTATCTGGTCCATACCGAATGGTATATATTATTTTAATTAATTGGAATTCTTTATTGAGATGAGTAATTTGTATTATTTATTCATTAATTTATTGTGGACCACTATCCTCATCTTTTTAATTGTTGTTGATTCACGACGTTTCGGCCAACTATTCCTCTGGCCTTCGTCAGGTGGATAGCGACGTGGAATCTCTACGGTTTCAGGTGAGCATTGTCTGAAGATAGCGGTTCAATCCTATCTAAAGCCGGCCAGGGGCTTAGTTGGCTAAAAAACGTGGTGATGCGACAACAACTTTGGAAGGGAGTAATTGTTGAGGATGCAGTTAGGATATTCGGAATTCCTATCCCGTTGCGGTTACGATCTGACGAAGGCCAAATGAATAGTTGGCCGAAACGTCATGAAACAACAACTACGAAAGATGAGAATAATAGTCCGCAATAAATAAAGAAATAAATGAATAAATAAAAACATGATTGTTATGAATGGGTCACCAGTTAGTAAGAGCTAGCTGAACAACGGGAAATTTGAAATGAAAGCGAGGAAATATTAATTAAAGAAAAAAATATATTTGTATCAACAATACTACTGATAGATTTTTTTTTCGAAAACTAACTAGCAAACATATGCGACCGAACCTAAATAAGAAAGCAATGCATGGGAGGTGGTATCATGACCAGATATTACACAACCAGGGTGAAATGTTTGAGAAGATGATTTTATGACGAACGAACATGTACTATACTACTCCCCCAATAAAGGAAGTGGTCCATTCACAACAAAACATATACCACCCTAGTTCCAAAGCGGGGGGAAAAATTGACCACGATGATGGTTTTATGACAACAGAAGAGATATTACACGAGTTCCTAAAAAGGGAGGAAATTTTATTAATTATTATTATCATTATTACAACAAAACAGATACTACGCTATCTGAATTGAACGTTGAAAGTACATTAATCTGAAAAAGTATAATGCACTCAACTGGGCATTAAAAATAATACAATAGTACAATTAACAAAAGTAATATCATTGTTTCTACAAAGAGAAAACTACCAAATCTCCATTATTTAAAGAAATAATATGGTACATTTGATAATCGTGATAGTATAGTTTCGACCTCAGACAAGAAGGCTAACAGATTTCCATTAATAATCGATGTTTTTAAATAACAGCTCCCAACAAGATTAAGTAAAGATTTATTTGGTGTATGTTTTTATTTGTTCATTTTGTTTATTTTTACGGCATATCAAACCTTTTGTTGTTGTTTAATGTTGAAAACAATAAGTACTACACATGATTCATTGTAGTAGTTATTTGAACACGATTATTTGAACACGTGGTATCATTTGTCCTATAGCAAGTTGGGGATCTAAGAATTCTAACTATTTCTAACACTGGGTGCATCCTACATTCTCCAGAGATTGTGGTTACCATCTAAATATTTTCTGCGCGATATGTTTATAGTGAAATACGGGTTGAGCGATATGCAACCACACTCCTCACGGCTTGTCAAGTAACAAGGACAGATTCCAAGCATGTGTACCCAATCTCATCCCGGCTGTACTATTAAAAAATGCTCCGAAGATGTTGTTCCAGTCCTCTCCAAACTTTTTAACAAATGCCTTAATGAATCTTGCTTTGCTGGCTACTGGAAAACTGCTTCTGTAGTACCAGTTTACAAGAAGTCTAGCGAAACAACTGACCCATTAAATTACCACCCTATTAGCCTCCTCCCTCTTTTCACCAAAATATTTGAGTTCATAATTAATCAAGCTTTAGTCTACCACCTTACAGTTGCTAAACTTCTGTCCCACCAACAATATGGATTTAGACAACCATGTTCTACCGCAGATATCTTAATTGTAATATCTGGTCGTATATACCACGCACTGAACAAAGCAGAGGAAGGTAGGGCAGTAGCCCTAGATATATCTAAGACTTTGACAGCATATGACACAATGGTCCTCTCAGGAAAATCAGATCATACGTTATTATTGGACGAATACTTAACATAATTAAATCCTTTTTAAATGAGAGAAGTCTCCATGTTGTCCTCGATGGTTGTACATCTAAATAATATGATAGAAATGCAGGGGTCGATTCTTGAACCTTTATTATTCCTGATATTCATAAATGACTTCCCTGATAAAATTGTCTTTGAGATGACATATCTAAGGCAATGACGAAACCCCTAGAGGAAGACTTCCAGTCGGCAGTGGAATGGCAATGGATGGTTACATTCAATGCTGCCAAGACGAAGCTTGTTTCTTTTAATAATTACAAAAAACCTTCTTCTCAACAGCTGATAGCCACGGCTAAAAATACATTACCTGAAAGTACTTTATTCAAAATCCTAGGCTTAACGTTCACAGGGAACATGATTTGGAACAGATACATCGAGGGCATTGCCAAGGCTGCTGCGAGGAAGGTGGGCTCTTTCTACCATGCTAGAAAGTTACATATGCCTGAAAGTATCCTGTACCTTTCCAAGGCCACTATCTGCTCGTGTATGGGGTATTGTTGTCACATTTGGGCTGGTGCCTTTGCTACTAGTTTCTTGCTCCTGGACAGAATTCAAAAGAGAGTCGCCAACCTAATAGGTCCCGAACTGTCAGTTAGGTTTAAGCCTCTATCCCATCGATGAATTGTTGCATCTGTCTGCCTGTTTTACAAGTATTTTAATGGTATGTGCTCCCACGAACTACAAGCTCTTGTACCCCCTCGTCGTAAAACCCCACCCCTACATAGTAGAAATCCCCAGATGCCAGAAAGCCTTTTACTCTGATAGTTTCTTCCCCAGAACTACTAAACTTTGGAATTCTCTTCCGGGTTCCTGCTTCCCCGACTGTACTGACATGCAGAAGTTCGAGTGTAATGTAAACAGACATCTCGCTGCTCAACTCCCAACATAGCGTCCCTGCAATTTTGTCCCAGATAGTAGCCACCTACATCAAAGTGGCACTGTGCCTTGTTTGAGGTGAAAATACAATTAAAAAAATAGAATCAATGTGGGGATAATCCGGAAAAAATGCGTTGTTATTTCGGAGTTTTCCTTCTCCACACTCAATATTTTAGGGTTTAGTACACTGTTAACGTATTATTTCACCCGTGATTATTGCGAGAAGAGATTACTTTATACGATTCTTACAATGGATCCGACAGGACTTGGATATGACATAGCCGATTCCATAGTATGGGAAATTATCCATTAAACTAGCCGTGCATTTTTATTTTTAATATGTCTGTAAGTAAATCTTCCCACGCAGACTACGGGTGAACTCCTCATCAAAATATGTTTAGCTTTAGAGAACGAAATGCGTAGTTCATTTTAAAATCTAAATGTAAATTCAGAAATGATTTTGTTTTTCAATATTTATACACTTTGGGGCATCCGTAGCGTAAAATTATGAATGGTTTCATTTGCATATAATATTTATGAATCAGTTCCAATGATGGGAAATTTTGGAGAAAATATTTCGTTGTTGACTCATCATGTCAATTCGGCTATGATTTATTGTTGGATCTTGTCTAATGTTTTTACTCTTTGATATTTTGATAGATATTTCATATTACATAAATAAAACTGAGTTGTGTGCATCAGTTAAATATGTTTTATGACAGTTAAGCAAACAAAATAAGTATACATATGCATTGCATACTGGAAAAAAATAATAAATTTTAAACAGTTTCTCATTGTGCAATAACTTTTGGCATCGATTTTCCCCAATGTTTCTTAGTCAAGTTTATAATTTCGCTATTTTATCATACATCCGTCTTGATGACGCCATATTTGTTTGTGTGTCGAAATAACTCGAATTTTATCCGTTATTGAATTTTTTTTTAGGTATGGAAGTAAATTCATTAGAAATGATGCTTCCCAAACTGAATAAAATCTAATAGAGTCTGTTTTTATTTGTGTATATACTTATACTTTATTTAAGACTTACTGGCTTTTTCTGCTTGCTATCGCTCTGCAATTAAATGTTATTTACTACTTCAAATCATTGAAACGAAACTAGTCAATACGAAAAACAAAATTAATCAATAATAAAATATTAATCGATAAAAACAACTAATCTGATGCTATACTTTTCCTCTCTCTTTCTATCTCTCTCTCCCTCTCTCTATAGTTCTTGCGGCAACCAAACAAAATAAATATACTTATGCATTGAATACTATGTAAAAAAATATAAAATGAAAAACATTTCCTTGTTTTGCAATAACTTTTTCTTCGTTAAGTTTATAATTTCACTGTCTCTCATTCGTCTGTTTCCCTGACGTCATATGTGTACATGGGCGACAATGATTCTCGAATTTTATCAGGATTTTGTCAAATGAATACTTTGAAAATATATTTTGTTTTCAATTTTATATTTATTCATTTATTTATCTAAAATGATGAAAATGTTTAAATTAGGCGAATTTTGTATTCCTTATTTTTGAACAATAATTTTTTGTAAATTACAACATACATAAATTAATTCCTTTCGTATGTTAATGCTCTATCTTGATGTGGTTGGTTGGTTGTTTTTGTTTTACGACATATCAACCCTTTTCGGGTTATTTAATGCCGAATCCAAAGATTTTGAAGAAAATTTTTTTAATAGAGTATATTTGTTGTTTTCACGTCGGTTTCTATTTAACCCATAGTTGGGACCCTAACAGGTACTACCACTCCGGGTCAGAGTGGACCTGGGAGCAATGGTAATTAAAGGGTGGCTCCACACTCCCCACAAGCTGGGGCCTCACCACTCCAGGACCCCCATTGAGGGACTTTTACCCTGTGCAGGGGGGGGGCAGTCAGCGTATTCTAATGCCCCACCGACAGGGCCGCTCTATCTTGAATACTAAAAATGTTTAATATACATTGAATCTGTTAATATGAATATTTATATTAATATTTGTGTATTACTACTTTATATAGAGAGAGATAGAAAGAGAGAGAGAAAGAGAGAAAGAGAGAGAGAGAAATAGAGAGAGACACAAGGGCCATTCCAAAAGTAAAGCCTCCTATTTTCCTATTTCTAAACTCAAAATGCTGAAGAACTACGAAGATGAATTTTGTGCTTGTACATATTCACCACCATTGTCACCGCACTTTTGGCAGGATTTCAATGACGCATCTCTGCTTCTGACGCACGTCCATAGCATGTGTTGCTTTCATTAGAGTCTCACACCGTCAATATTTGCAACAGATATATGAAACTTTCAGGTCATTAATGCATAGGTTTAGTCATGATAATAATACAATTTGCAATTCTCTCTGGTCTTTTCAGGAGGAATAAAAAATAGGATTTTTCAACTCTTGGAACGCCCAAAAAACAAAAACAAATAAAATAACATCTACATAAGTCGCGATATACCCGAACGTTCATTCGAGATGGTCTAGTGGAAAGAGTTTAGGCTTCTTACCATGAGGTCCCGATTTCGAAGCTCGCTAGATTCAGCCACTCTGATGAGTTGGAGACGACGAAACACGTATCAGAGGATAATTATATATATATATATATATGTGTGTGTGTGTGTGTGTAAAAATGTGTGTCTGTGTACATTTCCCTACTAAATAACTCTGTCAATTTTCGGTCTGGAGACTCGAGATTTGACATAAGAAGTATTGAGATTTGGGAAAATCTTTTTAATCGGTTTTCGGACAGAAATTTGGCTGTCACGGGGTCAAAGTTCAACGATTTGACCTTTGAAAACTCTACCAACCTCCTTCGCCAATTTTGGGTTTTAACACTTGAAATTTAAATGTAGGTTACTTGGACATGGATCAAACTTTTGATTTGATTTGAGCCAAAAAATAAATGTTAAGGGGTCAAAATGTTAAAAATATTTTATTTCTGTGGTCTCTATCAAATTACTCAGCCAATTTCTGGTCTAAACATTTGAAATTTTACATAAAGGGTATTCAGAGATTCGAAAAGCTTTTTAATCGATTTGGGGCGAAAATTTGAGCTGCCAATGGGTCAAAGTTCAAAAGGTTTGACCTTTTCGGTGTCTAGAAAAATACTCATACAATTTTGGGTCTAAACATTTGAAATTCATACATAACGGGTATTCAGACATGCGGCAAGCATTTAAATCAGTTTTGGGGCGAAAATTTGGCTGCCAAGAGGTCAAAGTTGAAAGAGTTGACCTTTGCAGATTCTACCAAATTCCTCCGCCAATTTCGGGTCTAAAGACTTGAAATTTTAGATATAGGTAACTTAAACATGGGTAAAACTTTTTATTTTGATTTGAGACCAAAATAATAAATTTTAATCGGTCAAAATTTATGTCAAAGTTAAAAGATTAACCTCTGCGGTCTCTACGAAATTCGACAAATTTTTTTTCTAAACATTTGAAATCTTACATCAAGTGTATTTACACGTAGAGCAACTTATGAACAGTACATAGGGCCCGAGCAAAACCAGGCTGAACTGCTAGTATATATATATATATATATATATATATATATATATATATATATATATATATATATATATATATATATATGATTAGTTTTTTTGGAAAAAGAAATCCAGCAGAGTGCTCAATTAAAAGGAAAATCCGAAAGAGACGAATATTGGCTGAAGAGAGCTTGATAAGGATACCTTAAACGGCCCTTATTATCGGGCTTGAAACCGACGGTACCAATGATTTGTCTCATCTAACAATTTTCTGTACACAATATATATATATATATATATATATATATATATATATATATATATATATATATAGAACGATTTACATGTGTTTGATATACAAACAGGTTTTAAATAATGGTTTATCAAATGACGATGGCAATACTATGTTATAACGAGAATGAGAATTAATGAATCAAATATTATTAAACGTATATGCATATATACACATCTGCTATCTATTTGAATATAAAGTATGCCAGCTGCACTATTGTTCCTTTTTTACTTCAAATAAAATGTAAAATCAAGCATGTTAATGCAAACAGTATTAGCATCGCACATTCAATGAAATGTACTGAATAGATTGGTTAGAGAGAGGACATAGTGGAAGTGTTGGACAGAAACGGGTATTAAAAGACGGCTGGACACGATTTGGTGAGTGGTTGAGGAAAAGGGACATTTTGTAGATCAGTGATCAGATAAGGCGAGCAATGTGTTCAAAGATGGATGTTCCGATGTCAAACAGGATATAGTTTAGTTGTAACAGGGTTGGATGCGGGGAAGAATCAAAAGATTAACAAATAAATCGGGAGTAGCTAGAAAAAAATGAGACTTTTTTCTTTTCTCTCTTTCACGATTTCGGCCATTGATTTTACTTAAAGTTAACCGACGCACAAGAGAGAATTATCTTCACACACATTCCGTCCCATAAATCCGGGCCGTCTGTTACGCGGATTATTTAGCAAATGTCATTGGTATTGATTAAATCGAAATCAAATTAGAAAGAGATCCATTTCATCCGCTCGGACGATTTGAGCCGCACCTGCCTCTCTTTATTTGCGTTCAGTGAATCCGCATGACAGATGACTTCTCTTTTTCTCTGCTCAAAATTGAGTCTCAAATTCCGACACACTTAAGCTGCATCACACGGTCAACGTCCCTTGTTCGTCGGAAGTGGTCAACAGAATGGAAGAATTGCAATTTGTAATTAATTCCATTTGAGGTGAACCTGGACTTTAATTTGCGTTAATTTTATTCAGCCATTCTTTTCCCTGCTTGTTCTCACCCAAAATTTCTGAAACAGATAAGATAGCGATAATAAAGATATGCATTCACTGTTTGAATAAACGACAAAAATCATTTACAAATAACATGACTGGTATAATGGATAACGCAGATTATGGGATCAGCTAAACTGAGTTCAAATGCTATCGCATACATTTACATTATAATAAAACTGGGAAAGACATGAACACGCATATCCTGTCATTAGCAAGATAGTAATTTGTGTTTTATTGTTTCTGGTATTATTTTATATTATTCAGATTATTCGGACTACTATTTTTATTATTCTCACAACGTTCAGGCCGATGTAAATTCCGACCTATTGCGCCACGGATAAAGTACTATATCAAATTCAGGTCTAAGCGATGGATGGCTACAGACTTTACTGAAAGGCGTTTGGTTTTGGTGATTCAAATGCCGTCATCTGCATGAATTAATTCCCATTGGAAATTAAAGTGAAAAGAATAAGCATTAAAAGTTGTTGTATTGGCACACGATTCATTTCAAGTCAGTTAAGGTGTGACCTTCGTAATATATATTATTAAGGCCCGTGAATTGACAAATGACGTCATCGGTGAGGTCCTAGCAATCAAAATCTGTCGAACAGTCAGACTGTCGGAAATGAATCAAAAATTTTACAAAGAACATTTGAAAACTTAAAAAAAAGGTTTTAAAAAGAGAAAAATAAGAACATGATTTGTACTGAAACTCATTCAATATTAAAAAAAAAATCAAAACGGAAAAGTTATGTGTTTATGCGTTTAAAGTAATTAAACATTTCGTTGTTTCATGGATTTTATAGACTAAGGTACGTTCATTATTTACTTATAATTACATTTACAAAGAAGAAAAGAAAGGAAAACGATTATATTTGTAGGGAAACTAAACTTTATTGAATATAGATATCATGAATGTAGAATTACGTATGTTTGAAGAAAAGAACAATCAATGTTGCAAAATATGAAATACTTTTTAATTTCAGACGAACAAAAATATCTTTTTAATTCAAAATGCACAACAATATCTTGGTAAATCAAAATGCACAACAATATTTTTTGAAATCAAAATGCACAACAATATTTTTTAAATCAAAATGCACGACAATATCCTTTTAAATCAAAATGCACGACAATATCCTTTTAAATCAAAATGCACAACAATATCTTTTTAAATCAAAATGCACGACAATATCTTTTTAAATCAAAATGCACGACAATATCCTTTTAAATCAAAATGCACGACAATATCTTTTGAAATCAAAATGCACAACAATATCCTTTTAAATCAAAATGCACAACAATATTTTTTAAATCAAAATGCACAACAATATCTTTTTAAATCAAAATGCACGACAATATCCTTTTAAATCAAAATGCACAACAATATCCTTTTAAATCAAAATGCACAACAATATCTTTTTAAATCAAAATGCACGACAATATCCTTTTAAATCAAAATGCACAACAATATCTTTTTAAATCAAAATGCACGACAATATCTTTTGAAATCAAAATGCACAACAATATCCTTTTAAATCAAAATGCACAACAATATCTTTTTAAATCAAAATGCACGACAATATCCTTTTAAATCAAAATGCACAACAATATCTTTTTAAATCAAAATGCACGACAATATCCTTTTAAATCAAAATGCACAACAATATCTTTTTAAATCAAAATGCACGACAATATTTTTTAAATCAAAATGCACAACAATATTTTTTAAATCAAAATGCACAACAATATCTTTTTAAATCAAAATGCACGACAATATCTTTTTAAATCAAAATGCACGACAATATCCTTTTAAATCAAAATGCACAACAATATCTTTTTAAATCAAAATGCACAACAATATCTTTTTAAATCAAAATGCACAACAATATCTTTTTAAATCAAAATGCACGACAATATCCTTTTAAATCAAAATGCACAACAATATTTTTTAAATCAAAATGCACGACAATATTTTTTAAATCAAAATGCACAACAATATCTTTTTAAATCAAAATGCACAACAATATCTTTTTAAATCAAAATGCACGACAATATCTTTTTAAATCAAAATGCACGACTATATCCTTTTAAATCAAAATGCACAACAATATCTTTTTAAATCAAAATGCACAACAATATCTTTTTAAATCAAAATGCACAACAATATCTTTTTAAATCAAAATGCACGACAATATCCTTTTAAATCAAAAGGCACAACAATATTTTTTAAATCAAAATGCACGACAATATCCTTTTAAATCAAAATGCACGACAATATCCTTTTAAATCAAAATGCACGACAATATCCTTTTAAATCAAAATGCACGACAATATCTTTTTAAATCAAAATGCACGACAATATCCTTTTAAATCAAAATGCACGACAATATCCTTTTTAAATCAAAATGCACGACAATATCCTTTTAAATCAAAATGCACGACAATATCCTTTTAAATCAAAATGCACGACAATATCCTTTTAAATCAAAATGCACAACAATATTCTTTTAAATCAAAATGCACGACAATATCCTTTTAAATCAAAATGCACGACAATATCCTTTTAAATCAAAATGCACGACAATATCCTTTTAAATCAAAATGCACAACAATATCTTTTTAAATCAAAATGCACGACAATATCCTTTTAAATCAAAATGCACGACAATATCCTTTTAAATCAAAATGCACGACAATATCTTTTTAAATCAAAATGCACGACAATATCCTTTTAAATCAAAATGCACGACAATATCTTTTTAAATCAAAATGCACGACAATATCCTTTTAAATCAAAATGCACGACAATATCTTTTTAAATCAAAATGCACGACAATATCCTTTTAAATCAAAATGCACGACAATATCCTTTTAAATCAAAATGCACGACAATATCCTTTTAAATCAAAATGCACGACAATATCTTTTTAAATCAAAATGCACGACAATATCCTTTTAAATCAAAATGCACGACAATATCTTTTTAAATCAAAATGCACGACAATATCCTTTTAAATCAAAATGCACAACAATATCTTTTTAAATCAAAATGCACGACAATATCCTTTTAAATCAAAATGCACAACAATATCCTTTTAAATCAAAATGCACGACAATATCTTTTTAAATCAAAATGCACGACAATATCTTTTTAAATCAAAATGCACGACAATATCCTTTTAAATCAAAATGCACGACAATATCTTTTTAAATCAAAATGCACGACAATATCCTTTTAAATCAAAATGCACGACAATATCCTTTTAAATCAAAATGCACGACAATATCCTTTTAAATCAAAATGCACGACAATATCCTTTTAAATCAAAATGCACGACAATATCCTTTTAAATCAAAATGCACGACAATATCCTTTTAAATCAAAATGCACGACAATATCCTTTTAAATCAAAATGCACGACAATATCCTTTTAAATCAAAATGCACAACAATATCCTTTTAAATCAAAATGCACGACAATATCCTTTTAAATCAAAATGCACGACAATATCCTTTTAAATCAAAATGCACGACAATATCTTTTTAAATCAAAATGCACGACAATATCCTTTTAAATCAAAATGCACGACAATATCTTTTTAAATCAAAATGCACGACAATATCTTTTTAAATCAAAATGCACAACAATATCTTTTTAAATCAAAATGCACGACAATATCCTTTTAAATCAAAATGCACGACAATATCCTTTTAAATCAAAATGCACGACAATATCCTTTTAAATCAAAATGCACGACAATATCCTTTTAAATCAAAATGCACGACAATATCCTTTTAAATCAAAATGCACAACAATATCTTTTTAAATCAAAATGCACAACAATATTTTTAATCAAAATGAATAACAATATTTTTGAACCAAAGCGAACAATAATATTTTTAAAATTGAAACGGACATCAATATTTTTTTAAAATTAGAACGAACAATAATATTTTTAATACAAAACGGACAACAATATCTTTTTAATCAAAACGAATATCAAAAAGAAAATTCAAAACGGAAAAGTTGTGTGTTTATGCGTTTAAAGTAATTAAATATTTCGTTTTTCATAGATTTTAAAGACTAAAGTACGTTCATTATTTACTTATAAATTACATTTAAAAAAAAAAAAAAGGAGCCTAATTCGATTTATTGTAAAATTGAACTTTATTCAATATAAATTTAGCAAATACATGTAAAATTAGGTATGTCTGAAGCAGAAGACAATCAAGTGTTGCAAACCATGAAATATGAATTTAGACAATAAATAAGTATTAAACAGTCACTTTGAAGTTAAACAATAAATATTTTAATTAAAACGAAGAACAATAAATATTTTTTAAAGAATCAAAACGAACAATAATATATTATAAACCAAAACAAACAACATCTTTTAAATCTAAACGAGCGATGTTTTTTAATCAAAACCAAACAATTCGTACAAGGAAAATGAATGATGATAAGTTAACAAAATTAAAAACAAATTAAATTCAAACAAATAGTGTTGATACAAACAGATACTAGTGCTGATATTTCGAACATTAAATATTGAAACATTATAAAAATTGTGTTTGTTTTATAATCCACATAAAATCGAAATAAATGATTTAAAAACAAATATATTACAAATAAATGTTACCAAAGGCAAGATAAGTTACTCTGCCACCTAGCTGAATAAGTTTTTATTGGTTTTATTAAATGCAAAATGCTTATTCGGCTCTAGAAACAAGTAGTGTCGAGCGTTACACGAGCACAAGAAAATGGTGGCAGCGTAGTATCTTTTATATCTTTGACATCTCGACAATGAGTTAAAACTAAAAAATTATACAAAATACTGTTAGAAACCCATCCAATAAATGTCACGTAAACATTTATCGGCTGGGTTTCTAATAGCATGTAGTATATTTTTAAGCCATTATCCAGATAGGTAGAAGATTATATTATCTTGCTTTTTATAACATTTATTTGTTATATATTTGTTTGTTTGTTTGTTTTTACCACTTCCTCGAATTTCTGTGATTTGTAAAACAAACCACAAAAAGACGTTGTAGAAGTTAATTAAAAGTTGGATTTTACTTTTCCTGATTCTTTTCGAATATTATCATTATTTTTGCAAAGTTAAAAGAAAAAACAGTTTTTCAACAGTTTCCTGCCGCTTTATCTTTATTTTTTATGCTAATAATCACACAGTTAAATAATAATAATAATAATAATAATAATAATAACTCATTTAACGATTTATTTGATAAATAATTAATATATACGATAATATTGTATTTAAATTTCAAATTTAATAAATAATTAAGCTTTTAAAAAAACTTTCCTATTTTCTACTTGCCAAGAAATTCTCTTTTTTTTTTTTTTTTTGCGAAGATAGAAAATTCCTAGCTACTAAATTTTCATTATTTCATTATCACTTACCACCTGATCTGGTATTCCATGTCGTGGAAAATGGTGCTTCAGTTTATTTATCACTGTCTTTGCTTGTGTATTGAGAAGATGATCGATTTCCCAAAAGTTGCTCAAATAATCAACTATGCAGAGATAGTCTCTATCTGCAAACTTAAAGAGATCTATTCCAACTTTCGCTCAGGATCTGTTAGGAACTTTATGGACCCTTAATGGTTCTGCCGGATTGGCTACTTCATATTTTCTACACGTGAGGCATTTTGAAACGTAGTCCCTTATGTCACTGTTCATATTTGGCCAATACAAGCATTCTCTTGCTCTTCTGCAACATCTCTCTACTCCCAGGTGTGTGGAATGCAGCTTTTCAGTCAGTGGGACCACTACCCGGTTTCCTCTGAAAATTAACCCATCTTGCACCGTCATTTCACTCTGCATATGAAAATATGGTCTCACCTCTGGGCCAAGATGTATTTTGTCTTCTGGCCATCCTTCCAGAATTACTTGCTGCAACTGCTGCATGCTTCTGTCTTCCTTCGTGGCTGAGCGCAGTTCAAGCAACCTTCTCTCTGTTACAGGAATGTATTCTGCTTCCTTGACATCATCTTCATCGTCCATATATTCACCGCACAGTCCATAGATATATACTCTTGATAGCGTGCTGCAAGGAATATTTTCTTACCTGGATGGTACAGAACTGTATCATCGTAAGCCTGTAGTCGCATCAGCATGTTTTGCAGTCGTTTTGGACATTTCACCAATTCTTTTTCCATGATCGCTTCCAGTGGCCTATGATCAGTCAGTACTGTTATCTGTCGACCAAACGTACATTGGTGAAACCGTTCACATGGGTAGACTACTGCTTGTAGTTCCTTCTCAATCTGCTCATACCGAGTTTCTGTGTCAGTCAGTGATATAGGCTAGCGGTTGATCCTCTTGCAGTAGTGCAGCCCCCCATGCCCTTCTCACTTGCATTGCATTGAATGACCAAAGATTTGTTGGGGTCATAATACCTTAATACTGGTGCCTCAATCACTAACTCTTTAATTTTCCCAAAAGCCTCTTCATGAATTTGGGACCATGTCCATGACACATCTGTCTTCACTAAATTTCTAATTGGGGCCATCACATCAGACATGTGTGGTAGAAATCTTCCCAAGTAATTTACGAATCCAACCAATCGTTGTACTCCCTTCACATCTGTTGGGCACGGCATCTCTTTTATGGCTCTTACCTTCCCAGGATCAGGACGTAAACCACCACTGGTAATCATGTGCCCCAGAAAAGATATAGACGTTTGTCGTAGGTTACATTTTTCAGCATTTTATCGCATCCCCCAATCACGACATCTCTGCAACAGTTTCCCAAGTTTTTGGTCATGATCAATTGTTGCTTCTTCCATCGTTTTACCCTTCCCAATCACCAGAAGATCATCCGCTTTGTTAACCACCCCCTCTAAATCGGACACATTGTCAAAACGGGTCTTTTGAAATATCTCCAGTGCTGGAGCAATCTCGAAAGGTAAAACTTTCCACCGGAACCTACCATATGGTGTAGAAAATATTGTTAAGCGACTGCTGGCTTCGTCTAATTTTACATGCAAAAATCCATCTCGTAGATCCAGGGTAGAAAATACCTTGCTGTCAGCCAGTTCTGGTAGTAAATCGTCCAGTGTAGGTAACTGAAAATGTTCCCTCTTCAAAGCTTTATTCAATGGTCTTGTGTCCATGCATATCCGTAGGCTTCCATTTTTCTAAACTACCAGTGCTAAAGCACTTACCCATGCTGGCTCAATAACATTCTTCTTAACCAGTTTTTCTAACTCGACTTTTAGCTTGTCCTTAAGTGTCACTGGTATTCTCCGTGTTGCTGCAACATTTGGTGTTACTCCTGGATCCACCTGCAAATGTACCTCTCCTGGTAATTGACCCAATTCTTCCATGAATACATCTCTGAAGTATGTCTTTCTCCTGGGTTTACAATCAACCCTATGCACTCTTTCACGCCTCAGGATTCTGGACTGGACTGTAGCATTTTCAGACAGCTTACAGATGTCAATACATTTTTGTAATTCTAATTGTCTTATTTCCAATAAATCAGCTTGTGTCTGGGGATTGGTTATTCCCAGTACTACTTGATCTCTTAGTACTGATGAAACGCAATTGTCACAAAAATTGCACGTTCTTATCAACGTCAGAAGTGCCGTAATGAAGGATTCCACAATCTCTGATTCTCCTTGCTTTCTAGAATGAAATACGTAACGCTCGTAGGTTTCATTCGTTTCCCCTATAGCATATTTATCAAATGCCTGAATAATTTCGGTGGGTGTTCTTTCGTCCTCGGATGTTGAAAATTGAAACCCATAGTAAACTTTCAGTGCGTCGTCTCCCAACGTATGAAGCAAAAGTGGCCTCTGATATTGTTTCTGATATCGTCAAACACGTTATACCATTTCAGTTTAAATAACTTACAATTCGCCGCTAAATTCTCTTCCATACATAGGAGCGCACGAGGCCTTATGCCAGCCACTGGTCTGTTTGTTTCTTTCATGTCCGCTTCCGACATTTTTCCCCTTCCACATGATGCACGTATAAATTACAATTTGAAACAAGAACAATAAAGTTACTTATCTGTTTTTGCAAATAACTTTCCGCTTCTTACCCTTTTCTACATCTTACTTGGACTGTTTCCATCCCACCGCTGCCGCCATATGTTATTATCTTATTGAGGATGTCAATGGATTAGAAAAGACAGAACGATCGATCGACTTTTACATAATGTCATCTTTATTATCATTGTAAACAAAGCAAAACGTACACCGGTAAGGGACGCAACTCAAGACGGTGAAAACTCTTATTAGTCTCTCATGCAACAGACGGCACCAGGTTATATGACTTTAGATCTTGGGTCATCTTTATATTATTATTACAGAGAGCCGTGGTTAAGGGCAAATTTAAATCTTTTGATTCATGGTACATCATATTTAGTTAACCATTAGTTTTATATGCTAGTATATGTTGGCGCATACAAACAATTGAAATCAATATAAATAAACAATTTGTAAACGTAAGACTTTCTGACATTTGTTGATCTAATCAGATTTCCTTTGGCCTACTACAAGTGCTCAGATTTGATTCCGTTTATATTTTGAGTTGGGTTTAAATATTTAAAAAAATTCTCTTTATGTATTATTTGGATTATTCGATATAAACTCCTTGTCGCAACGAATAACGTATTAAGTAAATTCAGTTTTAAATGACACTCTTCTGGAGGTTGGCGGTTCAATTCATTAATGCAGGCGACACTAAGAATACAATTGTGAATTACTTAAGATTTCTATTCGGTCATGGCTGACTGATCGAATATCTACTATCCCTGTGGATGAAATAAATGTATCCATTCGAAATTCCGTACAGATTCTATACAGATTCCCGAGTTTGACAGAAAGATTCTCTAGTTCTACAAGATACAACTGAAGAAGGTAGGAGATTACATCGGCCTAAACGTTGTGAAAATTATACTGCAAATGAGAACAATAACCAAAATAGCACAAATTATTAATACTCATCTAATTTGTTTTTGTTTCTTTTTACAAAGGAGTCACCACTTATCAAGGCCCGGAAGCCACTCGAGGATAAGGGTTGAATGTACAGTGATCAAGGGGAACCTGACGTAGTCATCTCTAGTAGTGGAAATTTGGTAAATTGGATTAGTTAAGGGGATGGTGCATCAAGAATTTGTTCACGTTGGTCTTGAAGACAACCATGTTATAGTCAGTTGGAAAGCAGGAAAACGGAACAGAGTTTCACAGGCGTGCATTTCTAAGAAAGAGGCTTTATTCATGGAATATACGTTTAGGTTTAGGCATAGATAAAGAGTGGGGGAAATTATTGATAGTAGTTTCAGCTAGACGAGTGTTTTTCGTGAAAGTCAAGACGGTGAGGGACCATAGAAGTGCTAAGACTTGATTCCGTTTATATTTCTATTTTAGATTCCAGAAACATAATCGTTTCTTATAGTATTAGTATTCACTCATCGTCAAAAACATGGAAAAATATGCTTCGCCAGTGTTCGCACTAGTATTCATATGAAAGCACATAAATGACGTCAATAATTGAATTTTTCAAATATAAATTATTATCGTTCATGATTACCCCAAGAAAAAAATACCCACCGTTGAAAGAGGATTTTTTCCCAATTCATTTTAGTCTGTGGGAGTTGTCTGACTTGCTATTTACTTTGTCGCTTTTCCTCATCGCTTGAAATTGCATGCTTTGTGCTCGCTAATCTTTGTGTGACAGGACGGATTTTTATTTATTTACGTACAAGTTAATACACATTGATCTTATTATAGAGTTTGAGAGATTATATTTCGTTGATTTTGATCTGTGCAGTTAACAAATCAAAATAAAGGTGTAATTCTTAGTCGTATTAAGGCATTATATGATGATTGCAACGTCTTGTCAGACGAGTGCCACTCCCTCAGACACTGAAAGTCCATGAGCCCATAAATGACTTCCATCGCCATAGAACCATTTTAATAGACAAATGCCTGAGGGAGTATCTATACAAAGATGATGTTACAGAGTCTTAGCTTTGTACGACAGCTAAGTCTCTCTCTCGGTTCAAAATGCTGAGATCCAACAACAAGCTAGAGCAAGATAGCCAGCAACAAGTTAAACTGCAGACCAGCTTAATGCGGGTACTGGTCATCCGCTTTATGGTTTTTTTTAAATCAGAGATTTGCTTCTCCTAAAAAGGTTGCCTTCACCACGACTTACGGGAGCCCTCTCCACCCCAACACACACATACATACACACAAACACACACGGTACTAGTTGGCTGTTGACTCCGAAAAAGGGTTCATTCGCCCTTTGGAAGATCTTGTTTTTAATCCTTCAGGGAAACTAGCCGCCCTCCTCACCAAACAAGTCTGGTGGGGGAACAAGTTTAGACGCCGGTGACCCGACCATGAGGCAGGTAGTACTGGGTTACATGGTACCAGTAGCATATGACATGACCTGACATATAAAGCATAATATAAGGCATGTTTAGTTTTTTTATGGGATTCCAGCGTTATTCAAGATACGAAACTACGCGGCTAATTTATAGAAAATATGTACAACTCGATGAGTATTTTGTAAAATAAAATTCTAATATCGAATGAAAACATTCGTAATTATATTTACATTCCACAGACTTCTACTTTCTTGTTATAACGGAGTTTGAGTTCTAACGGTCGAGTTTCTCGTGAAAAATGATAAATTTACGATAAAAAGGAAATTCATAATCAGAACCCAGATTAGACATGATCGATGGATGCTAATAGACCACTATTTCATTTTAACTATTTTTAGTTTTTTTTTTTTCTTTTGGTTTCAATTTTTTTCTTTGAAATTTATTTCCTTGTGCCATTTAAACTTCTTTCCATTTTTATACGTATTTATACATTTAACATTTACATTAAAGAATTCCTAAAACCCGACCTCAATTTTCTATGAAGCATAAAGTCACAGATCTTTTTTCATGTTTTTTTCCTTCTCCCATATTTCAATGCAATTTTTTGATCTTTTAAATTCAAAAGACTCTCTCGGCGCACTTAATAACAGATATTAATTTCTCCTACAATAAAGTCACTAAGACATTTTCCTTAATTGCCTTTTTCTTCGATTTCTATATACGGGTTTAATTTTGGTTCTTTCCTTTACATGGTGCTTCGTGACAACATCTTAAGGAATGTTTAAACATTTGTGTTGCGTTTTTATTTTTTATTTTTATTCTCTTTGTGTTTTAATGTCTGCTAGGGAAGTTTATATTTCTTTTTAGAATCCTTTTTTCTACTCTAATTCTTCAACCGTAATTTGTTCTTCCTTTGATATTTAAAATCACGAATAGAATCAATCATAATTTGAATCACTCAAACTACTGTTCTCGCATTGAATGTTATTCGCACAACATTTCTGCCGATGTAATCTCCGATATTCTTCGGGTGTATCCTGTCGAATTTGTACATCTTTCTCTCGAACTCGGGAATCTACACGGAATTTTTTGGTTCCGGCAATCATGATCGGGTAGAAGTTTTAAGTAATTTGCAAGTAAATATTCTAAGTATCGCCTTTACTAAGGATTGAACCTTCAACTTCTAAAAAAGTATCATTTAAAAACTGATTTTTTTCTAGTACTTTATCCGTTACGCCTCGAGTCTTTGCCGGCGGAACAAGAGCATGCAACTTTCGTGGATTAAATAAATGGTTCCAGATAAAATTCTGTGCTGATTCCAGAGTTCAGCCGAAATATTCCCAAATTCGACAAGATATATCTGAAGAAGGTTGGAGGTAACGCTTAAGACGCAAACAGTCGTCCGATTAATCCAAATCATACAAACAATCATAATTTCTTTTTTCTTACTTTATTTTTACCTGATGTTTCATTTATGACTTGGCAAAGCTTGTGCCATCCTTAAATGTATTTAACTAGCAGGGGAGGGCTTTGCCAGGTCGTAAAATACACTTAAATATGATGTTTTAATTTGTCCAGATTTCATATGTATTTTTACAGAGTCGTGATTTAAAAAGTAAATAGAAAAAGTATTTGGGTGCTATCAACTAGAATCGAAACCGAAACCAAAACTGTAGCATTCAAAGCTAGTAACGTTACCACTGTACCAACATTATAACATGATCAGCCTGTCACTGGTGTATGACCGACACACGTATTATACTAAACGTCTTAGAACTGGTCTCATGAAGATGTGAAGATGGCCAGTCATTAGGGTCTGTAAGACGAAAAGCATACCTGAGATGTTGGGTGTGGCTCCTCCTTCTCCCAGAAAACGTATTGACCCCTGGTGGCATTCGGGTTTGGAATCTTTCTTTTCCTCATGGCCGCCTCTTTCTTCAATGAAGGCATTTATGGCAGACAAAAATAAAACGACAAACGACACAATTGTAATATATATTGTATAATCTTAACTATTTATTTTACAAAAAAATATATTACAATACAATATACAAATTATAATAAATTTTTACAATTAAACATAGGAAATGGGCTCTTCAAAACTAACTAACATACCCTAACTAGTGTTGAGGGAGGGGGTGCTCCCCCCCCCCTCGTTTACGGAGAGATAGAAATATGCGTGCTCACCTCATGACGGTCCGTACAGAAAGAAAGCGATCTAGAAAGGGAATTCTGGGAATGCATTTTTTTTGTATCTCTACGTTCATGGCCAAATCACCACTCTGCCATGCTGTAGAGTGTGTTAGAAACCATGACACTGAGATATAGTGTCACAACGTGGCACGCATATGAACTGATTAAAAAGTAAAAATCAGAAATAAACTAAGATGAATGTACAAAATTGTTAACGATTTTTGTAATTTTGACCAATGTTTGACCCCTTAAAATCTATTTTAACGGGCTAAATGAACGGCCTATGCAAATCCAATCATTTGAGGCCCCTTACGACTTTTAGTTTCGGGAGATATAGAGTTAGAAAATACGGAGACAGACAGATAGACAGACAAACAGACAGACAAATATATAGCATTTTATATATTTGATAAGAAACAGTAATTGTCGTTTACAATATTTGTAATATCTTTGCTGAATGTAGAAACCTTGTACAAATTTTAGTTTTAACTATAGAAAACTTGTACAAATTTTACAAGATATGGACGAAATTATTTCGGTTTTTCAAAATTATTTTTGGTTACTTTGTATTCGTTTATTCGAACTACTTTTCTAATATTGTTGGTAATTTTCACAATGTTTCGATCGCTGAAATATATGACGTTTCTTCCGGTGTATCTTTCAGAACTTGGCGATCTTTATTCGGAACTTAATGAAAATTTTATTTCCTTTCTTCTTGTGTCAATATTCTTCTATTTCTTATTTATGACAACATTTACGTAGTTCCTATTTTACATCAATATACTTTCATTTCATTTTTTTATTCCATGTCGAAATTTTTTTTCTTTTATGTCTACATTTATTTATTTTATTTCTATGTCAGAATTTTTTATATCCACATTTCTTTTTTATATATATATTGAGATTTCTTTATTTTTGTTTTAAGATTTTTTGTATTCTTTTATTTTTTTACCTAAATTTTCTTCTTTTTTCTTCATATGATATTTTTACATCAATTTATCTTCATTTCATTTTTTTTATTCCATGTTGAATTTTTGTTTTCTTTTATGTCGTCATTTATTTATTTTATTTCTGTCATCATTTTTTATATCCACATTTCTTTTTTATATATATATATATATATATATATATATATATATATATATATATATATATATATATATATACGCGGAATATTCAGTGTAGCTTAATCGCCATATATATTTTATAACTTACTAACTAGCTCTACCTACGTATTGAGCACTTTTGAAATAAATACTTAAAGTTTATGCATAAATTTATACTTTCGTATATTAAGTTTATGTGAATAAATGAAGTAGTTATATAATATATGCATATGTATATATATATATATATATATATATATATATATATATATATATATATATGTATATATATGTATATATATATTGAGATTTCTTTATTTTATTTATTTTATTTAAAGATCTTTTTATTTTTTACCTAAAATTTCTTTCTTTTTCATATGACATTCATTTTAAATTACTTTTTCCTGGGGTATCTCTTTCCATCTCCTTACTATTCCATGTCATCATTTTTTTTCTTCTTCCCCTTTCTTTTCACCAAACTATAATTCCATCTTCTTTACTTTGCAACCCATTTCTTTCTATTCCCTCTTTTCATCGCGACATTCCATCTCAAACATTACCTGGTCACTGAGAACACGTCGTTTGAAGTTAGAAAAGCCAAGTACCCCTAAGCAATAACGAAATTCCTATTCATCTCGGTTTCTATTAATCACACTTTAACAAAAGTCGGCCATAGAAACCTCTGGCCATGAGATGACAGAAATAGTTTCGACTATGCAGTCCAAATTTTAAGGCTTGGACAATTTTCAACCGATGATCGAAACAGAAAAAAATACAAAAAATAAAAACGTATAGTTAAAAATTAATAGTAAAACCATTTTTAGATTAATCTAGCCGTCATATATTTTACGTTAAATTTTATTTTAGTCATTCAAATCATTTAGACGGAAGTTAGGTTCAGCAGAATTTTGGCATTATTTCCAAACAACAAGACAATAACTCAAGATGATACATTTCTAATTGAAAAAAAAACAAGGAATTATTTTTGAACACTCTGTTCCATTTTGCAAGTTTTAAATCTTTTTCACAAAATATGGTGAATAATGTTTAACTTATCTTTATAAATTTACACTTTAAAAAGTTATTCCCTGTCTTTAACGATATATTTATGCATTTTATTAATAATTAAAAAAGGCTAGATTGATTTTTTAGACATATTTTGTTTTAAAGTTTGTCAATTTAACAAATACGTTGTGGTTTGTAGGTAAGAATACCCAGAAATTCAGCTACCAAATTGACAAGATAGGAAACGACTTATGACCATGCCCCGATCGAAGAGCTGCGTAACGAACGTACAGATTATCTATGCAAGTAAGTCATATTCAAATTAGCTACATGCAATGATACATGATATTTAAGTGCTACATGCAACGATACATGATATTTAAGTGCTACATGCAACGATACATGATATTTAAGGGCTACATGCAACAATGCATGATATTTAAGTGCTACATGCAACGATACATGATATTTAAGGGCTACATGCAACGATGCATGATATTTAAGTGCTACATGCAACAATGCATGATATTTAAGTGCTACATGCAACGATGCATGATATGTAAGTGCTACATGCAACGATACATGATATTTAAGGGCTACATGCAACGAAACGATGCATGATATTTAAGTGCTACATGCAACGATGGTTGATACTTAAGTGCTACATGTAACGATACATATTTAAGTGCTGCATGCAACAATGCATGATATTTAAGTGCTACATGCAACGATACATGATATTTAAGTGCTACATGCAACTATGCATGATATTTAAGTGCTACATGCAGCGATGTATGATATTTAAGTGCTACATGCAACTATGCATGATATTTAAGTGCTACATGCAGCGATGTATGATATTTAAGTGCTACATGCAATGATGTATGATATTTAAGTGCTACATGCAACGATGTATGATATTTAAGTGCTACATGCAACGATGTATGATATTTAAGTGCTACATGAAACAATGCATGATATTTAAGTACTACATGCAATTATGCATGATATTTAAGTGCTACATGCAACGATGCATGATATTTAAGTGCTACATGCAACGATACTTGACATTTAAGTACTACATGCAACAATGCATGATCTTTAAGTGCTACATGCAACTATGCATGATAGTTAAGTACTACATGCAACGATACATGATATTTAAGTACTACACGCAACAATGCATGATATTTAAGTACTACATGCAACTATGCATGATATTTAAGTGCTACATGCAACAATGCATGATATTTAAGTGCTACATGCAACGATACATATTTAAGTTCTACATGCAACGATACATATTTAAGTGCTACATGCAACGATACATATTTAAGTGCTACATGCAACGATACATATTTAAGTGCTACATGCAACGATACATATTTAAGTACTACATGCAACGATACATATTTAAGTACTACATGCAACGATACATATTTAAGTGCTACATACAACGATACATATTTAAGTACTACATGCAACGATACATATTTAAGTGCTACATGCAACGATACATATTTAAGTGCTACATGCAACGATACATATTTAAGTGCTACATGCAACGATACATGGTATTTAAGTTATGCGTTGACTATTAATAAGAATTTCCTCCACATTTTGACTTTTTCAGTGTATTTAACAATTTAACTGAGTCAATCATATGAGAGAACTATCGAAGAAAAAACATATTTAAAAATTATAAAATTGTGTGCGAAGCCTTATTAAGCCTTATTAATAAAGAACTAAATTATGTTTAATTAACATTCAACAATTTTCTTCGAAAGCTTTGAAGGAAATAAAATTAATATTTCTCTCTTTTTCTTTCCGTTTTTATTTATTTTGTGTTTTTACTTTTTTTTTCGTTTCATTTCGTTCATGATTTGAAATACATTTCGTGAATCGTGCCCTTTTCAAATATTTCTGTTCAGATTTTCTTAGCAGTTGCAAAGAAAACAACAATCCAATTTTATGTGTCAGAAAATGTCCGATCTTTATTAACAATAATTTTGAAAAATGGAAGAATTTGTTAAATATATTTTGGTTTGAATGTTATTAATTTAATAAATTCGTTGTGGTTATAACAAAGAAATTTTATTTTTCAAGAATTGCGTGGAAAAATACATTCCTGCCATAGTTCATGCAAACATTGTCTGAGTCTGATTGTTAGGATAGTCTGATCTGAAGATGTATATTGTATTCCTGCACCGGAGACATTCTGGATTGGGATAGTGAACAAAATAAAAGTTGTCTCAATCTAAAAGCACTGAACAAGGATATAACAGATACTACACTATATTAGTCTGAAGGCTTGACACGTCAAATAAAATTTAGATGGAAATAGCACTTTGTCTGTCTGTGTGTTTATGTTAAAGAGAGAATTCCTTATGAACTCCGAAACGGTTGGGTCTATTTTTTTTTAATTTCATACAAATGTACCTAATATATCTGACAGTGTTCTGTATCGGAATGTCCCCGACCAGGATCCAAAATCGATAATCGAAAAAACCCGATTAGAGATTGAGCAGTTCGATGTTGACTAAAGTCAACACTCTAATACAGCCTAAAATCACAAATGTATTTCAGAGGTTTTATCATTGCTCAAGTAGAAAGGCTCGGCGTATAAAATGAACAGTAGGTTCTTTGATGAGACAGGGTCACGTTCGAAATGAATGTTTCTGTTTAGAGCACAAATGAACTGTAATACTTAACTTTTGCATTTTAAACTTTAATTCAAGCCATTATATAAAATAATTTCATAAAATCAACCGCAGGTTCTCTATAGTTTCGGACCTACATCAGTTTTGTCACACTGGCTCTCTCTCTCTCTCTCTCTCTCTCTCTCTCTCTCTCTCTCTCTCTCTCTCTCTCTCTCTCTCTCTCTCTATTTCTCCATCAGTCTGTTAGATGCTCTTCTCTGCCTAACACCCACCAAACTCCCTGTTAAATAACCTTTATTTACGTCATCCGACGTCCGGTCTGATGTAATGTCTGTGGTATGATTCCAAATCACAGCTTTCTCGAATAGTGTTATTCTTTTTGCTCGTGCTTTTCGACCTAATGACATCATGTTCAAGGAATGGTTTCGCTTTGTTCATTTCTTTTCAAAATAACTCTGTTCTTTTTTATTGTTTTATTTTATCTTGTGTCGGCCTACTTGGCATAATGGTAAGAGTGGTCGCGAATTGGCCGGAACACCGGAGTTCAATCCTTGGTCATGTCTTACCAAGGAAATTTTTTGAAAAATACTACTTGGGCCCCTCTTGCTAAACACTTAACATTATAAAGGGAAGATCAAGGACAAGTGGGGTAATCATGGGAATGGAGTGCATTTGTAGCAGCCAATGAAAAAGTAACCTCCGGGTTACCCTCAACTAAGTCATATCCCAGTTCCTCTGCCTAATAACATTATATCTGGAAACAATTATTTCGAGTTCAAATCTTTTAGAATGAATTGCATTTGATTCTTAGGAAAATTTTAACCAGAATTTGTCCCATAAGTTAAAAAAGAAACTTGTATTCATTTCATCATATATAGCGAATCTTTTATATTCGTTTTTTTTTTTTGGGGGGGGGGGGCTTTAAAAACTTAAAATGGCTGATATGTCGTGAAAGAGAAGAATTTTTTTCTATTCCAAACTATTTTCATAAAACGTAATTATCATTTTTCATGATTTTACACTGAATGTATTTGTTTATGCATTTATGCATAAAATATGTTTTTCTTAAACATATTTTGATGCACAAAGGCATAAACAGTGACGGGTGTAGTGTTATTTCGAGGTTTTTCTTTCTCCTTAACTAGTTGCTTTGGCAAGTTTTGGAAGTATTTTCTGTTTTACTCATAGCTGGAGGTAGGATTTCCAAGTGCATTATAAAACGTAATATCATGGCAACTTTCACTTCCAAGCTTACTTCGCCTAATATTCCTCAACATTCACTGAAACAACAAGAACTACGATCGGAAAATTCTTCCGTGTTGTTTCTGGCGTCAGAATGAATTTTCATCAAAACGTTATTTTCTCAAAATATCACACGCGTGGAACACGTTACCATGAGGCTGCTCTTGCAAACTACATGACTTTTTCAAGTCAAATGGCAACAAATACTTAAATAGTGCACTTTTTCTGCTTTTATAAATAGTGCACGTGTTTTATAACCACTGCACTTTGTTTTGCTGCATAAATAGTGCATACTTGCTGCACAAATACTGCACCCTTTTTTGTCTTCGGAATAGTGCATTATGTTTGCTTTGTAAAAAATGAACCGTTTTTACTTTATAAATCATGAACTTTTTTTCTTTATAATTAGCACACGCTAAAAAAGTGTCTGTTGGGTATTCCCTTTTGCTCTTCGGCGTACAAGATAAGTGTGGTACAGCCGTTCTATGGAAAAAGCAGAAGAAATAATAGATGAGAGATAAGAGGGGGAAAGGCATATAGCGATTGGGAGCTAGAGAGATAAAGCCAGGACACTATTGATCTTTTCTTTACTCCTCTTTATGAATGACAATGACACGACCTAATTTACAAAATCCTTTTGTGTGAAGCTAAACACCCTTTCACTATTTACCTGGGCGCCTTTCGCCCCTCACCAACCCCTCCATAGTCTCTCTTTATATCTATCTATCTCGCTCAACTTTTACTTGTTTTTCTCCCCACTCCCCATATTTCTCGCCACTGTTTGTTTTTAAGGCACAATAAAACAATAAAAACACAATATCATTTTTTTTCTCTTCTTCTGTATCATCTCGTGCCATCTGCCCATAAGCTTTTTTTTAATGCACACTTGTACCCTCTCGACATTAATGCAACGCTCATAAAATTCCTAAGGTTTTGTACTGAAAAAAATTGAAAATATATTCAAATGATTATTCAAACTTCTGATCTGGTGTCACTATTAGGTTGAAAAGAAAGTTCTTGTGGATTTTAAAATTTTGATTTCAAATGATGAATTTTTAAATAAGTTTTCATTATAATACCTTTACTTTATATATCATTTTAAAGAATGTTTGTCGCTCTATCTAAGCGCATAAATTACAGTCGTTTTAAAACAATTGTGTCTTCTTTTCAAAAGTTGAATACAAAATGGATAAAAAGCAAATTCGCACAATTTTCTTATTTCAATTCAAGCTAGGCTGAAAAGCTGCTGAAACAGCTCACGATATCAACGAAACGTTTGGCCCGGGAACCACTACTGAACGCATAGCACAATGATGGTTTAAAAAATGTCGTGGTGGCTTGAAGATATATATATATATATATATATATATATATATATATATATATATATATATAATTGCAACGTCTTGTCAGACGAGTGCCACTCCCTCAGACATTTAAAATCCATGAGCCCAAATGCCTGAGGGAGTATCTATACAAATATGATGTTACAGAGTCTTAGCTTTGTACGACAGCTAAGTTTCTCTCTCGGTTCAAAATGTTGAGATCCAGCAACAAGCAAGAGCAAGATAGCCAGCAACAAATTAAACTGCAGACCAGCTTAATGCGGGTAATGGTCTTCCGCTTTATGGTTTTTTTAATCAGAGATTTGCTTCTCCTAGAAAGGTTTCCTTCACCACGGCTTACGGGAGCCCTCTCCATCCCAATACACATTCACACACACACACAAATATACACAGTGCTAGTTGACCGTTGACCCAGAAAAAGAGTACATTCGCCCTTTGGAAGGTCTTGTTTTTAATCCTTCAGGGAGTCTAGCCGCCCTCCTCACCAAACAAGTCTGGTGGGGGAACCAGTTTAGTCGCCGGTGACCCGACCATGAGGCAAGTAGTACTGTTTATATATATATATATATATATATATATATATATATATATATATATATATATATATATATATATGTATGTATATATATATATATAATTAAATTAACGCATCGAGCTCTTATGATTTGTTCTAAAACATGTAATATTGTAATATATATATTAATATAGTTTGTACATTTATATAATAAAGTAAAGTCAGGCGAATTCTATATTTTTGCTATCGATACGTTTCTTCCTACAAAATATCCCATTTGCTGTTTTCAACTTTTAATTTACATATTATTTACTTTTGAAATATTTGTCTTGTTATATATATATATATATATATATATATATATATATATATATATATATATGTACTATTTTAGAAACTATTGATATCTGTGCTGATCTTTTATATCGTAGCCAGTTATCAATTCCTCCGTTTCTTGAAACTATGTTGGTGAGTTAACAAAATTTGCCACTACATCTGTTGAATTCAGCTTTAACGATGTTATGTATAGGCAAATAGATGAGATAGCAATGGGCTCAGTTCTGGGTCTAACAATGGCGAACATTTTTGTGAGTTTCCATGAGAAACAGTTATCATGTGGACCCATAAAACCGTTAGTCCACTTTAGATATGTAGATGACACATTTTGCCTATTTGATAATGAAATGGAGGCAAGACATTTTTCTCCTTATTGAATAGCATACACCCGCGTTAAAATATACGTATGAAGGAGAGTGTAACTCGTCTTTAGCTTTCCTTGGTGTATTGGTAGCAAAAACTCCCTAAAGTTACCTTACATCAAAATATCGGTAACCCACGTTTACAGGATTGTATACACACTAGGATTCGTTTTGCCTTACCAAACGGAATATTAATTTAATTCGGACCCTAACGCATCGAGCTCTTATGATTTGGTCTAAACTAAAACTGAATGAAGAACTGAAGATTATTACTGATACTTTATCCATTAATGGGTACCCCTTGATGTGATTAGGCCAGTCATCAAAAGGAAAATAACTGATTTTTCCCAAATAAAAATCAGTACGGTGACTAAATGCCCGATTTATATTCGTTTACCATGGTTGATATCAGAAAGTAAGAGGTTTGTCAACCAAATCAGCTCAACAGTGGGAAGATGCTATTTTGCTTCAAATGTACGTGTTATGTTCTTTATGAAACCGTTAATGATATCCTATCGCAAAGACGTTCTACCCCCTACACCATGATAATAATGTAATTTATAAATTTAAATGTAGTTGCAGTGCTGACTACGTAGGTCGGATGTCGTTCAGACATGATAGTAGAATTCAACAGCACCTACCTAGCAAAATTAGGAATGGGACTTACTTACCAATAGACGTTCTTCTGTAGTTGAACATTTGCTTCAAACCCCGGCATATGCCACGAACTTTAGCACTGACACTATTCTAAGTCTCATTCGACCTATAATCTATCAAGAAGATTTTGGACACTATTCGTGTTCGCTTGAAAAGCCTCCTCTCTGCAATCATACCTATCGGTATTTTAGGCATATAGTATATCCCGTTTGTTGTTGTTGTTGTTGTTGTTGTTGTTGTTGTTGTTGTTGTAATATATTATATAGCTTTTTTTAAAACGTATCGTCTCCCATTTCACTCGATTTTATTAATAAAATAATAAAAATCCCTCGATCCAGCTTATAAAAAGTGAAGGCGAAACCGGTCAGCTGGCCTCCCCCCCCCATTAATTTTTTTCTCTCATTTCCCACTTTTAATCATGAACATCAAAACGGATCTTCCTGTTACGATTGCAATAATGAAATGTTTTACCCCGGATAAAATTATTAATATATGTATATATCCACAGACACATCTTTCGTAGTACTAATAACTTGAAGTTTTGTTTTCATTATCATCATCACCATGATCATCATCATCATCATCATCATCATCATCATCATCATATTTACTCACTTGGAGTTCTCACACATTAGTCGATAGTAGCGAAAAATAGATGATAGCATTCAGTAGTTTTCCCTTGGTCATGAATAATAGTAAGTCTCCTCAGAAACTACAATATTTTTCGCTCCATTCAATTTTTATTGTAAATCACTTGATGTCCTTGTAGCAGTCATTTACCAATTAGTTTTCGTTGATAACAGTGTTTATCCCTAGAATCTGAGTACCAACATACCTCTCAAGATTGCAGTAATCTCTCTTCCCTATAAGTCGAGACGGGAATGATGCTATTCCTCCCCGATCTTTCCATCCTCTCAAGCTCTCTACACTCATTGTCTGTGGTAACAACTGATTTTAATTCCAATACGGATTTGTTTTCTGTGTTTCTTTTAATTAGTAATAATGACAACTTTATCAGAGTAGTTTTAGCAAAAACGTGTTAGGAGATTGTTGAACGAAAATTAAAAAAGATACAAAGAATTCTGCGGAGAGAGAGAGAGATAGAGGGATAGAGAGGGGGTGGATGTTTATTATAAACAAGTTTTTCTGTTTTGTTCGTATTTACTTGATTGAGACATAAATAAAAAAAATACCTCAGTTTAAATGGGGTTCTATTGCACTGAGCAAAGACAAAAATGAAGCGTAGTATCAAAACAGATACTACACTTTGCACCCAACCAAAATATCCAAGATCTTATTTGTTTATCTACAAATGAGTAAATATGGGTTTATAATGAGATTGTCAATAGTCGATGAACAACACCTTGATAGGATTGGAAACGATGCGCGAAATGTATTATTTAAGTAAACGTCTCAGAAAAAATTTGTTCACATTGGACTTTAAAAAGATCATGCTATAGTCGACTGTGAAGCAGGGCCGTGGTATCGTATTCCACATATTGAAGTTGTTTGGAAGAAACTTTGTTCGTGAAAATTCCGTTAAGTGTTAGGTGCACATAGAAAGACAGGGAAATTATGTACAGTAATGTTAGCAAGACGAGTTTTTAGCGCTTCAGAGATTGGATCTCTATTGAACACCCACCATGGAAACAGTGAAATAAATAAGATATAGAACAAGTTTTGTAAATGCCCTTGAGTTTATTTGGGACAAATTTCGGACGAAATGGATTCATATACTTTGTGCATTGTTTACTAATATTAATTGGTTTTTCAGGTGGGGGTCGCTGTCAATCATTATAACAACCCGTGATTATAACAACCCGGGGGGGGGGGGAACTCCCATGATTGTATTTGCAACAGAAATATCTAGTTATCATGGTTTACGTTGTAGGTATTTTTTATTTTTTTTTTTTATTTTTATTTTTTTTTTTTTGCTTAGCTTATTTCGTTTTAACAATGAAACGACCTAATTTCATGGGAATCCCGTGCGGTATATATTAACTATGTTTATGTATCAAAGATAACTCTCCATTTCATTTCGAGATTCCTTCCTCCCCCTCCCTCTTTCCTCTCCCTCTTTCCCCTCCCTCTTTCCCCTCCCTCTCTCTCTATCTCTCTTTTCCACCCCTCTTTCTCTCTATGGCATGCTTTGTATCTTTCTTAATTTTCGTTTCACAATCTCCTAATCATACCCTGAGGCTCCCTAATCAGAACGACTGATTCCGAGATGCATTTTACTTAGTTGCTCATTAATTTCTATGGTCACGACAGATGCACTGGTTATTAGTGGTTCAGAAAGAGAGAGGGGGAGAAAGACAGAGAAATAGAGAAAGAGAAGGGGCTCTTTTTTTCGCAAACACTTATAACCTCATCATCAGGCCTTTACATTCTATCGATTATCAGTCCTACATTTGCCATCATCACTTGCTTGTGTCTGGATCACGTGATCTAGCATCATCTTTTTCAGATCTTGCTTGATTGGAGAGTTCCAGCAGGACTTTAAAATTCCACAGTTTTTGTTTTTTATTACCGTTTGCTGTCTTGACAAAGTACAGAAAAATCGACTTCGAAATCTAGACCTATTTTCTTGTAGAAGAAACTTTGCTAGTCTTTCTCTAGTCTCTCTTTGTTTCCATGGAAGGTGCTCAATATAGATCCAATCTCTGAACCCTGTTGTAAAATATTTGCAACAAAAGCTCGTCTAATTATAATTAGTTTCAATAATTTCCCTTTCTTCCTATGTGCACTTAAAACTTAACGGAACTTCCATGAACAAAGTTTCTTCTAAATAACTTGGCTCTGCTTCACAGCCGACTGTAACATGATCTTTTTAAAGTCCAATGTGAACAAATTTTTGCTGAGCTGTTTACTTAATTAATACATTTCGCTCATCATTTCCAATCCTATCAAGGTGTTGTTCATCGACTATTAACAATTTCTTTAACTCTTATCAATCCAGTGGATTTTGGGCCTTGATAAGAGTTGAATCACTACCATCCCCACACACACACACACACACACACACACACACACATATATATATATATATATATATATATATATATATATATATACTCTTGAAAATTCAGTATGTTATTGCTATACATCTTATGAAATGACTGACGAATTGTTATGATTTTAGGTTTTAATGAACAGCTACAACAGGAATTAGAATACATTCTACTAAAGCCTAATTGTCACAGCTGGTGAATTTCAAAAATGCAATCTGGACGTGAGGACATTTTGGAAGAACGATATGCAATAAAATTCGGTTTTAAACTTGGAAAAAAATGCCATTGCATGAATCAAGCATCAGTTTTTTGAGTGGCATAAAAGATTCAAGGAAGGCAGGAAGTCTGTAAGGGATGATGAGAGGTGTGGGAGGAGTAAGGAAGTCAGAATATCAGAGTTGATTGGCCAAATAAAGAACTTCATGAATAAGGACCGTCGTGTGTCTATAGACAAAATGAGTGCACAGTCTGAGAACAGTGTAGGAACTGTACACACAATTATTCGTGAGGAACTGAAGATGCGGAAGTTTGTCTCAAGGGTGCTTCATTCTTGTCACAGACTATTTGACCAAGATTTGCATCAAGACAATTCCTTGCCCTCCCTGTCGTCCAGGACATGCTTCTTGTGACTTGGTTGATTGATTTGGTTATTTCCTCAGCTCAATTAAAACCTTATAGATTATCGTTATGAGACAATTGACTGGATGAAAGAACTGTGATGAGGGTCATTGACACGCTTACAAAAGAGCCCTTTCATAGGGCCTTTCAGAAGCTGTTAGAACGATACAACAAGTGCATTGCAGCTGGAGGAGATTACTTCGAAACGGACTAGAGTTCCATGTGTGCACTATCAATAAAAGTGCGCATATGAAAAAAGTCTGGAAACTTTATAACATAACATTGCATAAAGAATAACAAGTTATCCAAAATGGCCGTTTCTTTTGGGCCATATTGGATAACTTTACCTGTTTACATATTTAAAGTGTGTATTTCCAAATACAAAACCTTCACTGCTAAAATCCATCGATGCTGGAAAGCTCTAATATCTTCTACTCCCGGATTTCTAGGCTTTGGAATTTCATTCCTGTTTCTTGCTTCCCTGACTGTACTGATATACAGACGTCTAAATGAACATACATCTCGCTCATCTCCTCACATAGTCTCCAGCAAATAATGGTTGCTCCTAACATCCAAATGGCACTGTGACTTGTTTGAGGTGAACAAGAGTAAAAAGGAGATTTCACTCCAAAGTTATTACCTACATTCTTCTAAGGTTATATATGATTATTTATACGTTTAAATATAAGTAAAACAGTTGATTTCTTGTGTCCAGGCTGTCCAAAAAGTCACTGAAGGGTTGAATATCTTTGTCATTCTACCATTATTGATTTTTTTTTTTCTATTTCTCCATCTCAGATATTTTACAGATGATATTTTGGAAATTAATTATGGATAAGTATAACATTGAATTGTGAAATTATTTTATCAAATGATGGGCCAAGTTTAGTGACCTTTTGGACACCCAAATTAAGGCGAGTCATCCATCAGTTTTTGCAATCGTATAAATGTTAAACATTAATTAATGTTAAAAACATAAGAATATCTCTTCTCTCTCCCTCTCTCTCTCTCTCTCTTTCTCTCTCTCTCTCTCTTTACTATTATATAAAAGTCATTTTGAGTGTGCGTGCGTGTGTGTGTGTGTGTGTGTGTGTGTGTGTGTGTGTGTGTGTGTGTGTGTGTGTGTGTGTGTGGACAGCCCTTTTCATGTAACAATAGTTTACGTTACACCAGCCAAGGTTACACCAGTGTAACGTAAACTATTCCCCCCTACAAAAAGTCTTCTTTTTTATTTATAAGAGAAGAAAAACTAGTTTTAAGATCGTCAATCCCAAATATCAGCTGACGTGATATTGTAAACAAACACGGGCGGAATTTTATTAACGACATTATAATCATTATCTTTTTAATTCTTTCTTTTTTTTTTTTTTTTTTTTTTTTTTGGCGAATCAGTTCTGTCAGTTCACCCAGCAAATTATTCTTCGTAATATATAATATAAAATAGAGTGTTCATTTTATAATAATACATACGCAATCTGCATGAATTAAAATATCATATTTAAGCGTATTGTATGACCGGGCAATGCCGGGCGTCCAGCTAGTATATTTTAAAACTAATAACGAAAATGAAAAATAAAAAAGCATTATAAAGATCTACGATAAAGGAATAGTTTTAAATTAAATTCACAATAAATATGGAAATAATAAAAAAATATCTGATACAAAAATTTGAGCAATAAAATTACGAACTGAAATAAAATGAAAGCATTTGATAATTTTTGAAAAATAAAAATAAATAAATCGAATATTTCCCTTTTGAATTTTTTTTTTTTTTTTTTTTTAGAATTTCATTTCCAAAACAAAACCATCTAATTTGTTGTTAATTCAGTCCTCTTTTATGATAAAAAAAAAATATAATCGAAAATAAAAAAAGAAAACAAAAAAGGGAGAAAATGCTTAATTACATTAATGGATTTTACGAAAATAGATTTTTACGGTTAAATAGAAGAAACAAGGTCGTTCTTAAATTCTGAACATTTTTTTTTTTTTTACTGATATGGGAGATTGGGGTAAGGGTGAGGATGATGAAGGTGGGCCAGGTACAGTACGAAAAAAATGCTTCATTTTCATCTTAAAAAATAACCATAATTACTGGAAGGACTCAGTAGAAGATATAAAAGATACACTATATGATTGTATGCCGTAAAACCATGATGGAAATATTTGATGACTTTGTGTTTATCAGCTTTTTCATCCTGTTAAAAACTGGCAAAAGTTATAGCCTGTTGACTTAGAATGAGTGTTCGATGCCAAATTGATAATTGAATATGGTTAAATTTGTGTTCATTTTGACATTAAATACTAATATCTATTAATCCCCAATTCGCATCGAACGGATACCATAATACTTAACTCGCTGCACCATAACATAGGTCCATACAGAATTTCAGTCAGGTCGGCTTAGCAGTTTCCGAGAATACGTCCAGACTAAATGTGATATTGGTTTTCACTAATCCCTATTAATCACTAATTGTGCATCGAACGAGTACCATAATACTTAATTCTCTGTATCAGACAGACAGATTAAGAGAACTAAAATATAGATATTTTCTATTTTTATCCTGAGAAAGTCATTTTTACTTAATGTGTGGTCACATATAATATATCCGAGGGATAGGTAAACTTCGGTTGGTTTAGCCACATCGTAACTGACATAAAAGGTATAACTCACAAGCCCACTTTTTTAGCTAACTGCGAAGGAATGGAACTTCCTAAAACTGTAGAAATTATCAGATTACAAAACTTAATGGGTAATAAACAGCATAGACTGAACGCATCAAAGAAAATGATGAACGTGGATAAAAAATAAACTACCATTTCATAAGGAATTAACCTACACAGACTGTCCCCTAAGCGAGACATGCTCTGATGTGGACCTCGTAAACAGAAGATGCAAACAGACTCTTCTTGCACATCCCAACAGACAATATTAAAAACCCGAACAACTTTTTTATGCTGGGTCGAAATCTGTAATCTGTTACGAGACTAAACATAAAGAGAAGCCTGAAATGTAAACCAATATGACCTGAATGTGGAACTAGATTGGAATCTTAAATAAAATAAAAATAAAAAATAGAATCTAAAACTGTAAATGAGGCTAAACACAAGAGAAAACGACACAAGAAAACAATATGCTTGACAAAGAGGAATCCAAGAAGCATGAAGAACTAGGACAAAATATATTAGAACGGCAAGAAACAGATACAAGCCAAACCTAAAAGAAAAGGCAGACCTTTTACGAATGCCAAAAGTCTGTTTTACTAAAGGTAAACAGATGAAGCAAAGGACAGAGTTTCTGAACTCGTCAGTGTTTAAACAATTCTGGTACAACATATGGGAAAAACGACAACACCACAATAGAAATGCCAATGGGTTGGAAAATATAAAAAATAATCTTTAGGAATGAACTAAACCCAAATTTATGAAGAATATCTCAATACGAACTTAAAATAAAAAAGGAAAACTGTGCCAGGATAGCATACATGGATTACAGTTTCAGAAATGCACAATCAAACATAAAAGACGAGCACAGCATTTAATGTATACGTGCATCAGACATAGGTGATGACTGAAGGGGAAATAACATTAATTCTAAACAAGTGCGAGAATGGAAACGAATTTAATTACAACATTTAAACTTTGAAGAAAATTGCAATGGCAGAACTTAGCAAAGATGAGTTTGTTGAGAATATGTATGTCCGGACGATTTATATGATTAATGAAAGCATTCCTGGAATGTAAAAACCAAAGGACAAAATAAGGGAGGTGGTAGTTACGTGGCTGCCATTGCACATTTAAAAGCGAACTCCAATAATATCGATGCACTCAAAGATATCATTCCTTTAATCAACTTGTAAGAAACAAAGATGTATTTAAACCCCATATAACTGTAATAATGTCGTTCAAAGTTAAATTGCCAACACTAATGCTTTCTCTCAATTGCCAAAATCATACTGCTCTTGTTAATCCATCCTTTTAAAGTCGATTATCAACTTAGATATCCGTGATGCTATGCATCGTGTCGACTAACGTCTCCTTGTTTTTACTCTATTTTTTACCTCCTCTAACCTTACATGACCATACTTCCTGCTATCTTTCGTGGCAATTGGTTTATTTTCCAAGCTTCGTGTCACTTCGATCTGCACTTAGTTCGACTCGTGTCACGATTAACACTGGCTGATGTAATTGCTATCGACGTAGAGTCATCCATTATGTAGCAATAGTTTTAAAAAAATAATAATCATCTTTTTTTACAAATGAGTTAACACTTATCAGAGCCAAAAGCCACTCGAGGATCAATGTAAATATAATTTTCAGTTGAAAGATGAAAAGCCTGAGAGGATTGAAAATGATTCATGAAATGAATCAAGTTTGATTGTTTATGAGGACAATAATATGTTCACATTGGGTTTTAAGGCGGACATGTTTTAATTAAATAGAGTTTTATGATCGAACTTCCGTGCAGATTATCGATTTCGACAGAAAGAATCCTGAGTTCGACAAGATAAACTTGAAGATTAGATGTTACATCGGCCTGAAACGTTGTGAAAATAACACTCAATATGAAAACTGATTTTTTTTTTGTATTATTTGCTTTTTTCAGACTACTGTTCTAATCTTGGCTGCTGGTCTCACAACGTATCGGCCGATGTAAACTCCGACCTTATTCATGTGTATTTTTACACTGGCTGTTATTGGTGAATGGTGAAAAAGAATTTTTTTTCCGATGAACGATAGTCGTTACAATTCAAAAATGTTTATGAAATGGAAAGAGCGTCAAGTTATTTCTATTTTTGATTAAATGCGGGTCCGTACTAATAATAATGTTTGCTATAATGTTTGCTTTGTTTGTTTGTTGTTGTTTTTTCTTTTGTTTTGTTTTGTTTTTTTAATTGTTTTTTATTTATTTATTTATTTATTTATTTATTATTATTATTTTGGTAACAAACGAGTTGTTGCTGTTGTGAAAATCTCGTCTAAAAGATTTGCCCGGTTCGTAACAGTAGCAAAAGGAAAACGATGCGAGTGGAGACAAATCCTTTAAATCAACAGGAAATAAGTGAACGCGTGTGTAAATCCAATTGGGAATTTGTTAGAACAAGACTTCTGTCAATTTAAGTGGTCAGTGAGCAAATTTGTAGAACGTGAGTCGTTAGTCAGTACTCTCCCGCCCCGAACCTAATGTCCAGAGGCTGTCCATACGGACAAGTTCAAACGTGATATCAGCACGAACTCCCATTTCAACTACCGGTTTACAAATAAATACAATTACGTCGGAAATAGTGGCCGGAATCTTTGGTGTATTGTGGGTAGGTGTGGATGAATTTTCTTTTACTTTCTGGGTTTGCAACGGGATTCGGTACGATTTTGTTTGTTTGGTGAGTGTTTGTTCAATAGCATATCAACCCTTTGAATTTCATGTCAAAATGCATTTATTGTAAACAGATTCATTGTATACGATTAATTGAATACAAGTTGCTATTTTACACATTATCATTATTATCATCGTAAAATGGTTTCTCCACATACCGCAGATCATCAGTTTATCATGTCTTTCGTGCTTGTTTGTTTGTTTGTTTGTTTGTTTGTTTGTTTGCTTGTTTTGTTGCGCATCATCCATCATGATGAATTTGTCGACAGTCGTTTTTACAATATCTTTCCGTTAAGAATTCTTTTTTGAAAGATATCAGGTACTTGAGGGAAGAATCAAGTGAAGGTCGCCAACTTTAAGTGAAAGTGTTTCTGTGGAACGCACTGGGTTCGAACTTGGTACACCCAGGTCCATATCGTTAACCATTGAGCCACCACCAGCTCCCTGTCTTTGCTGTCTCGAAGCCCTCTTGTCTCTCATTACGTCATTTAGCTGACTGATATTACATACGATTAATTGAACATAAGTTACTATTTGATCGATATTTTTCTACTTTGATTCAATGCAAATGTAACATTTTCAATAACAAAATAATTGTTTTTATGCATACAAAAATCAATAAGGATACCACAGAAATGCTTGCTATGTGTTCTTCAGTCGACATCCCCTAACAAGAGACACCAAGAGGTGCCGCCGCGACTATCAACCCGCAAAAGGTTTATCATCGTTATAGGCTTCAGACGAACATTGGTGGAATAAATCAGTCAAAGGCAACAAGAAGGCTCTTCCAGCATCAAAAGAAGACATCCCAGTAGACTCTAAACTTCTCTGAAAAGAGTGAGTAACACTCAACCAGGCCCGAGCGGAGGTTTCCAACCTATAGGACAACCTACACAGATTGTCCCCTAAGCGAGGCATGCTCTGATGCGAACTTGAGGGGTGCCTCGAACACTGCCAGATGATGAATCTCAAAATGAAGTGAAACGCTATAATGATGACACCTTCTGTTTGATGCCACTGCTTCTGTTTGCCACGTTTCATGAGTGGTTGTCGATCGTCTCGTCTGTTTAACTAAGACGAATAGAACATTTTATGCAGGAAAGGCACCAGGAGACGTTTACTGAATTTTCTTCAAGATTATATTTGGAGACAATGGATATAGGAAAGAGAGAGGCTAATGTTATTTTATCTAATTATTTATTTCTTAAATTTAAATTTTCTAACTTATTAAAATGAGTGACGCTGACGGACGGACATCAAAGTAACATTCGTCTTAGATTGGAGGTTTCTTACATTATTGGCAGGGTCTCACTCGTACGGCTTCCAAGAGAGACTGATCTGAAAACCTTAGTTTTATATTCACTTGAAAACATAACGTCATTGGTTACTGTTAAACTGCGTTTTTTCTACAGCATTTGACCTTTGCCCCCTGACTCAATTTTACGTCATTTAACTCCGAGGACGATTCTGTTTTACAGGTCTGAGTTATCATGCACTCAGTGTGACCTTTGCCAGAATTCAAACTAGCTAATTTAATCATCACGACGAAGGGTTTTTAATATCTAACACAAACAAAACATATTGCCACTGAGACATAAGGTATGCTAAGTGAGGATTTGTGTAGTGACATGTCTGTTCACATTACATTTAAATTTATACATGTCGATACAATCAGGGTAACAGGGAAGGAATTTCAAAAGCTAGCAGTTTGAGGAAAAAAGCTATTAGAGTAGAAAGTCTTCCGGCATCTAGAGATTGGGATTGGTGCGCAAGTAAAGATTTAGCTGATTGACAGGTCTGTTAAGTGTATTTAGATCGAGGGGGCACTAATAACAAGTTCGGTGGTGTACAGTATATTGAAGTATTTGTAAAACAAGCAGAAGAATGAAACATTGTAACGATGGGACAGAGGCTGGGGCTTGATAGACAGTGTGGAATCTATTAAATTGATGATTTTTTTTAATCCTGTCCAAGAGGAAGAGACTAGCAGTTGGTGCACCAGCCTAGATGTGACAATACTTCATGTATAAACAGAATCGATATCAGAATCAGAAAAATTTTAGCCTAATTTACAATTCCAAAAACGATTGTTTTAATCTTTCTTTAAAACTTAATTTTCCATTGCTGGTATTAATGATAAATACTTATTGTTTTAAAACTATCAGCAAAACTAAAATCGATAAATCATAGTAATATGAAAATTCGATGTAAATTTATTTTATTTGTATAAAAAATAACAAAAATTGAAACTATGCATAAATTCGCGAGGTAACTTTTAAAAGGATGCAGTTGATTTACAAGGTTTCAAAAATACTTAAAAATTAAAAAACGTTTTTTTGAGAAAAATACTATCAACGGTAAAATATAATTTTTTAATTGATTTATTTTATGCTGTTGGGCTTTAGTCTTGTTTTTTTTTGGGGGGGGGGGTTAATAATATGATAAATAGAATCTTGAAGAAAACTTAGCAAACGTCTTTGTCAAGTGAACTTTTGTGCGCACCAATCCCAGCCAGCATTTGCAAATCTTAAAAAAATGGGTGGACAAAAGGTGTGAAAAAAACTTCAAACATTGTCTTGAGATGAATCAGGTAGAAATAAATTCCTCGATTTAAATGTTTTTACACGTTTGTATGAGAACACACTTCAGTGTCAGTTCCTCTTTGATTTTGATTTTGTGTGGTCGTAAAACAAAATTTATAAAAGTTGGGTTGGGATGGAGATAGAAGGCTATAAAATCAAAGACTAATAATGCAGGATGGAACAATAAATTAATCGATCTAAAGAAAACAACACTACAGCTTTATTTTCAAACTTTTATTGAAAAAATCAATTCAGGTAACTTGATTATGTAGTAGAGCTGATATTTATTCAGCATAGCCGCCTTCAGCCTCAATCATCACCTCGATATAGGTCCGGAACTGAGAGTATGCCTTTTTCACAAGCGCCAGTGGGAGCTCGGCGAATACTCGGCAATCAGGCCTGCTTTCATGTTGTGGGAGGTCATGTTGGTGATTTTCTCGATGTATGACCAAACGAAGTAGTCCAGAAGGTTCAGGTTAATAGAGGAGGGGGGGCAGTGGGAAAAGTGTACAAAGTCGTAATACTCCTTTTGAAGCAAACCCTGGGTCTCTTTGGATTTGTGGGCTGGCATAGAGTTCTACTGCCACACCCAGGGCTTGCCAGCGACCACCTGATTGCACTAGGGGATCACCATACTCTTCAGCACATCCAGGTACATTTCGATGTTGACTTTCAAGCCGACTTTGAAGATGTGAGGTGGCAGATATGGCCCTCACTGGAAACAACATCAAAGACCATAACCGTGGCTAGAAACTTTATTGAGCTGTGTCCTCAAGCACTGAAATGTCCAGATTTGCATTTTGAGGGTGCAATAGTATAACTTGGATCGATAGAGAGCATGAGTTGTACATCGGCGCATATCCGATCTCGCTCATTGTACATTGTATCATTTTCAGACATGATAGAAGGCTCCTATCACTTTTAGGATTTGTACACAACTGGCCAACTAGTAGCTGGTCGGCAACAACAAAGGAAAACCGGTTTTCATCAAACAGAAATGGAATCATGTCGTCTCTCATAGAGTGACAATTTTATCATTCCACTTTGTAAAAACATACAGCACAATCACGTTGACACAACAGTTCTCGCCAGATCACCGAAGTTAAGCAACATTGAGCCTGGCCAGTACCAGGTGGGTGACCATTTGGGAAGGCTAGGCGCTGTATGTACCTTCTGGGAAGGTTGGGCATGGGGCCAGCACCCTCACTCTGTAAAAAGAACTCCTCGCTACAAAAGCATCTATAAAGTTGTAGATGGCCTATGCCCCCTCTAGGGGCTCAAGGGCTATGGATGGATGAACCCTGTAAAAACGATTCTTGGTTATTAATATTATTAGAACTCTTTGGCAGATTGGTCTTTACATTTCTCTTCTACTGAAAGACAATGACAATTTTCTTGCATAAAAATGTATGTGTACTTTTTAAACTATTTTTAATACATTTAAAATATGTTTATAAAAAAATGAATAACATTTTTATTAATTTTTGTTTCATATTGAAACTTATATTTAATTGTACCTTTACATAAATTAAATAGATTCTTTTAGTATATAATAATAATATAAGTATCATTAATTGTTGATTAGCACTAAATTACTCCTTCAAACAAAAATGATGCTCTTCTTTTTTAGACGATTACGCGCGAATACCCTAAAAAACTAAAAATGAAGAAAAAAAAACAAAAATCAATTATTGAAGAACTGAGAATGGAGGATCAGTTTCACATATGAACGTAATGTAAAATAAGCTTATATTTCCTAGACATTCTAACGTTTTAGAGCAGAAACAAACATTGTTATTTTGCTCCAAGAGATAAATTATGTGTTTATTTATTAAGGTGGGGGGATCTACTTTTTAAGCGGTTACACATAGTTTGACAACCTTGCCAGTCGGACTTAGGGTTAGTAGTAAAAAATTAAATGAACACTCTTAAAAATTTAGACTGGCCCATTGATGATTATCATTTACAATAAATTTATGTACAGAACTGATCTTCCACCTTAAATTCTAAGTTAATTGTTATTTATCTCTTTCAAGATGATCACACGTAATCACCTACATAAAGTAGAATCTAATTTTTGAGGGGTGATTTAGCTGAAAGTGTTAATCTACAAAATTGCCATTATTTGAATCAATAAAAAGTAAAACTGCATAACTTGTTCCACAATTACATCTTAAGTTGCTTCAGTTTATGTTTATCCCTTATACCTCTGCATTGTTCTGCCGTCTATAAACCAAAACTTCTTTAATACTCAGAAAGTAATATTGTATAAACCAAAACTTCTTTTATACTCAGAAAGTAATATTGTGCTACATAGTTCAATACAAATAGTAAAATCACATTGTAAGAAACAATCTTTAATTTACTCTTTCAGTCCAGCCAAGCACCTCTTGGCAAACAATGTTTGTTTTTTTTCGCCCTGTTTCTTTTGAATGTTTTTTGGGGTTTTTTTTACGTAAAGTTTCACTGACATTTTTCTTCTGCACATTGAAATTAATGAGTTCCTTCCTCACTCCATTAGAACAATGATCATATATTATTATAATGATATTCGAAAACGAGGCTACATTAAAGGGAGATCACTCATATTTTTGTCCAGGGTTCCACGATTACATCTTAAGTTGCTTCAGTTTGTGTCTATCCATTACATCTCTTCATTGACCTGCCTTCTATAAACTTGAATCTTTTTTATATACACACTAGCGGGGAAGGGGACGCCCAGCTTTGCCCTGGCGTAAAATACACTTAAATATGATATTTTAATTTGTTCAGATTTCATATATATTTTTATAGAGGTCGTGATTTCAAAAGTAAAAAAAATAATATTTAGGTGCCATCAGCTAGAATCGAAACTGTAGCATTCAAAGCTGGTGACGTTACTACTGTACCAACGTGAGACGCATATAAGTCACTTAAAAATTAAAAATAAACTAAGATGAAGGTACAAAATGTTTAACGATTTTTTTTTAATTTTGACACGTTTTTACTCCTTAAAAACAATTTTAACTGTTAAAGACCAATAAAAGAACGACCTGTAAAAAATTTAATCATTTGAAGCCCCTAACACCGCTCTGTGACTTTTAGCTTCGGAGGGGATAGAGTTTGAAAATATGGAGAGTCAGACAGACAGACCGACATATAGTGTTTTATATATTAAATTAAACAATGCTCCAAATTAACTACATTAATCTCTTATAAGGAATGTATATTTTAAGATTATGGCTGTATCTCTTCCCACATGCATCAGGCCTCAATTTTACCTTCTAAGGGTAGAGTTAGACAAAGGGTTGATTTTAATATCGGGAAAAATCCATCTGCCAAAAAAGGGGCACTCAAATAAAAAGACACAGTATGAAGGATTTCTCTTTCACTTGACCGAAGAAATGAGATTCTATTTTTTTTTTTTAGGCAACTACATGTGAACATCCTGAAAAATTTGGCAGAAGAAAAAATAAACAGAAAATATTTTAGAATTTAGAGTGTGGGAATCAATTTCGTATATAAATTAAACATAAATTGATCCCTCATTTTCGTACTACAATTTGATATTCAATCAGTCGCATGCTTTTTTATAGATTACTTCGTGCATAGTAGAAATATTTGGAGTTACATTCTTTGAGATTTGCTTTCGACACAAGTCCACTGTTCAATCTAATTAAAAAAACAAGAATATAGAAAATGCAAAAAAGTTTTTCTGGTGTACGTACCCATCACGAAATGAAGATGTCATATTCCAAAAATCACTTAAATGCAGCAAATAATTTTGTAATTTTTAACCAAGAAAATCAAATTTTATGAAAAAGTAAGACATTATGTCTTTGTCCACCATGTTTAATAAATAAAGGGAAACAATTCAATTCGAACTACCGAAATCAAAATCAGCCTCATAATAGCTATGATTTACTATTAAGATCGCAAAATGATTTTTTCTATATAAAAAAACTACTCAAACAATTTATATAATTTTTGGAGTACGACATTTTTGTGCCATTATGAGTACGTACATAAGAGATTTCTACGGGTTTTTTTTAATTAGGTTGAACTCTTTGCTTTCTTTCTTTTTTTTATTTTTTTGTATTCAATTTTCACCCCAAACAAGGCAGAGTGCCACTTTGAAGTAGGGGGCTCCTATCGGTGACATAAGTTGCAGGGATATTATGAAGGGAGATGAGTAGGAAGATGCTTGTTCATATTACACTTGAACTTCTGCATGTCAGTACAGTTGGGAAAGCAGAATCCCGGAAGAGAGTTCCAAAGACTTGCAGTTCTGGGGAAGAAACTATTGGAATAGAAGGCTTTCTTACACCTAGGGATCTCTACTGTGTAGGGGTGGGATTTAACTGCTTGTCGAGTTTATCGGGGGTATTTACGTCGAGGAGATACAAGTGCTTGTAATTCGTCAGGGCATTCAACATTAAAGTACTTGTAGAACAGGCAGAGGGATGCAACATTTCGTCGATGGGACAGGAGCTGAAGCCTAGTTAACAGTTCAGTACCTATCAGGTTCGCAACCCTCTTTTGAACCCAGTTTGAGATAAGCAGCAGATGCACAAGCCCGAATGTGACAACAATACTCCATATATGGGCGAATGGTGGCCTTATAGAGGTACAGGGTAGCTTCAGCTGTGAGTAGCTTTCTAGCACGGTAGAGAGATCCCACCTTCTTCGTAGCAGCCTTGGCAATGCTCTCTATATATCTATTCCAGTTCATGTTTCCTGTGAACATTAGGCTAAGGAAGTACTTTCAGGTAATGTGTTTTTGGCCATTGTTATTGGTGGGAGAGAAGGTTTCTTGTAATTATTGAAGGAAACAAGCTTAGTCTTATTTACATTGAATATCGAAATGGATTTTTTTTCTAGAATTTTGTTCATTTTTCTTTGGTTTTACAGATTTTTTGTCTTTATTTTATGAATGATATACTACAAATATTTACCTTTGATATGTGGATATGTCTCTGTTTTAAAACGCGTGGTTCAAGGGAAGTAACTCGTGAATTACTATTTTGACTATTTTTCTTGTTTATGTTATATAAATACGGATCTAACCATCAGCGATTGAAATGCAACAAATGCTTTGTCCCTGGAGTTCCATCAAGCGACGCTGTTTTACAATTTGTCATTGTGCTAAGGGAGACAACTCTGTTTTATTAAGAGATTCGTTCATTTTTCCTCTCATAATTTAGAACGGTATTTTTTTTTATTAAGCCAAAACATTAAATTATGCTATGAAAACAGAAACGATTCTCTCAACAGTCGCGTAAAGACTACATTTTGTATTATTAATGTTATCACCTTTGTTACATTAAAAAAAATTCGTTGCAGGTTCCTTTTTTTTTTTTTTTTTTGGATTTAATAAAAAAAAAAAAGTATCGTTATTTGAGCGTCCTAAATTATGAGATGAAAAATGAATGAATCTCTTAGTGAAAGAGAATTGTCTCCCTCAGCACACAAATTGTAAAACAGCGTCCATCAAGCAAACAGCACATTCTTGGGCGCTTTGGAATAATTCGTCATTGGTCTGAGGGAGATAACACAACTTTACTTAAGAGATTCATGCAATTTTTGTATGAGAATTTGGGATGCTAAATTAACTTTACAAACGAAACATCTAACAATACAAAAACATTAATAACAAAAAAGAAGCTGATATTTGGACTTGACAATGAATGCCCTGGAAAAGTCACTTCTGCTTAATAACAAAAATGCCCTGGAAAAGTCACTTCTGATTTATTGTAAGGAAAATTATTTGTTTTTCAATTACTTTACTTAATGTAACAAAGTTTTAACATCAGAAAATGCCCTGGAAAAGTAACTTCTGATTAATTGTAAGAAAATATGAAAAAAATACAAAAAAAAACTTTAATAACAAGAAAATGGAAAACACAATGCTAATAGCAGAAGAATTGTCATTTTTATTAAACAAAACCAACTACATTATACAATGTAACAAAGTTTTATTTTTTTAAATGTAAATTGTAACGATATTGTAACGACATTTTCTATTTTATATAAATCAATATTGCTCTCTGAAACAATTCATAATTTTGAGGAATATTTTTCCAATTGCTCTTCACCACAAGAACTCCATCAGGTGCTAATGGAACATTTTTTCTCTTATACCCAACAGTCTCACCACATGTCATTTTGTGTGTGATCACAGAAATCAAAATAAAAAACATCAATTTTAATTATTGTTAAACGTATGTGAATCTTTAATAAAGAAATGCATAGATTTTGTTGTTAATTATTTGTAAACATTTTAAACTAAAATTAACTGCTAATAGTTTGGGTATGAACCATTTGAATTTAATATTTAAGCACTTTCAGCTATTTCATTAATTATATTCTGAATTTATTTAGCAAAAGAAGAATGCCAAATTTAGGAAATGTTTGTGTAAGCAAAGAATTTATAGTGGACCACGTGCTCACACTACAAGAAATTCAAGATTTTAACGAATGGAAAGTGAAGTCCACTTTGCAGCTTTACTGGGTTTAATGGCTAATTTGATGGCTAATTTAATGGCTAATTTAATGGCTAATTTAATGGCTAATTTGAGCATATGTGAGGCAAGTGAAATACTCAGGTCTTTGATAAAAAGGAAACAAAAAGATGGCTTTCACTGGATATGCAAAGAATGTCTGTCAACATTACCATACATAAAGGGTCTTTTTTGGAAAAAGTATTCTACACATAAGGCAGATAATAATACTGTTATTTTTATGGAATGTTGACATGAAGCAGTATAGAATTTAGGAAGAAATCGGTGTTTCATTACACAATCGTCGACTGGATGAACTTCATCAGAAACATTATGAGCAAGACCTGTTGAACAAGACATTATGCCTTGGGGGTGATTTACATGAGGGTGGTACCGCTAAGATAGTGGAGATAGTCGAGTCTTTTTTCTTCAAGAGGAAATATAATCGAGGAAAAATGGGGGATGGCATTCGGGTGTCAAGGCAGTGGAGAGAGGGAGCAACAGATACAAAATTACAGCAGTTGAAAGGAGGGGCCTGGAACATTATTTTCAACAATTCATTTGTGAATTTTGCTGAGAACAAGCATAATTTTGGATGGATGGGTAGCTTATGATGGATTAGAAATCTTTGAGGATAGCATTTATCAGCATGCCATAGTTGTTCATGAGGAAAACTTTGTCAATCCTGATGATGACACGGTTGATAGGAAAACTATTGAAGGTCAATTTTGTTTGGAAACGTTAAAAACGTTTACAACAAAATGTATTTCATAATGAAAGATTCAAGTTGTTTAAAAGGAATTAAAATTAATATTTTAATGTAGGTTTGTAGTTACATGACAAGACATGTAATTATGCTGAATACAACAGAAGAAATGTTTTATTTGCACCTGATGAAGTTCTTGTGGCAAAGCAGAGCAACTGGACAAATATTCCCAAGAATAGTGACTTATATCAGAGAGCAATATCGTTTATAAAAAATAGAAAACGTTGTTATAATATCGTCTCATTTTACACTTTTTTATTAATACTATAAAACTTTGTAACATTAAATAAAATAGTTGCTTTCGTTTAAGAAAAATGACAATTCCTCTGAATTAGCGTTGCATTTTCTTTTCTTTTTTTTTTTGGTGTTAATGTTTTTTTGTAATGTTAAAACTTTGCTACATTAAATAAAATAGTTGCTTTTGTTTAAGAAAAATGACAATACCTCTGAATTATCGTTGCATTTTCTTTTCGTTTTGTTATTAATGTTTTTGTAATGTTAAAACTTTTCTACATTAAATAAAGTAGTTGAAAAACAAATAATTTTTTCTTACAATTAATCAGAAGTGACTTTTCCACAGCATTTTTGTAATTAATCAGAAGTGACTTTTCCAGGGCATTCGTTGTCACTCCCAAGCATCTGCTTCTTTTTTGTTATTAATGTTTTTGTAATGTTAAATGTTTTGTGTTGTTTTTTCTGGTATGTAACATGAATGGCTCTCTTAGTAAAATGGACTTATCTCCCTCAGACCAATAACAAATTATCCAAAGTGCCAATTCCTGTTGCACTTTAAGAGGAAGACGTAGAAAATAACAGTGAAATATTCCCATTTCTAATATAGACATCGTTAACGCTACATCCTTGGATTCTAAAAGTGTGTGACAAGTTTGGTTGAAATGCTGTTTCTGAATCTGTAAGCTGACAGACACACAAACAATCAGACACTTCAAATTTTTTATATAGATTAGAAAAAATAAAATTGTTTTTCTGTTTAATCATAAAATTATACCAATTTGGGAAAAAAATAATTACATTTATATGGAATTAAAAGTATTATGTAAAGAATGTCAACAAAAAGCAAGGAACCAATGGCGGCAGAACGTGATGCACACTCTACTCTCTGTTGCTGTATGCTTCCTGAAACTTTCCTTACAGCCTGCCACACCAGTTTCTGCAGCTTCCAGTAACTCCAGCTTACTCCTGCAGCTTCTAGCTCCACTGATGTCCGGCTACCTATTCCAGTACCCACTGACCTCCAGCTACCTGTACCAGACCCCCCTCTTATGTCAAGCTAACTGTCCCAGTGCCCACTAACGTCCAGCTACCTATACCAGTGCCCACTAACGTCCAGCTACCTGTCCCAGTGCCCACTAACGTCCAGCTACCTGTCCCAGTGCCCACTGACGTTCAGCTACCTGTCCCAGTGCCCACTTACGTCCAGCTACCTGCCCCAGTGCCCACTGACGTCCAGCTACCTGTCCCAGTGCCCACTAACGTCCAGCTACCTGTCCCAGTGCCCACTGACGTCCAGCTACCTGTCCCAGTGCCCACTGACGTCCAGCTACCTGTCCCAGTGCCCACTGACGTCCAGTTACCTGTACCAGTGTCCACTGATGTCTAGTTATCTGTTCCAGTGCTCACTGACGTTTGGCTACCAGTTCTTATCTCACAGACCCAAGAATCTCAACCCTGTTAGATGCCAATTTTCATTCCAACTGATCCTGAATCCATTGCCATGCATTTTACCATTTATTTCTTTGTAAAAATAAAACAATACGCATCATCTATAATCGACCACCTGTGTTTATTATCCTTCTTTGCCATAATCGTCACTTTCTTTACCTTGTGTCTATTTTATTAGTTGTACGGTCGATTGGCAACTTTCATATGCGTTTCACTCCCCCCACACCCGAAATAACAGAAATGTGTTGCGCAGTACGTTTTTGTAAGAAAAAACACTTTAAATTAAGTTAAACAGAAAAAACGTATCCATGTAAGTAAAAAGTAACTTATCTTCCCTTTGACATGTAAGTATGTAATAATATTTTCACCTGAAATGCGTTGGTTTAAAAGATCACTAATCTACACAAACATCCTATTCTTTTCTTTTTAATTATTTTTCCATTGGTTCATTTTTTATAATTTTTTAAATTTATACTAATTTTGATATGACCAGTAAGGAGGTAATAATTTTTTCACCTGAAATGGGTCAGTTTTAAATAATCGTTAATCTACATAAGCACCCTATATTTTCTCATAATTATTTTTCTATTGATACATTTTATATAATGTTTGGCATTTATATTAATTTCAACATGACACGTAACTATATAATAATGTTTTCTCCTGAAAACGTTGATTTAAAAGCTCGACAATCTATGCAAGCGCCTTATTTATTTTTATTTTTTGTAATTATTTTTCTATTGATTAATTTTTTCCTAATTTTTTAAATTTACACTATTTCTGGCATGACACATAAGTTAATAATAATGTTTTTACCTGAAATGCGTTGATTTAAAACCTACACAAGCACTACTTTTTCTTGTAATCTTTTATTGATTTATTTTCCATAATTTTTGGAATTTATACTAATTTCAACATGATACAAAATGAGCCGGTTTAAAAGATTACCAATCTACATAAGAAGGCCTCCAGAGCACTAATAAAACCAAATTTTTAACCCACATTTCCATCTGTTTAATTCATATTAAAATATGTCCTCAAATAACGTGACAAAGAAAACATCATGATAACAAGCAGACACAGAGTTTTAGTGGTATTAGCATAAATCGTTTTTCATTCTCTATTGGTATATAGGTCTTTCTCAGTCTCTCTCTCTCTCTCTCTCTCTCTCTCTCTCTCTCTCTCTCTCTCTCTCTCACACACACACTCTCTCTCTCTCTCTCTCTCTCTCTCTCTCTCTCTCTCTCTCTCTCTCTCTCTCTCTCTCTCTCTTCATCTATATTTTTTTCCTATTTACATTGTACACCATCTCGTTGTATGTAATGCTTTAAAAATAAAAAAAATCTTGAAGTTTCAAATCAGAAACTATGAAATAACTTTCTTCAAAGACAAAAAATTTTCAAGTCCTTTAAAAAAAAGATTAGTGTTTACAATGAAATAAGGAACAGATTCATTAACATAATTTAGTACATAACGAGAAAATCAAGATAAAAATTTAAAACATCCAAGAGAAATTTAAGAGACAGATACTTATATCTGCACTAGTACCTATTAGATAAGATAAACAGAAGTATTGGACAACATTTTGTGTCCTATGCTTCTGCTCAAGAACAATATATATCAGGGTTCAAGATTTTACCTAAAATTTGGTCAGTATGTTCCTATTACTATTCTAAGTTATATTTGGGGTAGTAACTATAAAATCAAAGTTTAGAAAGTTTATATTTAAGGAAAAATATAACTTAACAAATGCAAAAGTATTGAATATAATTTTAAAAAATCCCTTTTCTAAAATAATTTTAAATGACTTTTGCTTTGTGTGTTGCAATAATGCAAGCGAGTTGTCATCAATCAGAAAGCTTTATATAAAAATAATTTTTATGAAATACTTCCGGTTTGTGTTCACCTACTCCATGCCCACATGCTAAATATAGCACCTAATATTTCCAAATCTGTCACTCTTCTGGTAATGGCTAGGCTTGATATTGTTTAATCTTGTTGTTGGTGATCTGAGAACCGGTGTGTCAACATGATTATGCCGTATAAATTACTTGCCTTTAATAATTTTGAAAAGTAATCAATATTATCGCCATAATTAAAATAAAAAAATAACCTCCATTGTTTATGCAGTCAATGATCCTGAATAAACCTTTAGACTCGTCTTATCAAATCAGTTATGTGCGCACAGTGATTGCTATTTGAGTTACGTCATGAAGGTGGCCATTTTTAAAAAAGGAGATTCTATTTTAATTGCAAAGGAAAGGGAAAATGTTTTCGTTTTAAATAATGTGAATGCAGATGTAACGCTGAATGACAAGTTTGCTTTCCCAATTTTACGAACGACTGGTCACATCTGTATAAACATTATTTAAAATCAGACTAAAGTCTACTTTCCTGTTCAGTTCATAAAACACAGTGACTCCATCTGACAATTTGCTATGTCACTCTGTTTTATGAACTCAATAAAAATAATTGGGCTATTTATTACATTGTTGGTTTTTGTTGGTTTTTATTGTTTGATTCAGACTTGATTCAAAATATTATTTTTTTTAAAAGTAAATAACATCATACTCTTACAAAAAGAGGATGATGTTATTTACTTTTAAAAAAAATAATATTTTGAATCAAGTCTGAATCAATTATCAGTTAGTTTATTTTTCCGTCCTATATACAACACAAAATTGCATCCAGTGATAAGACTCATCAAGCTGAAACAACTGTCAGTAATTTTCCCCACTCTTTATCTGTACCTAAATCAAAACGTAGATTCCATGAACAAAGCTTCTTTCTTAGAAGTGCACGCCTGTGGAACTCTCTTCCGTTTACCTGTTTTCCACCTGACTACAACTTGGATGTCTTCAAGTCCAACATAAACAAATTCCTGATGAACCGCCCCCTTAAGTAAGACAAGTTATCAGATCTCCATTACTAACGGTTACTACAATATAATCCTATTGATTACTGTACACGCAATAACCCTTATCCCCGAGTGGCCTCTGGGCCTTGATAAGTGGTGATTTCCTTGTAAAAAAAAAGCAAAAAAACTTGGGAGCTTTAGGGAGTACTACTCCCTGAGTTGCCATTACTCTCACGTCTACTCCGACTGGCAATGGTAATACTTGTCAGGATTCAATAGACAGCATCGTTTAGAAACTATTTATTTACAAAACCAATTAATGTAGCAATCAATCATAAAAAATATATTTCTAGCATGTGAAGACATTAAGAACTTGAAGCAAAATTCTACACAATTTTAGCAAAAGAAAGAAAGCAACAACCAATTTACCAAATTTCTATCATTCAAACTTCATTAGCTCTCTGCCTATGCAGGAAGGTGTGACACAAGGTCAAGATTGAAAAACCAGTGTACAAGATGTGTGAGCACTCTGGCCTGCAGAAATATGCCTAAGCAACCCGTCGGCATTCCTCCGTATGAACACCTCAGGTGATTAGTAATAAACTAATTTCTTCTCAAAGAGAGAAGATAAAGCCTTGGAATGGGGTGACCTCCTAAAACAATATAGAATCATACCTCAGATTAATAGCGAAAAAGTCACCAATTCAGAAATGATTCAGACTCTTTTGGACTTGTTGACAAGGATATATCCTTGACTAGTATGAGCCTTAACCCTTACAGTGTAATTTATCACAGTTTCTCCTACTTGTGCTATCCTAATAATTAGACACCTTACTATAAGTAAATGTTGCATGTTAATACATGAATTCAATCCTCACAAGGTGCCGTTGTTGCATGTGTTTCTTTAAGTACTTCTGCCGCCTTCATTCTCTTTATGGTCCAGATGGAAAATCAATCTAGTCACAAAAGTTAGAGTCTACCAAGCACTTGTCTGCACCATTCTCCGGTATGTAAGTCCTAGCCAATGAGAGTTGTTGATCTTCACAGACTGGAGGTTTTTGATCATTTTTGTATATGTCACACCCTATGTATGCCCTGGCAACAGCTCCTGCCAAACACAGTGATCCAAGCGCAGTGCTGCGTCACTTTTCTCCAGCCTTCTTATGAGACATCTTCACTTTGATATTCACACCCTACACTGTCAATGACGTAATCTCATCAGAGAAGCCATCAATCCAGTTTTTCCTCGGGACTGGAAGAAGTGATGCGATGGCCAGCTTAAGACATGGCTCAGAATGGTTAAGCAAGATACCAAACTGAATCTGAGTTCCACAATCTATGGTGTTTGCCGTTGGAACCGTGACTGTTTGTCGATCATGTCAACATTGGCGATGGATTGCCGGGCTTGGTCAGCTTTTGTGTGAGATGCGTTGAATTCATTGGAAGAAGCTGACTTAACTGATCTGGGGTGAATGCCACCTTACAACAAGACGAGTACTTGTGCAATCAACAAGTCTACTCTCGTTTCACTTGTCTGTTTTATCACATATCAACCCTTTTTGTGTTGATATTTTTCATGGAAATTGTTACAGACAAGGAATGAAGCCACCTGATGTAATGAACTAAAAAAATATCACTTCATGGTCAAAAATCAACGATAAGTATTAGATTGATATATTCCAACTTGGGAAACAGTGATTCCCCCCCCCTTTTTGTCAGAAACATCACTTATGGAATGTGAGGACTAAAGGACAAAATAAGAGAAGTGAAAATTATGAAACTGCTGAAAGTAAACCCAACGTCTACTTTCTGCTCTCCTAATTTAATTAATTAATACATGTCTTTGTAAAAGATTTATTGTAAACAAATAATTAAACACAAGTTGCTATTAATTTTACCTATAAACGTGAAAATGTTTGAATTGAATCCGTTCTTCATTATAATTAATATTGACTGCAACAGAAAATTTTTCAGACTATGCCTGTGTGTTAATCACTCTACAGTAAACCAATCTACTTACAGGAAAATAAAATAGTACATAAAAATATGTAACTTCTACATACTCATAGCTAAAGGGGTTCTGGTTAATACCTTTCCAAAAGAGTATTAATACATAAATAACCATAATAGATACGAGTTGAATCAAAATGATTTTCTCTGGTACACAACAGGAAAAAAAAATGTGCATGAATTATTTTCAAATAAATATTATTGTTAGTAATTCACTAGGAGTTATCACACAAGTCATCATCAGTAATTACTCATTGACAATAACCGGTGGTATTCCCTGGAGTTAGAGTGACAACAACTCTTCCCAGATTGCCAGTACCCTCTACCTTTTTCGATAACCATTACAAATGGCTTTGCATTATCGCAAAAGTCACTTACCATTGACTTCTTGCTGGCACTGATTGTTGGTCTACTCTAGGATTTGGGTGGCAATAAATTTCCTCATGGTTTTATGTATTAATACTGTTGGGAAAGGTATTAACCTGCACCCCTTTAGCAATGAGTATGTAGAAATCGCACATTTTTATGGAATATTTTCTTTTTCTGTAAGTAGATTGGTTTACTGTGGAGTGATTTGCCTACCAGCCAATCAGATGTTTTAGCGTAGAACTTTGACCCCTTAACAGCTAAATTTCTGACCGAAAATGGATTACAAAGATTTTCCTAAATCTCAGTACCCTGTATATCAAATTTCGAGTCTGTAGACTGAAAATTGACAGAGTTATTGCATAGGGAAATGTACAGACCCACACACACACACACACACACGGAAAGACAGACAGACAGACAGACAGACAGACGGACAGACAGACAGACAGACAGACAGACAGACACGTTCACTTTTATAGATATATAGATTTTATTCAGCTTTAACGTCAGATGAACTTTCTATTATAGTCAACTTTAATTATAACGGAAAACAGATACAATTCAAACATTCTCAACATTACAGGTAAAATAGCAACCTGTGTTTAATTATTTGTATACAATAAATCTTTTACAATGATATGAATTGTTTCAGCAATAAATTAGGAGAGTAGGAAGTAGACGTTAGGTTTAACTTCGTTTTTCTTTTTTTTTTTTTTGTTCTTTAGTTCTCACATTCTATGCACAATGTTTCTGACAGAGGGTAAAGAATTGCTGTTTTGTGGGTCGGAATCTATCCATTTAACACAGTATTGCATATTCTTTTGTCTTTTTGTTTTCATATTGTTCATCTTGACATAGTTTTCATGGTGGGAAGTAGTCTTAGTAGTTTTTGTTATTTATTCTTCTGGCTTTTACTGCATGATTTACGCATGCGTCAATACTTACCGGTCCTCTTTTACTTCTTTTTGTATAAGGTTGATCATCATTATCCTTTTTGAGCATTGTGAAAAGTCATTACTTTCCTGGTTTTTCTTTTGTTTAGTTTATGAAGGGTCAGGAGTATCTTACTAGGGATATTGCTCAAGGTTTTAAGTTTCTACTATATAATTTAGTTTCAACAAACTTTCTTGTTCATCTCAGCTATTCTCTTTTAATTATCTATTTCATCTTTGCTGATTTGATGGCATCCACTTCATGAATACCCAGATATTTGTAGTTTCTTGTTCACCAAGTGTCCTCATCATTTCTTGAGTAGAAGGTTCTACGCGCTTCATTATTTCAAGTTTTCTTTTCTCCATCTCATGTATTGCATATTCTTCTTTCTGAACTCCCCACAACTCGATTAAAGATTTTTTAGCTATTTATTAGTGTTTCTAGTTTCTTTTTGTTAATAATATTATCGATGATTTATTTGTTGTATTATTTATTTCTCTAGAATTTTATTACAGCATGTATGCAATGCTCAGTACTTTGTTTTTATATGCGAGTTAGTCAATGTCATCGTTTAAGTGTATTGTGAATAGTCATTAGTTTTCTGGTTCTTCTTTTGTTTAGTTTATGAAGGGTTTGGGGTATCTTACTAGGGGTATTGCAGTAGTGTATCATTATTATCATTATTATCATTATTATTATTATTATTATTATTGCTCACAAGGAGCTTTCATACAGGCCATCAAAGATATCATTGAATACAGCCTGCGGTGTTCCCTGGAAGCTGAGTGACAACAAGTTTCCCCAGATTTTCCAGTACTCTCCACCTCTTTCAATACCATTTGCAAATAAATTTGCATTATCGCAACACCTGCTTGCCATTGATTTCTCGTTGCCATTGGTCTTTACTGGAATTTGAGTGGCAATAAGCCTCCCCAAGGTCCCAGTTCTCTTCGCACTTATTCAATGCTCACTCCTTGGTCTATCCTTCCTCCTTGACTACTTGGCTATTTGGTTTCACTCTTTTATTTTTGGAGGGGGACGGTGATGTGGTATAGAGGTGGGGTTAGAGAACTTATAGGTATGCAGCTTCAATGTTCTTGGTTCCATGTAGCGTTTCATTATTGTTATTATTATTGTTAGCATTATTATTATTATCATTATTATTATTATTATTATTATTTGTATTTATACATATTTGCATCCTGCATTGCTTCTTTTCAATATGTTGGTGAGTATCATCATAACTTAGTAGTTGAAATAAGGAGTTTTTTTGAAAATGTCTCTCTGTATTCATTTCTCTGTTAAATATTGTCCTCAAGCTGTCAGTTCAATCTCCATTCTTTCCATTGCTTTCTCTATAAATGTGGAAATTTTGTCTGGCATATTGTACATCTTTAAACATTCAAGTCTCTATGCTTGGGGAATTGTGTTATATGATTTTTGTGGTCGATCCATGTCATGGCTCTGTGTGTCTTTTTTTGTGTTTTTACTTTCTTCGATACCTTTTGGCCTAGCAACTAAATATATAAAATTGATCTCAAATGTAAATGACAAAAATGACACAAATATACAAAAATAAGACAAATACAAACACAAACTTCAACTAAAAATTCATCAATACAAAAACATGAATTAATCTTTCATATATTTTTTTTTCACCTAAAAAAGAATTTAATCCTAAATGATATTCTCATCGATACAAAAACATACATATATGAAAAAGAATTAAAATGCAAACAAAAATATTCATATAAAAAAAGACAAAATAACGAATTTCGCTAATTTTACACCATGACTTAAAATTATAAACATACAGACAGGCACAAAATTCAACTTCACTAATCTGTATATTTAAAAGAGTTATCTTCCCTGATACAAGAAGTGCCCAAGGAATTATCTCCCACTTATACAGGAAATATTCGGGGAGTTATCTGCCCTTTAGAACAATATGTAAAGAATAGATGGAGGCAGCCATTTGCTTATTAAATAGATCTTAGCAACGAGCTGGAGGATACGTCTTTCATACTTTATACACTCCACTAACTTCCTGTTTGGTTAGCCATCCATAACATCAGCACACAGATACACACACGATGCAAAAGTTGAACTACACACTATCGAGACACATATCCACACATAGATCTGAGTAACTAAACACACATAGCGACCAGAAAAAGAGTTGTTTTTAAAAAATAGAAACATATAACTGAAATTTCTTATTTCATTCCAATTATTAGTTTACGGTCTGGTGGATTGTATGAGGTATAAGGAAACCTTGTTTTGCTTTGCTTTTTTTTTTTTTGTTTTTTTGTTTTTTGTTTTTACATGGAAGTCATCAGTTATCAAGGCCAGAAGGCAACTCGAAGATAAGGGTTTATGCTTGTATGATAGTCACTGAGACAACAGTGTATTAACAGTGGTGGAAATGCAGTAGAAATAGATTATTGGAGCAGGGGCTTAAGAAGAACTTGTTTACATTGGGCCTGAAGATGACCATATTGCAGTCAGCTGAAAAGTAGGCAAGTGGAACTCTGTTCCACAGGCAGGCAGTTCTAGAAAAGAAGCTTTGTTCATGGAATTTGCATTTAGATTTAAGCACAGATGGAGAGGGGGGGAAATTGTTGATAGTGGTTGTAGCTAGATGAGTGTATTTTTGTGAAAGTTTGGCAAGGAAGGACCATAAAGTGGACCTCAGACGAGCACTTGCCATGAAAATAATGATAGAGCAGAGATAGGCTTGCAACATCTCTTATGTGGGAAAGAGATGGTAGGAAAGAAAAAAGGAATCACCTGCTATGTTTCGAGACCAGTTTTGAATTCTATCAAGGCGGGATAGGGTGCTCCGGGCAGCTCCCACGCAGATATGATAACAGTACTCCATTTTAGGATGTATTATCTGGCTCTTATATAGGTAGCAAATTGCGTCAGGAGTTAGATACCTTCTGGAGCAGTAAAATAATGCAATCATTTTTCCAGAGACCTTGGCAACAGATTTAATGTAAAGTCTTCTGTTTTCAGGTCAGGATTAAAGGTCAAATCCAGAAGCTTTTCAAAACAGGGAACCTCTTTTAGATGATAGCCGTATCAATTGAGGCTAAGTGGAGATGAGAGCGTTTTATCCCATTACACCAGATGCTCAAGGTCTGAGGAGAGAGACTGAGAGAGATCTTAGTCATTATTAGCCTTCAAAATGTTGCCATAGATTGTAGTGTATACATGGTTGCGTCCATCCATAGCCCTTGAGCCCCTGAAGGGGCATAGGCCATCTACAACTTCTGTAGATGTTTTTGTAGCGAGGAGTTCTTTTTACAGGGTGAGGGTGCTGGCCCCACGCCCAACCTTCTCAGAAGGTACATACAGCGCTTAGCCTTCCCAAATGGTTACCCATCTTGTACTGGCCAGGCTCAACATTGCTTAACTTCGGTGATCTGGCAAGAACCGGTGTGTAGATATAAAATAAATTTATAACATACAAGCCATAAATTCAATGGATTTTTACATTTTGTAAATCTCCATTACATTTTCAAATTATCTTTTATAATTAACATCATTATTATAATAAATAAAATATGGTGGAAGCTTACAGGTACAATTAAAAAAAAAAAAATCTGAATTGTATGCCTGTGTTTGTTAACGATGGAAAGAGAAACTAACACTAAAGAAAAAAAAACTCTTAAGTACAAGTTGTTTATCAGCTATATTCGAATTTTTCGTGTCATTAGACCTGGTTAGTCTGGAAGTCAATTTCTTAAAGTCGTCCAATGCATGTAAGCATATAAAATGGATTATTATTATTTCTACTCACTAAGAGTTCTCACACAGGCCATCATCAGAGATTATTCATAGCCAAATAACCAGTGGTGTTCCCTGGAGTCTGAGTGACAACAAGTCTCCTCAGGTTTCCAGCATTCTTTACCTCTTTTAATAACTTTTGCAAATATCTTTGTCTTATCATAACAGCCGTTTGACACTGACTTCTCGCTGGCAATGACCATTGGTCATCACTAGAATTTGTGTGGCAAGAAGCCTTCCCAAGGTCTCAGTCCCCTCTGCACTCATCTAGCGAAGCTCTTGCTAGTGCTTTCTCTCCTTTGTTATTCCATCCTCCTTGATGCTTCATGACTATTCGGTGTGGTGACAGTCAATGCCAATACTACCAGTTTTTTTTGGGGGGTGGGAGTACTTTACCTACAATTTTGCATTATTATTTTTTTATTGTTATTATTATTAAGTAAAGTCTACTACTACTATTACTACTACTACTACTACTACTAATAATAATAATAATAGTAGTAGTAGTAGTAGTAGTAGTAGATGTACTTTCAAATATAGAAAGCCTGTAACACTAATCTGCAGTAGTTGACTGAAGTATTAGTATTATTTGTAAAACAAACAACTTTTTTTGCAAATAATTTCATTTATAAACATGAAGTCACTTGTGAAAACTATTGTCGTCCTGTTTATAAACAATAAGTTGGGAAACAATGAAAAATCTATGCTATCAATTTTGATGGGACTTTATATTATAAGTCCTACGACTAGTAGTTCCTCAAACAGAACAATTCTGCACCACTTTTATGCTTTCTTATAAAGATTAAAATTAAGGTATAATTGATACTGAATCTTATGTCTAGAATCCTTATTCTAATTTTAATCAAAATCCATTACATGATTTTGATTCTAAAAAATATATTTAATTCACTATTTATTTATTTGTTATGTAGTATGTCTTACATATGTTTCATTCAATAGTGGAAAACCATTAAATAACTTTTCAGAGACAAATGTATGTTCCGCAAAAAAACTGTTGGAATGTTTTTTTTTTATAGAATGTAAATATGGAATGCGAACACGTGTTAGTAGATTACTGTTTTATAAGTAAAATAATGAATAAATAATTAATATTTGTTTATTTGTTTATGTCCAAAAATATGGATAATCTTCTAAGGAAAAAATATTTTCCTAGATTTCCAAGGTTGGAAATCTAATAACCATATTATTGTTAAAAAAACATAAATCGACACATACATATATATATATATATATATATATATATATGACACCCTGCACTGAAGATTCCCGAAAGGATGAAACACTAGTGTCTGTAGGTATTTAATTATTATAGTAAAAAAATAATTATGACAGCCCCTTTAAGAAATTCGTTTCTTATCGTTGAGCACTTTCAGTTGAATTAAAGTCGGTCAATTTAGCTCTTATGAATAGATCATCGTATAACGATTAGATCACTGTCTGACTGATGTAAATGAATATTTAAAATTAAAATGTTTAAATTCAACGTTATTTCACGCGGTTAATGGTAGCCGAATTGATACGGTCTTCACTAATCGAACCAGAGATGTCTCGCGTTGCGGGGTTTGAATCGTTTGACTGGTGTTAATCGTGACACCCTGCACTGAAGATTCCCGAAAGGATGAAACATTGGTGTCTGTAGGTATTTAATTATTATAGTAAAAAGTATTATAGTAAAAAAATAATTATATATATATATATATATATATATATATATATATATATATATATATATATATATATATATATATATATATATATATATATATATATAAGATTTGAATTTGTGTCTTCTCCAATAAGGCTTGTCGGTCTAAAAGCAGACATACTGATAGCTGCCTTTGCAATCTCAACATCAGCATCTCCATCTGCTTGAATAACACCACATCTTTTCTGCTTTATTCGTTCTATCATCAGCTGGATAAGTATCTACTAGTTTGCCCCCATTCGAAAATAAGTCATCCTTTTATATATATATATATATATATATATATATATATATATATATATATGTGTGTGTGTGTGTGTGTGTGTGTGTGTGTGTTTTGGGGGAGGGGGCGGCTTTACTGTAAAATATGCTTAAATATGATATTTTCATTTGTCCAGATTTTGTATATATCATTATAGAGTTGTGATTTTAAAAGTAAAAAAAAAGTATTTGGGTGCCATCAGCTAGAAACAAAGCCAAAAGCAAAACTGTAGCATTCAAAGCTGGTAACGTTACCACTGTACCAACGTGACACGCATATAAACTGATTAAAAATTAAAAATAAAAAATAAACTAATATGAATGTACAAAATGTATAACAATTTTTTCCAATTTTGACCCATTTTTTACCCTTTAAAAACTATTTTAACTGACTAAAGCCCCATAAAAGAACGGTCCATAAAAGATCTAATCATTTGAAGCCCCTAGCTTCTCTCTGCGACTTTTAGTTTCAGAAGAGATAGAGTTGAAAAATATGGAGACAGACAGACAGATATATAGCTTTATGTGTGTGTGTGTGTGTGTGTGTGTGTGTGTGTGTGTGTGTGTGTGTGTGTGTGTGTGTGTGTGTGTGTGTGTGTGTGATTGGCATGTATCTTAATCCTATAATAGTAACTGACCAATAGCATGGGTGAAAGCACATACGCTATACCTACAAAAACATTTTTTTTTAAATACCTCCAACCAAGGTGAGATGAGAACACTAAGTGAAGATGATACCTACACATATTTGGGAGTTCTATAAGTAAGCACCAAATTAACAGAAATGAAAGAGAACATTAGAAAAAAGTACATAATGATATGAACTGATATAAAAAAAAAAATTGCAAGAATTTGTTTTTTTTGCAGTTTTATGTGAGGTTGGGTCTACTAATTAATGTACATTCATACTAAAAGTTGGACAAGATTCAAGCATGGGAAAGTTTCAAATTTCGAAGTTGAACATTTTCAACTTACAAATCATTTTCCATTACATTTTAAATCTCCAACTCCATCAGTTTTCATGATAAATCAATAAATCTTGCATTTTTACCCATGTTTTCAGAGTCAATCTTTTACATGAAATGGTTTCCAGTGATGTTGAATACCCCTTACACCATATCTATGGTTACTCCTACCCCTCCCCAATTCACATAAGTCATAACGTTTTTTCAAAGTTGTTCACACTTCTTCCTCCTCATCCTCATCATCTATGGCTGGAGCACTTCTCATATTATCACAGTTGCTATTTTGCCAATGTATACATGCACTGGTACATTTTAGTTCACGCTTTCTGCAGGTACACCTTAGGGTAATGCAGGGGTTCTCAACCAGGGTCCACATGGACCCTAGGGGTCCATAGAATATTTCTGGGGATTCACAGGCGGGGGTCCACAACGACATTTTGGTGGCCCATGAAGGAAACCAACTCAGAATAGTTTTTATTATTAAAAATTTAATTTCTACTGTAATTTTGTATAGTTTTTTCTTTTTTTCAATCATTCAAGTTATTTCAACTATAATATTTCTATTTTCCAGGTTTACCCCATTAAATTAGTTTTCATTTAAAAATAAAGCTTAATTATATAATATTTCTTTTAATATTAAAATCCCCAAATTTATATTAGTGAAAAATAGAAGATTGTCTTATGACCAATAGTTATGAAGGTGTCCACCAAGATAAAAAGAAGGGAAAAGGGGTCCGTGAGTAAAAAAAGGTTGAGAACCACTGGGGTAACGCATCCTTCCAAACAATTGCAATAAATCATCTGAATCCGTCGAATGGGAATTTTATATGTCATCACTGGAACAAGCTTGTCCCTTTCTACTTTCCATCCCCATTCAGATGATGCCATTTCATCACTACATCCCATCCACTCCATAACCTGGTAGTAAGTCCACAGAGAATGAAATCTACAGGCAAAGACAATTGGAGAGAGTTGTTCTGGCATGACAAACATCTTTGTCCTTGCAACTTTTTTGCAGAACATATTGTATCTAATCAACGCCAGTGAGTCTTTCTGATCTCCATTGAACATTGCTATCATTGCCTTAGAACCATTGGTTTCCACGACATCCTGCATTTACTTTACGAGAGAATGCTTTTGAAAAGTCTTTCATTGTCTTTTCTCTTTTGATGATTCGTTGTAACCCCGACTTGTCTCCAATCCAAATACTCTGGATACCGAATTATATCCTGTAAAGGCATGCAGAAACAATAGGTCATTAAAAACTGCTTTACACAAGCACCTGTTTGAGAACCTTAATATTATAGACGTATGATATCACTTTGTCAGAACAGAAATAGAGTGCAGTACATTTGGAAACATCTGTATGAAACAGCAAGAAAACAAGATCTGTGTCTTCTCCAATAAGGCTTGTCAGTCTGAAAGCAGACATATTGATGGCTGCCTTTGCAATATCAAAATCAGCATCCCCATCTGCTTGAATAACATCACATCCTTTCTGCTTCATTCGTTCTATCATCAGCAAAGTTCCTATTTGTTTGCCCCATTCGACAATAAGTTGTCCATTTTCCCAGAAAATATTGTCGCCTTGGTAATGTTCACCTGTTTTACATTCAGCTTTCGACTTCGCCTCTGATATACAGAGTCCTTTATACTTGGTCCAACATCATAACCATCAAACATCACAGTGTCTATTCCATAGTTTTCGACAGTGAATTAAGCATAATCGTTTGCAATCCAATTGTAGGTGCTCCTTTCCTTCCATTTCAGACGGTGAAAAAGAGATCCTCCATCTAGTACGTTGTGCTTTGTGACTAGAAGAGTTTGCTGCACACCACTGTCCGATTTTCTTTTGACATAGTTTCTGATTGCTTTAGCAATTTGTGGTTTATCCACCTGACACAAGAGGCTTTTTCCCTCAAACAATGACATTGGACATAGACACAGTTCAAAGGATATGACATCATCTAGCTGTAGATTCCCCATCTGAGAAACTATGAGGAACTACGAGAAACCTCTGAAACAGGAGTGCTGGGTCAATACAATCTGCAGACACTTTCATGTTTTTGCTGGATGCTAGAGTTTTTTGCATTCAAATTATATTTGTGAGAATAAGAAAACACTGTATGTCCATCCATTTTTTTTAAATAATGTCTCTTCTGATTTCAAATTAACATCTTCATTGGCATTAATTCCTGTGATGATGTTGTGTAATGATTCATCAGCTGAAAAACAGTGTGACACTGTTTTTCTCATTTCTTTTTAACTGAGAGGCAATTTTTCTGAAATTTATCTAATCCCTTTAACCAAGAGGCAGACAATTCTCTACATTTTCCACTAGTTACATAACTTATTTCAGTAAAATCTTGCATGGCAAAGTTATAAAAAGATGACACAGTGGATGACATGGCACAAACTCAGGTGCTCGGATATTCCACTCCCTTGCATCAACCTACCTTGGTTTTTAAGTGAGCTCGATCACAAGATTGGAGCCAAGACCAGCTCAGTTTTGTTTGTTGCGTCGGAATATGTAAAACCCAAAGTGGATGTACTTCAGGATTGTCATCTTTCAAGGCATACATCTTTTGAAGATACAGATAAGCCAACTTCAGTTTATTCGGATGGTCAGCAGCTGAGAATATTGGCAGGCAAGCTGAGACAGCACTGAGATGTATCTCTTAAGACCCCATTCGATCAGCTGAAAAGCTATACTTAGCATTGCTGATAATTTATCCATAGTTTGGTGATTTGGGAGGTGCTTGCCAGTTCATTCTTTTTCTCAGTTAAAGAGTTGTGAATTCTGTCTATGCAATCTGATTCCATTAATAAATGTAAATCACACTCGCCAGTCTCCATCAGCATCACTCAAATTCCTCCACTTGGTCCTGATTCATCCTCCATGATCTTGGCAAAAATCTAACATGAGAGACACTGATCTACCAGCAGGTGGTCATGAAATACTCGTTGCACTGCCTTTCTGCTCATCATGTGTACAACGGCATTTTCACTTTATACTGTCCAGTGATATCCATCAAAGTCTCAATGGCACCCAACACATTCATGAAGGTATGGAAGGCGCCAAGCAACAGTACCACACCCCTAATTGGACTATCATCTGTAACAGTATTCACGATTTCAAATACCTTTCAAAATCGTGGTTTATCAAAAGTTATAGTAACTGGCAGGTTTTGTTTTGACGATAGATTGCATAGGTAATCTAGGCTGGACAAGATACATGTTTTATCTTCAGGGTTCATGTCTATCTATCATTGGAAGAAATTGTACTGAAGATTTTCCCAGATATTTGCAGTCCTTATGCAGCAGGTGCATCATACCTTGCCAACTGGGTGTACTCTTGTGGAAGCAAAATGACATTTCTCCAAAATGTCCACTTTGCGATCACAGATATCAGGTGTATATGGAACTGACAGAAATTCTAAGCAACGATTGACATGTTTTGAAAAGTGATAATCTTTAATATCAATCTTCGTCATTTCAACAAGTTTCAAATTGAACGTTTTTGTTGCGGTATACCATGACTAACTTGCTTCCCTGGTGTGATAGCTGCGATCATTCTCATTCCATGAAAGGTACCATTTCCAGCCAATATTATGATCCATGTTGTCTCCTACAAACAACAGGGACTGACCAAGAATGTCCATGTCACTGCCTCCGGGGAAAGTGAACATCCTACATTCAATTCAAACCTTTGTACCTCTGGACATGATGAAGTAAATCCCATGGTTGAAAGACTATCAATTAAGGATTGTGATGCAAATGATGCATTCTTTTTTTCTTTTACTCATGTTCACCCCTTACAAAGCATATCGCCACTTGGACGTAAGGGGCTACTATTTGGAGCCATGTCTAGGAAAGATTAACAAGATATATGTTTATGTTACATTTAAACTTCTGCATATCAGTGCAGGCAGGGAAGCAGGCAGTAAGAAGGGAATTCCAAAATCTAGCTGTTCAAGAGAAGAAACTATTAGAATAGAAAGCTTTCTGACATTTAGGGACATCAACAGTGAAGGGTAAGATCTTATTGCTAAGCGGGTTTGTCGGGGATATGTACATCGATGGGGTACAAGTGAAACAAGTTCATCAGAACACATTCCATTAAAATATTTGTAAAACAGGCACAGTGATGCAACATTGCGGTGATGGGACAGGGGCTGGAGCTTAGTTGATAAATGGGACCGATTAGATTGACAACTCTTTTTTGGACCCTATCTAAGAGGGAGAGACTAGTGGTAGATGCACAGCCCAGATGTGGCAACAATACTCCATGCGTGGGTGAATGGTGGGCTTTTAGAGGTACGGGATACTCTCAGGTGTGAGTAGTCTTCTAGCTCGATAGAGGGAACCCACCTTCTTTGCAGCAGCCTTTGCAATGTCCTCTATGGATTTGCTCCAGTTCATATTACCTGTAAATGTTAGACCGAGGAGTTTGAAGGTAGAATTCTCAGGTAGGGTGCTATTTGTCATGGATATAGGTGGTTGGAGAGTTGTCTTGTAATTATTAAAGGAGAGTAGCTTAGTTTTACTAGCATTAAATGTTACCATCTATTTGTGGCCCCATTCCACTATAGACTAGATGCCATTTTCTGCCATTGTCTTAGATTTATGTAAACTGTTCTTCTCTCCTGCATATTATAGAGCATTGTATCATCAGCAAATATACTCATCTCGAACACAATATTATCAGGGAGGTCGTTTATGAATATCAGGAATAATAATGGTCCAAGGATCGATTCCTGAGGTACTCCTGCATTAATGTTATGCTGCTTTTTTTTTTTTTTTTTTTTTTTACAAAGGCATCACCACATTATCAAGGCCCAGAGGCCACTCAAGGATAAGGGTTAAAGAGTGTACAGTAGAAGTTGGTCAATATAGTAATCATTAGTAATGAAAATTTGGTAAATTTAATAACTTATATGGAACGGCTCATCAAGAACTTATTTACTTTAGACTTGAACAAAACCATATTGTAGTCAGCCGGAAAGCAGGAAAACGGAAGACAATTCCACAGGCGTGCAGTTCTAAGAAAGAAGCTTTGTTCATGGAATCTACGTTTAGGTTTAGGGACAGATAAAGAGTGGGGGAAATTATTGATAGTGTTTACAGCTAGACGAGTGTTTCTTGTGAAAGTTTGGCGAGGGGGGACCATAGATTGAAGCTCAGTTGAACACTTTCCATGAAAATAACGATACATCAGAGACAAACTCGCAACATCTCTTCTGTGAGATAGAGGTTGCAAGGAGGAGAAAAGGACATCTCCTACGAGGCTACGAAGTCTATTTTGAACTCTATCAAGGCAGGCCAAGTCCTTTCTAGCAGCTCCTGCCCAGATGTGGCAACAGTATTCCATCCTTGGACGTACCTGGCTCTTATATAGATAGAGAATAGCATCAGCAGTGAGATATCTACTGGATCGATAGAAAGATCCCACCATTTTTCCAGCGGCCTTGGCAACAGATTTGATATACGTGTTCCATTTAAGATCAGGAGTAATGGTCAAGCCCAGAAGCTTGTCAAAACTTGAGACCTCCTGAAGACGAGAGCCATTCATTTCAATTGATGACAAATGTGGATTAGAATGTTGATGATGTAAAGAGAGAAGCTTGGTTTTAGATGCATTAAAAGTAACCAGCCACTCCTTTCCCCATTGTACTACGTGCTCAAGATCAGAGGAGAGAGAATTGGAGAGAACTTGGTCGTTTACTGTCTTAGATGTGGTACCATAAATGGTAGTGTCGTCAGCATAAATGTCTACAAATGATGTAAGGATATGATTTGGAAGATCATTAATGTAGATCAGGAAAAGAGTTGGGCCCAGGATGGATCCCTGAGGGACACCGGCATTAATACTGTGAGCTTCTGATTTTTGCCCCTCAACTACTACTCTTATGAACCTATCAGAAAGAAATGATTTAATAATTGAGAAGACTTTTCCAGCTATACCATAGCTAGCGATCTTATGAAGTAAACCTTTATGCCATACCCTATCAAAGGCTTTAGATATGTCAAGAGCAATTGCCCTAGAAAGATTGCCACCGTCGAGAGATTTGCTAATCCTATGCGATATAACTGTAAGGACATCTGCTGTAGATCTAGCAGAACGGAAACCATATTGAGTGTCACTAAGAAGGTTATTTTTGTTGAGATGTTTGATTACTTCTGTATTTAATACAGATTCTAGCAACTTACTCATGACGCACAGGAGACTTATTGGCCTGTACTGAGAGGGGGATGAGCGATCACCTGAATTCTTAAATACAGGGCATACTGATGAGATTTTCCAGGGAGATGGGAAACTATTCTCCTTAAGACAACGTTTAAACAGTTTTGTAAGTATGGGCGCTAGTTCAGGTTGAAGTTTTTTGAGTACTATAATTGGAATACCATCAGGGCCAGTTGCTTTACTGAAATCAAGGTTTTTGATTAGCTTGGCAACATCACGTACAGATATAAGTATATCACGTAGCGTGTTTTCTGATACAAGAGGAAATATTGGGGGTTGGCGGTCTTGGTCGCAAAGGGTAGAATTAGCTGCAAAGTTCTTGACAAAGAGTTTGGCTTTGTCTGATGCTGACGAGATTACCTCAGGTCCATTGATAATAGTTGGGATGGAGCACACGCTTCTGTTCAGGATTCTGTTTGCTATTTGCCAAAACTGGTGGGAACCAAGCCGCTGCTCAGCTACTTTGGACTTAACAGATTGAGCATATAACTCTCTTGCGTTCCTTATTACTTTCTTACAATGGTTGCTGGCAGTCCTGAAAACGGCTTTAGTTTCCATACATCTATTACGTTTGAAGCAGTGGAAAAAGTGATTTCTGTGCGCAATGGCAGCAGCACATTCTGGAGAGAACTATGGCTGGCTGTTAGGTTTTTGCTGAAACTTTTTAGAGGGTATGAAATGGTCAATACCTACAATTAACCATTCAGTTAGGTCTAATACTATAGAGGACACATCCTTTTTAAACATGGAATGCAGAGGTAGATCAGATATAAATGTACGGAAGCTATCCCAGTCAGCCTTAGTGTATCGATATACTGTACGATGAAGAGGTACGTCTGGGGACTTATTACATTTCATTTTTATCTTAATTGATACAACAGAGTGGTCGGAAGATCCAAGAGGCGACAGAACAGAAACTGAACATAGTTCAGGGCAAGTTGTGAGAAAAAGGTCTAGTAGGCTCGCATACTGGCCGTCATTATCGGGCACACGGGTAGGTTCCTGAACAATCTGAGTGAGGTCATAGGCAATGGAGAAATCATGACAGAACCTCCCCTCATCATCGGTCTTGTTTGAATGGGTCAACCATTCGACGTTGTGAACATTGAAGTCTCCACATACGTGAATGTTAGCTGAAGGATAAGTAGAAAGGACTTGATCAATTTTCTCAGATATGCTTTGAAAGATAGTAACTCCGCTGTTGTGGGGGCGATAGAGAGTAAATATAAATGCAGTAGTGTGAGCTAAAGCAACCCGGAAGCACATATAGGGTAAGTTAGGATCTTCCCTGGAGATGTCCCTCCCACATGGAAAGCTATCTTTTATATAGGCACATATTCCATGCCCATGGCGATCTTGGGGGTCAGATTTAGAAGTTAAGTTAGAGTATCCTGTAATTGCAAACTCATCAAGGGAAATAGCCTGTCCAATTCCAGTTTCGCTTAAAAATAAAAGGTCTGGTTTAGTCTCCTGTAATTGGGTTTCAACCTCTGGAAGGTTAGAACGTAGACCCCTGATGTTGGAGAAGGAGACATGGTAGTAGGGGTCTACGTTGGAAGTTGGAGAACCGGGTTTAATCGTGTATTTTTTTGCTTGGATGTAAGTCTATTAATGATAACCTGTATGCTTCAATTATCTAAGAAGGATCTAATTATATTGAGTATACGTCCAGTATGATTTCATTTTCATTAGCAGCCCTTTGTGCCAGACTTTGTCAAAAGCCTTGGATATATCAAAGGCCCTGGCTTCACCCTCCTTATCCAGTACATGATAGATGTGGTCAAAGCTGACTGTTAAAATATCCGCAGTAGAACGACATTGCCTGAATACATACTGTTGTCAGAGAGAAGATTTGCTTTTGTGAGGTGGTGAATTAGTGCTTGATTAATTAAGATCTCAAAGATTTTAGCGAAGAGGGGAGGAGACTAATGGGGCAATAATTGAGAGGGTCTGTTCTTTCACCAGAATTTTTGTATACTGGTACCACAGAGGTCATCTGCCAGCTATTAGGGAAACAAGATTCAACAAGGCATTTATTGTAGAGCTGGGAAAGTACGAGGGTTAGCTCAGCTGAACATTTCTTAATTAGTATAGCAGGGATGAGATCAGGGCCACACACCTTTGAGGTGTTTAAGTTTTTATGATATAACAGACCTGAGAAGGGGTGATTTTTACATCATTTAATGTGGCTTCAGTCTGCATAGAGAAATTTGGGAGGGAGTTGTTTGTTGGCTCTAAGGTGGAGTTGGAGGTGAATCGCCAGGCAAGCAGTTTCGCCTTATCCATTCCATGCATGCAACCTTCTGGTTGTTGCTCAATGGAGGAATTACTGATTGCCCTTTATTCACTACACTATAATAGATTTTCCAGAAATCACGAGTTCCTATCTTTTGCGATTCAATGCGTTCCCTGATTATTTCAGCATGTTTTCTTTTGGCTGTTGCTATTTGACTCTTACAATGATTTCTAGCATATTTGCACCGCGACACCAAACTGTAGAGGTGCAATAACAGTTCTTGGGCACACTGCTTGAACAACTGCTTGAACAACTGCTTGTCCGATGCCAGCAACTTTTCTGGACATGTCCTTCTCAACAAACAGATGTTGCAACAAAAACACAAACTAGTATCCTTCATTAACTCAACTGCTCAGTGCTGCAGTTATGAGAATTGCTCATTTCTGTGCTTCGTCATCATCTTCCCAAGGCGAATTGTAGTATTCATGAAGAATGTCAAAGGTTTTTCTCTAAATGTCACAATGTTTTTGATGCCACTACAGCCATTAGTCACGAATATAGAGTTCCCATATCGACTTAGCGACTTGAGGTATTGATTTCTGTACGCCATGGATTTACTAACATGCAAGTATTCTCCCATTTTAGTGACAAAGTCTGATATTGTTAGCTTTTCTTCATCATTTTTTTCTAGTAACTCACAAATACGCTCGAATGCCTCATCCTGATCACTGTTCTTTGGTTTTCCACTTTTTCATTGTTTGGTGGATTCAGCTGACTTGAATTGTCTTGGAATACTCCACATTGTACAGAAGTTGACGCTTCATGACTTTTGGTAAACACAGTCTGCTGTGTGAAGATCACCACCAAAATATTTGATCCAGTTTTGAACAACAGTGGCCCACTCATCCTCTCTGGTTTTGCAATGGACTGATATTGTTTAAACAAATGCTTCTGTTTTCATATGGATAATCCTTTCATCACTTTTTCATTTTGGGTCTTTTTTCCTAGTAACAGTTCCACAGAATAAGCAATGTGTTCTACTGTCATATGGTCCCAGAGAAAGACGAGCGCTCCTTTTCACTGGTTGAACAAAATCACCGTTGCTGGAGGCAATAGCAATGTCCTTTTTGTTGATGTAGTTTACATTTTGTGAACACGGGTTCCTGCTTAAATCCTGACTTTCATACCTCCTTCGATTCTTGCACAGTGAATGCCTTTGGCTCCTTTTTCTCAAACACCACAATCTCTTCATCATTAAAATCTTGTTCACATAAATGACAGGTTTCTCCATTGGCTGAATTCATATTTTACTCTGAAAATATACGTAATTAGTGTATTAGTATATACCTGTATGTGAGTTGGGTTGAGTGCAACAATACAGGGTAGGGAAAAAAGCAGAATATCCTCCTCTTATTTCCAAGGTTTTAATAGCAAAATCACATCATATAACCTGGGATCCATACCAAAATTATTGCACGTTTTTGGCCCACTCTGTAGAAATGGCTGAGGCAACAGGTAGGGGTAACCATAGATATGATATAAGTTGGGATTCAACATCACTGGCAACCATTTCATGTAAAAGATGAACCCAGAAAACATGAGTAAAAATGAAAAATTTATTGATTTATGATGAAAACTGACCAAATTACAGATTTAAAACGTAATGGAAAATGACTTGTAAGTCGCAAATGTTCACTTCAAAATTTGAAACTTTCCAATGCTAAAGTCCTGTCCAACTTTTAATATGATGTATAGTAGACCCAACCTGATATAAAACCGTAAAAAAAACAAAACCTTGCATTTTTTTTTTGTGGTATTATATTTATAGTATTTTGGTATTATATTGGCTGGACTATAAGAACAAGAAAACTCCTAGAAATTAAATTCCATAGCAGAAACTTAATAAAAAGAATAAACACCTGGGCAGTATCACTAGTACAATAAGTTGATAGGTTGAATAATGGAAGAATTGAGGCCTCTCGACAAAAAGGTCATAGAGATTATAGTAGAAAAACCAACAGAAACAAATAGTCATGAAGGGTTAAGAAGGATAGAAAGACCAAGGAGGGGGAGGAGTAACCAAACCTCTACTGGAAGAGTGCAGGGAACACTGGGAAATTAGGGAGGCTTTCGCCATCCAAGCCCCAGGGAATACCAATGGGCATTACTAACAAGAAATCAATGGTAAACGGTTGTTGTGATAATGCAAAGTCATTTGCAATGATTACAGAAAGAGGCAGAGAGCAGTGGAAATCTGAGGAGACTTGTTGCTCGAACTCTAGGGAATATCACAGGCTACTGCCAGTGAGTAGTCACAAATGATGGCCTGTGTGAAGACTCCTAATGAGTAAACAATAATAATAATAATAATACTAATAATGATGATGATGATGATGATGATGATGATGACGGTCGAAGCGAATTAGTGTATTAATATGTAGATAATAATAATGTGAAATGCATCAAATGAACCCTCTCAACTTTTAAAAAATGGCATTATTGTAGATTAACACTCTGTACTAAATACCTCCATAAAAAAAAATGGGATTCCATTTTTTTATAAACGTGCGAAGACATTAAAAACTTGGTAAAAAAACAATTATTTTAGAATTTAGAAATGATCATCTGCTTCGATATCATGTGAGCGTTTTAGGACAGTTAACTTTTCTTCTTTTTTTTTTGCTATGGGATAAATATAGTGCGTTTTTTGTGTGCGGTGGGGAATGGAGGATGATTCTACATTTTTCAGATGACTACTAGCAGTGTCAGAAAACGATCTTAAGAATGAGTGAAAAAAAATTGAATAATTCGACCTCCCATCTTTACAAGCTTATAACTACTTGAAAAATGTAATTCAAACCATATTTTTTTTTTCAATTAAAGGAGCAAAGACCAAAATTTAAAAAAATAACAGGTTTAATAGCAAATTATGCAATATTTGTTTTTTTTTTAAATCAGTTTTCTTTTAAAAAGATTTGAAGAAAATCAATGAAATTTTACTTACTTCGGTTATAAAAAATCGATATAAATTCCAAAAAATCACTTACCTATAAAAATACTATTGATTGTTTAGTTCCATTCTTCATTGTTCAGAATTTATCCATATTTATATTTTAAATTCTATTTATTTTTTAAATAAAAGAATTTTTTAAACGACAATTTGAAAAAAAGCGTGATTACGCAAACATTTTTACGTCTTTATTGAAAAACTGGAAGTAGTGGTTTGTCCTTGTTTAGAACTACTGATGGACAGAAGGCAGTAAAAACCACACATTCGCGTTAACCATCTAGCCTTGTGCTTGAAGAAATATGTGTTCCCATCGTTTAAAAGTAGTCAAATTTTACTTATAAGTTTTTGCCTTTAAAAATAAAAACATTCGAGGAATTTTTTTTTCTTTTCTCAAAGAAATGCATAAATTTTTGATTTATTATACTTTCATTCGTCTTTATCGAGTGAAATTTTTTTTTTAAATATCTAAAAAAAGAAAACATTGAATGAAATAGAAAAAATTGTCGTCAGCGTCCATTACTTACTGGACAATATAAGCAGAACATAGGCTTCCAATTAAAAAAAAAAATCAACATGGTTTTTAAAAGAAAAAGGTTTTACACTTTGTACTTTACAGGTAAATTTCCAAAATACACTTCTTTTTTTTGTTTTAATTTACAATATCTTATTTATTGATCTTTTATCTTCAATTTGTGATATGCACAACTTTGGTGAATAAATTGATTATTAAAATTTTAATAAACATTTCAAAATGGGGGGGTTAAAAAAAAAAGGTTGTCTAGAATATTATATTCGGTTTATTGGAAAGAGCATAAAATTTCACATTGACACTAAAAATATCGTAAAAAAAAACAATAGAAAAATTTTGATGGATTAAGTTTAAAAATTGAAAAAAAAATTAACTCGTAAAATTCAATTGATTCCATTACGTAACAAAAAAATGGCTGCATGAAGGCGCGCCAGCACTTTGTAAATACTGTTGTTTAAAAAATAATATTTCCATTATTTTTTAAACAACTTTAATAGTTTATTTTGGAAGTATATTCCATAAAGAAAACAAACAACCAACTTTTAAAAGAGAAATTACGAGTTTTTAATATTTTATTCGCAGTTTCGTGTCAGGGTGTCAAAAATTCCCCCCAAATTCTGATACACCTAGACGATCAGACTACATCTGCTTTTATTATCTTGCGACTTGGACTTAGGGTTAGTGATAAAATATGAGTAACTGCCCTAAAAATCTACAATTTGCCGGAAATGGGGGGATTAATTTAGGTTATATGTATATGCGAAATTGATCCCCACTCTAAATTCTGAATTAAATGTTTTTCTTCTTTCCGCCAAGTTTTCCCGAGTGTTTCACGTAATTGCCTAAAAAAGAGTAGAATCTCGTGTGTGTGTGTGTGGGGGGGTGATATATTTAGCGTAGGCTGTAAAATTTACCACAAAAATAACACTAGAAAACAATAACAAAAAGTGAAATGAAAAGCAACGATTCCAGTACTAAAAGGAAAAAAAAAAATAATATATATCAGTAAAAATAAATAAATATAAATAAATAAAATAATATGTAATTTTCCAGTTCTCTTTTCCGTTTCAGGGGCCCGACATCGTTTTTTATCGTAGCTCGTTGCTGAAAAAAAAATTAGATTAATTTATTTTGTGATAAAATAATTGATTTAAAAAGTAATATGAGCCGTAAACGAAATAGGAAAGTGTGGTACTCTCTCCGGTGACCGACGTAGGAGGAGGCAGCAGTGTAACTCTAGCAGAATTTCGCACTGTTAGTGTTATCGTCTTCTTCACCTTCACTCCTTTTCAAGCGAGAGAGAAATAAAATTCCCAATGTTAGAAGGTCGAGGACATTTTTTGTAAAGAGTAAGAGAACAAACTGCTGAACTAGACACATTCTTAGTTACCAGCCATCGCGACGGAGGGGGACACTTTATTTACGAAGCACACACGTTCATTGTTTCTTCGGTGTTGGATAAGATGTCAGAGGTTACCACAAAACCGGCTGAAAGTCAAACTTTGGTAGTGGTGACCACTCCGCCAGCGGCCGAGGTTGCAACCCCGGCCCCTGCAGTGGTTGCCACTCCAGCACCGGCCGAGGTAGTTCCCCCGACTACCGAAGCTCCCAAAAAAGTGGCAGCACCTTCCCCGCCGCCGGCATCACTTCCAAATGGATTAAAATTCTTATTTGGTGGTTTGGCTGGGTAAGTTTAATGACCAAATCCTCACTATTTCTCATTTCAGCACAAGTTCAGAGTTCAACCTAATTAAAAATAAATAAATAAGGCAAAGTATTACTTACTGTACACATAGATTCGAAAAAGTTGTCAAAAAACAAATATATAACAAATAAATGTTATCAAAGGCAAGATAAATTACTTTTCTACCAAACTGGATACATTTTTTGTGTTTTTATTCAATGTAACATGTTTATTCAGCTCGAAAAACATGCAGTGTTTACCGATGTATTGGAAAATTCAAAATGGCGCCCGACTCTCTCTTTAACACGGTAAGTTTGGCAAAAGATGTTATAAATAATAAACTAGACATAATACTATTAAAAAACAACCGAATATATGTCAACTTATGTCACGGTAACATATATTGAGCGAATTTCTAACAGTATTTTGTCTAGTTTATTATTTATAATACCTTTTCCCAAACTTACCCTCTCCAAGAGAGAGTCGGGCGCCATTTTGAATTTTCCAATACATCGGTAAACACTGTCAGCTTTTCGAGCTGAATAAACATGTTACCTTAAATAAAAACACGAAAAATATGTCCACTTTGGTAGAAAAATAACTTCTCTTACCTTTGATAACATTTATTTGTTATATATTTGTTTTTTGACAACTTTTTCGAATCTATGTGTACAGTAATACAAACCCATTTGATTTTCTTAGTTAAAAAGTACTTGATCAGTTTACGAATTTTTTTTGATTGCGCATACTGTTAATAGTTACAAAACACCCTCCCCTCCCTATGTTAAGAATGGTTTTCCAAATGTTATTTCTGCACAGTACCTTCTCTGCATAAATGCCCAACTTTCACTAATTCTTTTTGGTACTTATGCAGATACGGACTGTACTGAAATAACGTTATTATTTAGAAACTCATTCTTAACATGCAAAGTGGAGGGGTAACTATTATGTAATTTCAGCTAACAATATGATAAACGAAAGATGCCGTTAAAATTGAATTTAACTTGAAAATCCTATCTAAAAAAAATAAAATAGTACGGTCTGTATTCTGCATAGGAACCTTGGCCATCTTGAACCTTTCAGCTTTAAGATGGCTGCTATCTTAACCAAATTAAATTAGTTCAAGTTTGATAGAAAAAAAATTCGTTCAATTAATAATCTAATGACTAAACAATACTATATTATAACCTAATTATTGTGGTATTGTTTGGTCATTAAATTGAGATTATTTAATTGAATCAAATTATAATAAAACTAACTTGAACTCATCTTTTTTAATGGCAGTCATTTTAAAGCTGAGAAATTCAAGATAACCTTATGCGTCTATATTATTTTTGTAAATGTCCTTAACCTTGGTCCTATAACAACTTCCGGTACTTGCTTAGTTTAATCAAGACAGTAAACAATGAAAATACTGAAAAAAAAAATATTGTATGGGAGAATTCATATACATATGAATTCTTTATTCCGAGTACGTACAATAATCACTTAATTTGATCAAGTTTTTTTTTTTTTTTTTTTTACATAGGAAAATCAAAATTTAATGAGCTCTCGGCTTTCTCGGGCCAAAATCAAAGTGTAGTATCTGTTCCGGCAGATACTACAAGCAAAGACCATATGTTGGGGGGAAACCCCACATATAAGACCTTGGTCAATGTAGAGGCAACCCTTCATACCAATTATCACTCTGAGCTCCTCTACTCCCTGGGGAGTTGGTCTCCATTTCCCCTTCACTCCTCGCATTAAAAATCGACCTTGTGCCTAATTTGCTCGGTGGGTGGGAGCAAATAAATACCCCCACCCCCACTATCTTGCCTATTTCGCAGACGAGGAGGGGGCGCTAGGGGAGATAACTCCAATCGCCGTTTAAAGTTTGTCAAAATTTGACGAGATTATTTTGAAACATGGGCAGAAAAAGGTATTTTTTACAACCTGCCCCCAGCGTAGTATAAACACCCCCAACAACCCCATGTTAAGAATGGCTTTCGGAATTAACATCCCCCCCCAACCTTCCCATGTTAAAAACGGCGGCGGTTACTCTACAACAACACCGACCACTCTAATTTTTTAGGGGTAATCGAAGTCGCTGACAACGAATCTGATAATCAAACCCGTCGCAAATTTATCGTTTGCATGGTATTAACCCCTGAATTTCCGCCATTTTACAGCTTCAGTTTGCGCTACACGCACTGGGAAGAGGCGGTATATTGTTTACTTCCTATAATTTTTAAAGTTTAAATGAAATAAAGTAAAACTGTTGCTTAACGAGCTAAAATAATGTTATTTGGATTGCCATTCTTAACATGAGTAGTGTACTTTACCTAACAATTTAATAAACAATACCGTTAAAAATGAATTTAAAACTATACAAACACTTTTTTTTTTTTTTTTTTCAATTATATAATTTTAAATCGTGTATTGGCTCTGAGTAGATCGCCATGAGTAAAACTTTAACTTGACGACGTACACACGAGTTCCATAAAGAAGTACTTTATTATTGAGCACTTTAAAAAAAAAAAAAAAAATTTATTTTTTATTACATTTTCACTCCAAACGAGGCAAATTGCAACTTTGTTGTAGGGGGCTACTATCAGGGGCAACAACTACTGGGGCACAATGTTGGGATTTGGGCAGCAAGATGTCGGTTACGGTTCACGTTACACTTGAACTTCTGCATGTCAGTACAGTTGGGGAAGCAGGGACCTGGAATGGAATTCCAGAGTTTAGCAGTTCTGGGGAAGAAACTACTGGAGTAGAAAGATCTTTTACATCTAGGGATCTCTACTTTGTGGGGGGAGGGGATTTATCTGCCTGTCGGGTTTGTCGAAGGTGTCTACGTCGTGGGGGCACAAGTGTCTGCAGTTCGCCAGAGCATTCGCCATTAAAATACTTATAGAGCAGGCAGAGGGATGCAACGTTTCGTCGATGGGACAGAGGCTGAAGCATGCCAGTTCAGAGGGCCTATCAGATTGGCGACTCTCTTTTAAATCCATTACCTCACAATGAGTCTAAACGTATCCTACGTGTTATAGTAATTTTGTCAAATGTTTTTTTCAATTACGGAAATTGATTTGATTTCTATTTAGTTAGTTTTTTCAATTAATCAGCTTTTAAATGTGTGGTAACTTACGGACCGGGCAATTTAATATTGGTGCGTTATGCATCTATGTTACCGTGCTATTTTTTTTTTTTTATTCTCCAGTTCAATTTTTACGATAATTTTTTTTTAATTAAATTGTTAGGTGAAAGTACAGAATAGTTACAAAAATGCCCTTCTCTTCCCCGTGTTAAGAATGGCTTTATTTCAGCGCGGTAATAAATGCACAATTCAAGTTGAATTAAATTGTTTACGGTATTTTGTGGAACTACGGTGTGCACTTATTGATCCGTGCTGAAATAATAACGTGGTAATCATGAAGAAAGAGAGAGCCTGTTTCCTCCGTTTGCCTATAGGTGGCGTTAATGTCTGTCCACCCAGTTACGGAAGCACAAAATGTATATAATGGCACCGTTGAAATAAAAATAAATGTTTTAATTTTAAACATGTTTTTTTGTTTTTTTTTTTTTTTTTGCAAACATATTTAAGTTTTATTTTGTTTTGTTTTCGCAAACATATTTAAGTTTTATTTTCCAAACATTTACGTTTTGTTGCTGGTTTATTTTCAAACATTTACGTTATTTTTGTTTTAATTTTAATATTTTTTTTTTTTTTTGCAAGCATAAATTAAATGTTTTTGCTATATTTTTCTTTTAAACATATTTATGGGTACAACCGTTTTTCCGCGAGTATTTTTTACGTTCTTATAATAAAAAAAGTCAACGTTTTTTCTTTTATCTTTTTTATTGACCCCCCCCCCTCTTTTTTCTTAATTTTTCTGGACTTATTTTACTTTTTCCGCGAGTATTTATATATATATGTTTGAAAAGGGATATTGTAAAACCTGAATATTACTTGAAACTACTATAAAAAAATAAAAAAAAATAGCGCGGTACAATAAGTGCATAAGCAAACTTTTCTAAAAGAAAAATATTTCAAAAATATTTAGTTTATGCCTGCAAAAAAAAAAACAACAAAAAAAACGTAAAAACAAAAAAAAACGTAAATGTTTGAAAATAAACTAGCAACAAAACGTAAATGTTTGGAAAAATAAAACTTAAATATGTTTGCAAAAACAACAACAAAAAAACAAACGTAAATATGTTTGAAAAAAAAAACAAAAACAAACTTAAATATGTTTGCAAAAAACAAACAAACAAACAAAAACATGTTTAAAATTAAACATTTATTTTTATTTCAACGGTGCCATTATATACATTTTGTGCTTCCGTAACTGGGTGGACAGACATTAACGCCACCTATAGTCAAACGGAGGAAACAGGCTCTCTCTTTCTTCACGATTACCAATAACGTTATTATTTAAAAAGCCATTCTTAACATGGGGAGGGGAGGGTGTTTTATAACTATTCTATACTTTAACCTTACAATTGCATAAAAAAACAACTTGGAAATACAATTTAAAAAATAGTGCGGATCAGTAAGTGCACTAGCACCTATTTTGTTTATTCAATTGTTAAGTGAAAGTACAGAATAGTTGAAAAAAAAAAAGCGTCACCTACTCCATGTTAAGAATGGGTTTCTAAAGAATGTTATTTCAACACGGTTCGTAAACTGTAAAAATATCAAATTTATTGTTTACACTAAAATCTTCAATTTCGAATCTAAATTTATAGGTACTTGTACAGCTTAGTTAAGGCATTAAAAAAATGAAAATATCGAAAAAAAGGTTATATTGTACGTATCTGTTTTGGACTGAAGATCTCCGAAAAAAAATTTCGGGTTTGTATTACTGTACACATAGATTCGAAGAAGTTGTCAAAAAAACAAATATATAACAAATAAATGTTATCAAAGGCAAGATAAATTACTTTTCTACAAAACTGGATATATTTTTCGTGTTTTTATTCAATGTAACATGTTTATTCAGCTCGAAAACCATACAGTGTTTACCGATGTATTGGAAAATTCAAGATGGCGCCTCCTCACTCCCTCTTTAACACGGTAAGTTTGGGAAAAGGTGTTATAAATAAAAACTAGACAAAATGCTATTAAAAAAAAAAAACACCGAATATGTCAACCTATGTCATGGTAACATATATTGAGCGAGTTTTTAACAGTATTTTATCCAGTTTTTTATTTATAACACCTTTTCCCAAACTTACCGTGTTAAAGAGGGAGTCAGACGCCATCTTGAATTTTCCAATACATCTACATCGGTAAACACTGTATGGTTTTCGAACTGGATAAACATGTTACATTGAATAAAAACACGAAAAATATATCCAGTTTGGTAGAAAAGTAATTTATCTTGCCTTTGATAACATTTATTTGTTATATATTTGTTTTTTGACAACTTTTTCGAATCTGTGTACAGTAATACAAACCCAAAATTTAATTTAATTTGATTGAGTAGGTTTTTTTTTTTTTTTTTTTACAGCGGAAAAACGCGTTCTTTTGAGAACGCGTTGAAGTCAGCCGTTGTGAAATTTGCTGAACACGCCACGGGGAGATAACTCCATGTAAAGCGCCGATACTCCCTTCCCCTCTTTAATTCTAGCTTTTCTTTCTAAAGATCGAACCTTTTGCTCGGTATCATTAAAAAATTGTTTTTTCGCTGTAAAAAAATCCCCCCCCCCCAAAAAAAAACTACTTGATGAAATTAAGTGAATTTTTTTTTCTGAGAACTTCGTTCCATAACGGATACGTGCAATATAACCTTTTTTCGATATTTTCATTTTTTTTTTTAATGTCTTGATTAAACTGCACAAGTACCAATTTATATAGTGAACATTTCGATTTCAAATGAAGATTTTTTTTTCTATGCATTCGTGTTTTCATTGTTTGAAACCTGCACATATTCGTCACTTCCATTGTATGTTTTTAAACGCGATTTTAAAATTACATTTAAAATATTTACATTTATTTATGTTAAGTTTTAAGTATTTCGTTTCTTTACTTATTAATAGCAAAAACCGTTTTATTTCCGTGCCAAATTTCGACCGGTTCGACGTTCGTCCTACTCAAAGTCAAGGTCATCATGTTTTAAAAAAACAAAAAACACTTTTGACAATATCCATATTAATTCTTAACGTTTAAACTTTATTTGATAATAAATGCTATAAAATACGGAATTTAATGCATAAATATGCAATGAAATATTCATTTTTCTTAAACCAAACCCAACAAATGTTTGCGAAGATGACATTGATAAAATCGTGCCACAACAAACACGGGTTAATCTTATTTCAGTCACTTAAATTATTTATAGTGATTATAGGTTTTTTGTTTTTTTGTTTTTTGTTTTTTGTTTTTTTTTCATTAAAACAGCTTAGTTTTACTTAAACCATGTTTTAAACAAATAACATTAAAAATATTGTTATACCAAGTTTCACCGTGTTGAAATTTATGAACAAGTTCAAGGGCGATAAATGAAATTCATAATTCTTTACGAACAACCATTAAATTTTTTTTTTTTAAAACATTCTGATGTTTTTGTTATTTTAGCTTTTATGTCATTGGAAAAATTTGCAACCAAAAAACAATTTTTTATTTATTTATTTATTCATCAGGTTCACGGCTTTTTTTTAAATTAGAAAATTATAAGCTTGAGTTATCATCCTTGCAGAGCTTGCACTTAATTTTAAAGATGTCGACTATATTTTATGATCTACTTTTGATTTGGTTGTTTCACGTGTACTATGAAACTTGCTATAAGTTAGTGATTTTAATGTTAGTTTTTTTTTTTTTTTTTTTTTTACGAAAAGATGGTTTAAGAAAAATTTGGTACTCATGCAGAGAGTGATCCGTGCTGAAATGATAAGGTTATTATTTAAAAAGCCATTCTTAACACGGTGAGGAGAGGGTGTTTTTGTACCTATTCTGTACTTTAACCTTACAATTGAATAAAAAAAAAAAAAAAACAACTTTAATTAGACCTGGAAATACGATTTTAAAAAAATAGCGTGGATCACTCTCTACATTAGCACCAAAAAATTAAAGTTTGTGAATGCAAATGCAGTGTATTTTACTCTAAATAATTTAGATGACTGAAATGGGATCTAACCCAAACAATTGTGTAATATAGATCCTGCGACATAGGATCATAAATGTAATCCCGTTGAGGGCAGGTCGTGCAGTCGTGCACACAGGCAAGATGTGCACCAACCCTAAGTCCCGGTGGTGACATGTTTAATTTCGTCTAGTAATGAACCTCAAAATGTAACCACACTAGCTGGTTGCTGGAAACTACTACTGATGCTCAGAGTGAACAAAATGCGAAAGACCCTAAGTCCGTGTGGCAATCCTTTTAATAAGGCTGACTGCTTGTTGTCAGGCGTTGTGGTTGTGTTCTTCCTTTGTAACAGATTTAGTTTTGGGTTGATATGTCGCTTCTCTCGGCCGTAGCTGGGGTATCGGGTTTCAGTTTAGATCTGGAATTAACCGCTTTACTCTCAAACTGAAACGATCAATAATTAACAAAAACATCGGAGATCATTTTCTTATCAACAAAATAATTATTTGCATAAAATAATTTCAGATACAGTTCGTACATAAAAAGGATTTGTTAAAATTGTTTTTTCGTTTTTTCTTGGATTTAAGGAAAACAATCTAATGTTTTTGAATGTAGGATCTTTCAACTGAAATTAAATTTTTCAATTAGTTCTCGGTCATAGGAGATTAACGCTTTTTTTTTCTTCTGAAATTTTCTCTTTTTTGTTCTAAAGAATTTTGTCTTTGATAGTGGTGTCAAGATCCTCTTGAAACTGGTTCTTCGACTCTGCTGAAGCGTGTGAAAGTGTGAATGCTTAGGAGATTGACAGGCAAAAGAGACAGGATTTGGCCTGTGCCATTCAATGGCGGTTCTAGAGTGGCCAATGGTGAATTCTTTACTGCAAATCCAACACCATGCAATCTTGATGCTTCAGATTCCCTGCCATAAAAATGTAGTTTTGTTCTATGAGCTGCTGTTGATGCAAGATTTTTTTTTTTTTTTTTTTTTTTTTACAAAGGAGTCACCACTTACCAAAGCTCGAAGGTCACTCGAGGATGAGGATTAATGAGTGTACAGTAGTCGATAGGAAAATATCGTAACCGTTAGTGAAATTTGGTAAATTGGATTACTTAAGTTCTTGATGAGCCGTTCCCTTTTCCTGCAGTGTAGCAATGTCTCTGTCTACCTTTTGTGAGCTTGTCGCGCGGTAGTTGACCAGTGGGTTTGTGATTCTCTCTCTCACCATCAAAAACAACTTGCAACACCTAGGATTATGCCAGTTATTTCTGGCATATAACTCATAACATTATTTCTGATGCTTGGACAATGTATAAGACAATCTGGAACTGGCCAGCTGTTAGCTTTTCTCTCTTGGCCTCACTGATATGGTCTAAAGAAGAACAGAACGATAGATTTGGTGCCAGCATGGCTGCAGGAAAGAAGTCATGGTGACGTCCACAACGATCTTAAAGGCTCCACTCTGGAATTATTTTTTTTTATCTATTTGCATAGCCTTTTCTGCTCCCGGAAATAACAAGGAAGTGGTACCATAATCCAGTGGTTGGGTTTCATATTGTCATTAAAGTTTTCCTTGGAACTCTTCTGCCAAGGCTGGTGAGTTGTGTCAAGGAGGTTCATACACTTAATGATATTGTGTAAACACACTACGCTTTCAGATTTAACACACTAAATTAAACATGGCATTTGGAACCAACATGTGAGATTTTTATTTTATTTTTTTTAACTCCTTTCCACTCCTAACAAGGCATATTGCCATTTGGGATCATGCTTAGCAGGGTACTAAGGGAACTTGAGCAGCGAGATGTCTGTTCACATTATATTTAATTTTGTATGTCTGTGAGTGTTCGTTCCCTATGGACTCGAAAATGGCTTGGGCATAATTTTATGAAATTTCACACGAAGATACTTTGTGCCAGGCAGTGTTCTTAGGTTTTGTATCAGAATGTCTTTGATAAGTATCAATAATCGAAATAATCCGATGAAAGAAGGAACAGGCGAAGTTAACCCCTTACAGTCTAACATCACAAGTGCATTTGAGAAGTTTTATTACGACACAAGCCGAAAAGCTCAACATATACAATCAACAGTAGGTTTTTGATATGACGGGTGCATTCGAAATGAATGTTTCTGTTTAATACACAATTGGAATATGATACTTGACATTTTGCATTTTAAACTTTAATTCAAGCCATTATATGTAAGAAATAATTTTATAAAATCTACAGTAGATTCTCTACAGTGCAATGTACATTACAATGTATTGTGAAACGCCATAGTAAGAGGTATGCGAGCTCCCTCCCGGTTCATCATGGTGGATCCCTAACTAAAATATGCAATCAATCAATTTTAATTGAAAAATGGTAGATTTCAAGGATTTCGATGACAATAAAAATATGGGAGTGTGAAACATTCGTTGATCATCATTCAATCCTGGGCAACGTTTGGTAACCATGCTAGTCTGTTTATAAAATGATTGGATGTAAGAAAGCTTCTGAAACTTTCAATTTTGTTAATTAAATGAGAAATTGCTAAGAATTTCGAATCCGGTTTTGTAACAGCATTATTAAAAATGATAACGGTGTTATATAGCTATCAATGTCATATGTATGCATAAACTGCTTCATTGCCATTATTTGTGTATATAATTGTCTACATTATAAACTCTTCTATGTTTGTTTCTTTACATGTATGTATAATATTCCTTCATATTCATTGGGTGTATATAACATGCATACAGGTTACCAGTGTGTGTGTCAATTCATGTATGTATAAAATATACAGCAACAGTTCAATGATAACGTTTATGTTAACATGATGGTACAGTTCTTTAAACAAACATAAGCATGAAACGGGTCTTTCAAACGGACTATTAACTCCAGTCTGCAAAATCTATATGTATAAAAGCAAAAATGTATGTATGTGTGTTCGCTTTTTCTGTATGTCAACAAAAGGCTTTTTTCAGAGAAGAAGCGGTCGGTCGCTCGCTTCACAACTTTTTAAAACTTTTTATATCACATATAAATCGTAATATCTCAGTTAACAACGAAGCTCGCCTGTCTATTTAATTTGCTCGATTTCGGGAAGATAAATATTCAATATTTGTTGCTCGCCGCATGTGGGTTAGTCTTTTTCCTATAACATCTTGGGGGGGGGGCGTTCAGCAGTAAATGAATACTCTCCTCACAGTCAAACTCGACCTCATTAACTCATTAAAACGGGCACCTGCTAAATCCAAGAAATTTAAATAAATTCAAACGTGTTTCCGTTAGCATCTCACGGTGGGGCAATGGTTAACGTCGCACGGTTTGTTTTTTGTTGTTTTTTTTTTTTCACACTTTAACTTACAACTTTGCCTCAACGGTTCGGGTTCGATCCTCATACTTTTTTTTTAACCCTCCCACACACCTCCAAACACCCGGGTACCTCTCGCTAGTCTATATATATATATATATATATATATATAAGCGAAAATGTGTGTTCGCTTTTTGTGTATGTCGGCAAAAGGATTTTTTTCGGTGGCTTCTCGAGGCCATCGCTCATTTTTAAAACTTTTTATATCACGTCAAAATCATAATATCTACGAGTTACGAACGGGGGTCGCGTGCATATTTCATTTGCCTGACTTTCAAAAGCTAAATATTCAACATTTTTCGATCGGCGCGTGTAGATTTGCCTTTTTCGTATAATAAAAGCGAAACTAATACAAAGGTTTTTTTTTTTTTTTTACACAGTGATCACCACTTATCAACGCCCGGAATCCACTCAGGGATAAGGGTTATTGCAAGTACATTACGTTAGTGTGGAGATTTGATTAAGTGTTGTTGTATCGTTCCCAGCGAGGGAACGTCTAAAAACAATTAGCTTTGATCAATGCGGGTTTTTCCTTATATCAGACAATTGCTATTCAATTTGGACAATCCCATTTCAATGGGGAGCTGGTCCCCCCCCCTCCTATTATCTTGGAAGCCCAAACTGGCCCGCAGTAAATGAAAAAACGGTCCCACAGTGAAACAAACACCAAAAACCTGCCCCATCATCGTAACGCTCCCGCGATGACCTCATTAAGCGGCCACTTGTCAAACCTCCTTGACTTGACTCTCTTTAATCACTCTTACATTAACATTGTCGTCGTAGCGCAGGTGTTCAGGCTCAGTCTATAGGCTTCAAGGCTCCGGGTTCAAGCTCACATGCCCCCCCCTCATCTTTTTTTTTTTTTTAATCGCTATCGTTAAGTTTCCTTTTTGTTCTGATTTACCCCCCTCCCCCCAAACACACACCTACAAATACCCGGGCAACGTCGGGTACCCCCCCCCCCGCTAGTGTATATATAATTAACAGAACACAGTTCAACAGTAAGCATTCAGAATACGGTTCTTTTAAACAACAAAACAACACCATATTTTTTATAATTTCAAAGGTAGCTTTGCTTTTTGAATACATATCGAATCAAGTCGAGTTGCACTGCTGAATCGCCTCTCTTGGTGTTGCATTGGAGCTGTCTCTCTAGTTCCCAGAACTGACTCTCGGATTATCTAGTAGACTACATGATTAAACGTCCGTCGTGTCCCACTTCCCAAGTTTGACTGACCCCTATTCGATTCTGGTTGTTACTATATCCTATATTCTTTGTTCTATAAAACTTCAACCTCTCTTGACCCCAGATAATTGCATCATCATTAACGTTTAGAAATGTCAATATTTGTTGTCATCGACCTATCGTTTTTAAATTCCTTTATTGTCAAATATTTACTAAAATATTTGTTTCAAAATTTTTTTTATTTTAAAATACCTCAAGCTTAAATGTGTAAACTGCATATTTATCCAGTTAACCTATTCGCTAGCTATCGTAGGCCCTCAATCTATTACCAGAGGTTGCAAGTGTAACCAGTTGCCATTAACAATGTTCCGCATCTGCGCTTGACTTCGAAGCTGAATCTTGATTGGTGTAAGCATTTAACTTTGTTTTTGGTTTATCCAATCAGGGTCTGTCTGTCAAGAAACTGAGTATTTTACCTGGAGTTTATTAAAATGATGCCCACTACCTTCTTCCTCTCAACCACACGCATGTGGACTGATAATATTATAACACGCACTCAGATTGCCTTTAACGCAAGCATGTATGGACATTCTCATAAGAATATTCACATAAAAACTTCTTTCGTCCCTATTAAAGGAACATTTATTCAGCACCTAGACACTGATCATTTTCCCCTCATCCAGACTTCTAGACATATTTTTATGGAAATTACTCCAAACAAGGTATAAAGCCATTTGATGTAAGGGGGTAAGAAAAATACTACTTCAAGGTTAAAAACTAGCCAATGATAAATGTTATTCCAAAAGCCGTGATTTTTTTTTTCCCCCTTTGTCAGAAATATTGCTTATGGAATTTGACAACCAAAGAACAAAGGAAGTAAGTTACAGAGGTGACAAAAGTAAATCCTTTATCTACTGGATTCCAGACTAGCAGCTATCTTCATTCAAAGACTTTTGGTAGCTTTCATTTACATGTTAACAAATAAAGTTGTTTTAAATATTAGAAATAGACTTTTCCCTTTTTCTATAGTTTAAATTACTATTTGGCAATTTAAATACTTCCAAGTTTTGAAGGATTACGAAGTAATTTAACCCTACTTTTCCAACTATAAACAAGATTAAAATGACTGATTTGTTCCTGAAAAACGGAAATGCATTCTGATGGACTTAATTTTATAAAATGTATATATTTTTTTATTGGAATCCTTTGAGATAAGTAATTTATTTGCGGACTGTTATCCTCATCTTCAGAGTTGTTGTCGTTTCACCACGTTTCGGCCAACTATTCCGCTGGCCTTTTTCAGGTGGTTAAGTGCGACAGGATAGAAATGCAGTCTTCCCCAGTAATTACAGTATTCCTATCCCATCGCGGTTACGAAGACCAGAGGAATGGTTGACCGAAACATGGTAAAAAAACAACTATGAAGATGAGGATAACAGTCCGTAAATAAATATTCTGTTTTAAATAGAATTTTAAAAAAATGTTTGAGTACTTGATGTTATTGCATTTTTGATTTCAATAATTTTAATTGCTGAATAATAAAGTCACCTTAGAGATGAGAAACACAGACACACAGGATATTTTCTAAGGATAAGTATTAATATGTAAATGTTGAAAATAATTGCTATGGTTAGCAGTACGAAAGTGACACGATAATTTGCCACGTGTTGATTTTGAAAATGTTTTGAAACCCAATATTTGTGTCAACTTTATTGAAACTATTTAGGTTGACCCCCCCCCCTCCGAAAAAAAACCCCTCCAAAGTGAAATCTTTCACATTAGAAGTGTGTGTGTGAGTGTGAGAGAGAAAGAAAGAAAGAAAGTCTTAGCAGTCTAAAGAAGTTTCCTATCATTATTTCCTACAACATCGGAGTAAAAGTTAAATAAATATGCATTAAACAACCTTGACAGAATATATCATGAAGTTTGGTTTATTCAGGGTATAGGGTTGTTAGAATATCTTTTTTTAATAGAAATTCATTTTTATTATATACTAATGAATCGCCAATTAAAGCCAAAAGCCACTCTAGGATAGTAGTTAATGAGCTGCAATGATTGTCAATTGAAAGGTGAAGAATACTATGAGAGGATTGAAAATATTGGAATGAACTGTGTAATTACTTATGGGGATGGTATTTGTTAACATTGAATTTGAAGGGTTTGTATTACTGTACACATAGACGCGAAAAAGCTGCCAAGAAACAAATATATAACAAATAAATGTTATCAAAGGCAAGATGAGTTACTTTTCTACCTAACTGGATGTTTTTAGTGTTTTTATATAATGTAACATGTTTATTCAGCTCGAAAAAAACATACAATGTTTACCGATGTATTGGAAAATTTAAAATAGCGCCCGACTCTCTTTAACTCGGTAAGTTTGGGAAAAGGAGTTATAAATAAAATAAAAAAAATAGATAAAATACGGTTAAAAACTCACTCAATATGTTACCGTGACATAGGCGGACATATTTGGTGGATTTTTAACAGTATTTTTTTATATATTTTTTTATTTTTAACTCCTTTTCCCAAACTTACCATGTCAAAGAGTCGGCCGCCATTTAAACTTTTCCTATACATCGGTAAACACTGTTTTTTGAGCTGAATAAATGTTACATTGACTAAAAACACTAAAAGCATATCCAGTTAGGTAGAAAAGTAACTTATCTTGCCTTTGATAACATTTGTTTTTTGACAATTATTTTTGAATCTGTGTGCAGTAACACAAACCCAATTTGAAAATGTTGTAATCTACAAGGAAGCAGTTCTGTGGTAATGTTTCATAGATGGGCATCTCTTGCAAAAAAGCTCTCTCAATAGAAATCTTGTCTGATGCTACAAACATGGAGGGAGAAACAAGTTTTTTTTCTGTTGTGGTATGAATTCTTCTATGAATGTCTTATTAGGAGGAACCAGAGAGCAGATCTGTCAAGCCTCTTCCATGGAAATAATGATGGAATAGAGATCAGCAATGTGAGAAAGAGGTTGTAAGATAAAAACAAAAGGGGGGGGGGTTATCCTCCCACTAGATTTCAAAATTGATTTTGGATTGTCAAGGCAGGAAATAGTGCTCAGTGGCGCCTTCCCAGATTTAGCAATAATGCTTCATTTCTGGGTTTATCTGACTTATCTAGGTAGACGATTGCATGAAATCTGGTATTTTCTAGAGCGATAGAATGATGCAACCATTTCTTTTTTTTTTTTTTTTACAGGGATTTTAGCAACAGATTGATTCATTGAATATTCATTTATTTTAGACTAGCGGGGGTACCCGGCGTTGCCCGAGTGTTTGTTTCCGGGACGGGGGGGGGGTTTAAAAAATGTTATGGTAGGTAATAGGAAGGATCAAACCCGGAGTCATGAGTAAAAGTAGGAAAATAAAGTGAAAAAAAACAAAACATCTGCAACGTTAACAGTTCGGCCACCAAGAAAAGTCCATTCCAGTTTTTTAGGAAAAAAAACAAAAAAAAAAAACGACTACGGTAGGTCGGCGCAAACGTGAAAATATAATGTGAATTGTCCAGCACGCTAACCACTACGCCACAGAGCACTGTAGCTTAGTTTAGTTATTTTAAATAACTTCACATGAAAGAACTACGAAGCCAAACCGGTGTTCTCTTCTCAACTGTTCCTTGTGAACGATCCCCAAACGGTGTTAAGTGGTGGCAGGGGGAGGAGGAATTTATTAGAGAGAAAATATTTTACCACTTCCATTGATCTTAACCGATTTTGGCCGTGACTTCTCAGCAGAAAAAGTATAGAAATCTAAGATTATCGAGGAATTTGAGAAATAATAAGCCTATAACACACCTCAGATATTGTTCTGCCGTTTGTGCATATTATATTTGCATGAAATATCTTGATTTTTAATCCTATTAATGTCAAAATCATACGGGAAAAAATGAGTTCATTTTATTTATATAGAGATTTAGAGTGTAAATCGGTCCTTGCAACTTATCAAGAGAGGCTCATTCATTTCTACTGGGGTAAAATAATGATCTGAGCATAGGTAGTGAGAGAAGAGAAGCTTGGTTTTAGAAGCGTTAAAAGTAAGCCACTTGTTTTTCTCCTCTCTCTTGCACCTCATGCTCCAGATCGAGAGAGAGAGAGAGAGAGTTAACAAATCCTTGATCAACAACTCTTTACTTTTTTGCCTTAGACAATTGTTTTTCTGCATAGGTGTTAACAAATGATCTCAAAATATGATCTGAAAAAGTTTTGAAGAAAAAGGAAAACATTGGGTCCAAAATAGGTTTTTGGGGTAAGTTGGCATTGATACTATGGTTTTCAGACTTCTGTCCATCAACAACTATTTAATAAACTTGTTGAATAGAAAGGATTTAATTGTTGCAAAAAACTTGCCAGATATTCCATATCTAGCATGTTTGTCAAGCAATTTTTTTATGCCAGACCCTATCAAATATCTTTGATATGCAAAGAACTTTTGCTCTGGAAACAAAGCCCTCATAAAGAGATTCACTAATCCTATGTGATATTACAGTTAGCATATCAGCAGTTCACCTTGCAGAATGAATTCCATATGTTTAGATTGCTTTTGCTGAGATGGTTGACAACTTGATTTATCGCAGATTCAAACTACTTGTGATGTAGACTTATCAGTATTTTAAAATACTGAGAAATCCAACATCATTTTCAAAGGAAATTGTTAGCATTTCTCTTTCCCAAATCATCAGCCCGTGTCACTTGACTAATCAAACTATAATTTAAGATCAAAAATCAACTTTATAAAAACTTGAGTGCAATAAGCTTCTTATATATAAAATAAAGTGAGGCTCTCCCCTATTTGATTGACCAGTACAGCTTCATAGCAAAAGTTGCATATAAAAATCTGCTTTGTATATGATTTAGGCCAATTATTGGTATGTTTAAAAAAAAAAAAAAAAATTAGTTTGATTCAGATCCATTGTTTTTTTTTTTTTGTCCCCCCCCTTGTTTACTAATTACAGCATGTAGTAAGAATGGTCCACCTACTAATTCCTCATCCTTCAACCTATAACATTGTAAAAGAAATACTATCCACCCTGATGTAACATGTAACATGCAACGATTGTTACGTAAACAAAGAAATGGCTGTTACCCAAGTTGAATCTGTTAATAAAATTGTACCTCACTTCGTGTCTGTTTTTCGACTCTATGTAACTTCCACATTGTTTATTTATTATTAATCACTTGGTATAGAAATAAAAAGGTAATAGCACCAAGTAGTAAAACAAACTCGTTTAAAACTCTTATTGAATAAAAATAATTCAATGAACTGAGGCTAAGAAAAAATTCATTAACCATATAACATAGAAAATGCCTACTTGGTATTCATTTTCTTCTCTTACTTCAGAAAATAGACATGGGTAGTTTCCCACCTCCCTGTATTCGTCATGTAATGAGAACCCTTCTCCAACCCTCCACTCTATTAGCCTGCTTACTGATTTTGGGATCTGAGATTTATTTATTTTTTATTTATTTATTTATTTTTGTGTGTGTGGGTTAAAAACTCTAAAGTGTTTATGCTATTCTATAAAGAAATATAAACAAAACAAAAAAGTAAAAGTATAAAAACTAGTGGTGGGACGATTAATCGGAATCGTTAATCTTAAGAATCGTGTATTTTGGGAGGCATCGGAATCGCATCGTTAAAAAATACCTTAATTTTCCGATTCCTTCATTACGATTCTTTTAGTCTGATGTTGAAAAAAAGAAAAAAAATTCCTGATATTTCTAACTGCAAGAGAGAAATGTAGCATGTTATAAAAAGAAACCAAAGAAATTCATTATTAACAGGGCAATGCTTGTGCCCCCTCCCTTACAAGGTTCATTCATTCAGATCTATTGTGATCAAAACTACAAAAGAGTTAACTTGAAAAGAAGTATGCAGGGCTCTACATTGCGAGTAAAAAAAAAAACAAAAAAAAACGCTTATCTTTTTGGCGACTGTTTTTTTTTACTGACAAATCTTCTAATAGTGAATGAATATGCTTTTTCAACTTATATTTTCTTAAAACGAGCAAAGTCAAATTATTTAAACAGTAAAAGGTTTAATAGAACAATATACTTTTTTTTCTTTTTTTAAAAGAAGGTTTTTGAAAGAAATATCTCTAAAATGAAATTGATCACGTATTATTTCGCAAAATTTGGACAGTAGTCGGCTTCTTTTGAAGTTTAAAAAAAAACGACCCCATACTTATCTCTTCCAAACCTAAAGTTATTAAATAACCCCTTCGTTAATTTAAGGGTAATTAATTCAATTCAGTCAAGTTGTTTTTTTTTAAATTTCATTGAAATAAAATCCATTTTTTAAATTTTTTTTCTCCAGAAAGATAAAACCCTGATTTTGATTATATTAAAAGCAGAATAATATAATCTTTTTTCTAGAATTTTAAATTGAAAATTAAAAAAAAAGTGTTTGACGCAGTTTTTTGCCGAACGAAAAAGAAATTAATATATATTTTTTAAAAGGTGTTGTAATCAATTAATTTTTATGTCTAAATAATATTTACGATTAATTAAATAATTTCATTTTAAAAAGTATTTATAAATAGAATTTTACTTAAGACTTATAGTTTAGCAATATTGAACCGCATCAACCATGTGTGAATTGAACACAGTCAACCAAAAAAAAAAAAATTCAAAAGAAATGCATATTTGCATTTCATTATGTAAACTTTTATACATTGGTTTCAAAAATTAAATTCTATAAGTTTTTTTTTGTTTTTTTTTTGTTTTTTTGTTAACTACTGGTTGGTACAATTTACCGCTCCATCCCTTTATATTTTTTTTCTTTTTGTCTTTTTTAGCGGATTATTTTCAATTAATTATCCAAATAAGTGACTAGCTTTAAAACAAAATTTAATAGTAATTTATTTGTTTACAGATAAACTGAATTTTCTAATATGGCCTCAAAGTCCAAAAAAAGTCTTGCATGGAAACTTTTTAAAGTTGATGAAGATGATGAGTTGAAAGCCATTTGCAAAGTCTGTCAAATTAAAATATCGCGAGGAACAAAACCATCTAACATGACCACAACCAACATGTTAAAACATTTAACTATGAAACATCCAAATGAATTGGAGGAGCAAAATAAAAAAGAAAAGGAACAAAAAATTACCAACTAGTCACTCAGCAGTTTTATTAGTGAAGGTCGAAATCACAGTGTCTTTTTTTTTTGCCTAAGTCACCAATTTTTTTAACCTTCCTTAACTTCAAAGAGTAAATACAATATATACAACTAAAAAAATAATTTTTAAAAATGCTGATTCTATTCATGAAAAATTCTTTTAACTAGAAATTAAAACTTAGGTAAAGATAGCTGACTGACAGCAACAGGAGCACTGGTTAACTACTGAACCACATGGAAAGGTGTGGGGGGGAGGAAAAAAGGAAATTAAATGATGATAATAAATTATGATAACCGTCTTTGAAAGGCACTAAACTCCTAAAATTTACTTCTTTAAAATTTTAGGCGGCATTCCCCGGCGATTTTAAAGCACTCTCTCTCAAAAAAAAAAAAAGATTTAATTTTTAAGTTTGGGAAAGATATATTTATTATAACCGAATTCCTGTATGAAGACTGGATCTACTTTATTGGACGTTAATTTGTGAGATAAGTAATTTTTCAATGTTTAATGTTTTTAAAGTTTCAATTATCAATTAAATTTTTTTAATTGCGTTTTTTTTTTTTCAATTTATTTATAAAAAAAAACAGGGTTTAAAATGTATTTTTCAAGGTAACAAGCTTCGAAATAAGTCTAATTAAAAAAAATCACTTAATTTTTAATTTCGACAAACTTGAGAATTTGATTATTAAAAAAATATTGAAATGTGACATTTTTTTTATTTAACATTTCTATTAGTTCAATTAATTTTCTTTCAATAATTCATTTCACTCAACAAACTTCACCATTTTTTGTTTTGTTTTATCTTTTTCTGTAATTTTGTAACTATTTTTGCTCAATTTTATCTAGTATTTCATTTGTTTTTTATACTGGTATCATTTTTATGTGTTCCTTTGATATACCCTATTTCAAAATTAGTTTGGCTAAACTTATTCTTCACGTTAGAAACAACGTGTAAAAGTAATGAAAAAGTAAGAAAAAGCAATAGGTATTAACTACTCTTTGTGAATTATGGAGGTCTGAAGAACTGCCGTCACAAATACAACTATCAATAGCCAAACAAAAAATCGTTTTTGAAATTCCTTTACTTGTAACTTTTTGCTATACCTACCTTTTGGTATAAAACACAAAAACTTTCGATTAATGGTATTTCTCATATATGGTCGTTAACTTTGGAAAGGTTATTTTGTATCTACGGCGCCATGTCACATGGTATATTGTTTTTTTTTTTCATTACGCACGTTCATTTATAAATTATTAAATTAAATATTTATCTTTTTTATATTTAATTAGTATATATTTTCTTTCTCTTCCGCTATATTTTTTTTATTTAATTCATTAAATCTGTTAATTATGAGGACCAAAATAATGAATCGTGTGTATTTATTCTCTAATTTTCTTGTTTTTGTTCTGTTATATAAATTCTATTTTATTTGTTTTTTCTCTGAAGGATAAATTCTATTTTCTTTGAGTTTTTTTTCTGTATTCCAATTAAGTAAAACAAATTTTTTCTAAAATAAATTTTGCTAAGTTTTCCGTTTAGTTTATTATATAATAATTTTATTTAAACCAAAACACGATGTTGTACTGGTGTAGACATAAAATATCTCTTCCAAAGTTAGGGAACATATTTGGGAACTACCGACCATAAGTATAAAACTACCTGGTATATTTCAAAACAATAATTCCCTAGGAATCGGAATCGTACTTAGTATCGGAATCGTTAATCAATATTTTCCTGGAATCTGAATCGTATAAAAATTAGGAATCGTCCCAACACTAATAAAAACCCAGTAATTTTAATAATGAATAATTTTAAAAGAAAGTTTTGATAATTGTTTGAGTTTATTGATTTTTAATTTCATGATTTTATTTTCATACAAAGACGTAACAGCTTTTTATGTAAGTTCTATTGGAAGGGATTTGTGACTTTAGGTTATTGATAAGCCAAGCCACCAGTAAGTATGATTGGTCAGTAATGCAATAAATTTAGACATTTTAAAAATTGTATGTAATAATAATGATCCTACCTACTAATTCCTAATTTCGGTCAATGTAACTTCTGACCTTCTTCCGGTGTATCTTGTCAAAGGACACATGGTACAGTGGTTAGAGTGCTAGGGAAAATTCAATTGTAAAAATGACCTTCTGCTGCAGTGTGAAGATTCAATCCTCAGTGTGGGTGACCGAAAATACAATTGCAAATTACTTACGGCCTCTATCTGGTTATGGCTGACAGAATGAGAACATGCATTTGAAATTCTGTGCAGAGTTTAAGATACACCTGAAGATCAGGTTACATTGACTGAAATGTTGTGAAAATGACACTCAAAATGAGAATAGTCCAAAAAATCCAAATAATGAGTCTTCGGGCCAAGATCAAAGTGCAGTATCTGTTCTTCAGATGCTACACTTCAATTTCTTGTTCTGTCAGTGGAGAAACCCTTCACGACTGAGGCAAATTTTAAATTTTTGTTTCTTTCTCCACATTAAAAATGACCGGTGTCTAATTCTGTCCCGTGGGGAGGCAAAGTAAATAGGAACTGATCCTTATCTCCAAAATTCAGAAATGTAATTTTAAAAACTGGTTTTGGATTTTCCAACTTTATTTTTAGTCGCGTGCAGTCGGTCTGTCGGTCTGTCCGTAACACTTTTGTACTTGGCCTTTTTGGTTAAGATCAAAGGTCTGTTGTTAATAGATGCTGTTCTTAAGTGTAGTATCTGTTCTTACTACATGCTGTACTTATGGTTGGTTGTTTTTGTTTTACGCCATATCAACCCTTTTCAGTTTATTAATGCCAAATCCAAAGATTTTGAAGAAAATTTTTTTAATAGAATGTTTGTTTTCAAGTCGGTTTCTATTTAACCCATAGTTGGGACCCTAACAGGTACTACCACTCCAGGTCAGAGTGGACCTGGGAGCAGTGGCAATTAAAGGGTGGCTCCACACTCCCCAAAGCCCGCAAGCTGCAGCCTCAGCACTCAGGACCAGCTGTACTTATGTTTGTAACTGTGATATAAAGTGGGGGATCACTTTTCTGTATTTTCTTAATGTAAAATGATCACCCACTTTACAACCAGTCATTCTCAAAGCCATTCAAGTCATTCTCCAGATCATTCAAGTTGTTTTTGAAGGATTCCAGTTATTTTTTAAGCATTGACGTCATTCACCTTTTATTTAAGTCATTTCAGTTTATCTTTAAGAATTTCATGTTAATCCTACATTCACACATTCATTCAGAAGCACGCAACTAATGGCTATCGGCCTTGTTTTTTAATATATTACGTTCCATGTATTTCATCATGACTAAAGATAAAACTTTTACCAATTTCTAAAAATTTACCTTTTTTTATTTATTTTTTTTTTGTATTAATTTTGATTAATATTTATTAACCTAATGATATGGTGTGATCACTCACTGATGTTACTCTTTTTACCAATAAAAACATTTCGCTGTCAAAAAAATACAACTTACTTTTTCTGTTCTGTTTATTAACGATTAAGTATATCACCTATTTTAAATGATTATTTTCCATTTTCAATTTTATTAAAAACATTCAAGGTCAAAGGAAAGTATTGTCTGAAGTGTGGCAACATAAGTAATGTGTAAAATCAGCAGATTAGCTCATTCCTGTAATGACCTTTTCCCCATTGATTATAGTGTACTACTGGTTCTGTGCAATTCTAGGTCTACCCACCCAGGCTTTGCCTCCTCTCTTTTTGAGAAAGGTTAGTTTATTGCTAATCACCTAAGGAGCATATGCTGAGGAATGCTGACGGGGCTGCACAGGCATATTTTACAAGATCAATGTGTTCCACTTCTGGAATGCTGATTTTTCAATTTCACTTTCCAACTCTAGTCTCACGTGTCTTGCAATGGGAAATAAATAAATGCAATCCTGAAAAATGTTAGCAAAGTGTCGACATAAACATGAAAATTAATCTTAAAACTCTTCTTGTCCTTCTTTCACAATAAAGGACTAAGAAAACTCTGTTTACTTTTATTAATTCGAATTCACAATGGTTAGGTTGGTTTCATCCAACAAGTCCTTACTATTTCAGCTAACAAATCCCATGTGAAAAAAGGTCTCATTTTTCAGAGTTCAACTTCCCAACATTAAGCCATCTCCACCAGATAATCGATTGATCATAAAAGTATGTAGTATGTCATCCAACAACATATTGTTCAAAGCAAAAATATAAAAACTAAAAACAACTTTAGAAAGATTGGTACTTTTGATTTTTGACCATCTGCTTGTTTTAAAATTTTTGTTTTGAAAACATTTTTTTTTTTTTTTTTTTTTTTTCCCAAAGGAGTCCCCACTTATCAAGGCCTGGAGGCCACTCGAGGATAAGGGTTTATGAGTGTATAGTAATCAATGGGATAATATCATAGTAATCGTTAGTAGTGGAAATTTGGTAAATTGGATTACTTAAGGGGACAGCTCCTCAAGAACTTGTTTACATTGGACTTGAAGACGACCATGTTGTAGTCAGCTGGTAAGCAGGTAAACAGAAGAGTTCCACAGGTGTGTAGTTCTAAGAAAGAAACTTTGTTCATGGAATCTACGTTTAGGTTTAGGCATAGTGGGGAAATTATTGATAGTGTTTTCAACTAGACGAGTGTTTTTCATAGACCAGAGGAGACCATAGAATGGAGCTCAGACGAACACTTCCCATAAAAATAGCAATAAAGCAAAGATAAGCTTGCAACGTCTATTTTCTATTGAAAAAGGAAGCAAATGTTATAATTTATGATTGCTTCTTAAATTCCCAAATAAGTTTGTTGAGAGAAAAGAAACTTCTCAACAAAAGGTCAAATCATTTTACTTTAAGTTTCTAGAGTGCTCCAATCTATTGAGGGGGAGGGGACAAACGTTATCTTATTTGACTTTTGTCACATATTTGGATAAGTTTTATATTTGTGATTTTATTATCACCATCTTGACCCAATTTTTGATTTTATATCTTCACTACAAAACAAATTAAGAGTGACATCAACTTGAGTTTGTTGTAACTCTTCAATTTTATGTTACTTTTGTTTTACAGCTTAAATATTTAGATTTGTAATCGTTTTAGACAATGTCAGTCAACAATTATTTTTATTTACTTATTTTATTTTTATTTATTTTATTACTTTATTAATTTTTTTTTTTTTTTTTTTTTAGAAGCACAAAAGGGCCATAATACTTGCCTTTTAAACTATATTTCAAGTCAGAAATTTTCTATTCAATTGCGGTTTCAAAATGACTTAATAGTTTGTTTTTTTTTACATGGGGGGGGAGGTCACCACTTATCAAGGCCTGGAAGCCACTCGGGCATAAGGGTTATTACGTGTACAGTAATCAATGGGATAGTATCATAGTAATCGTTAGTATTGGAGATTTGATAAAGTGTCTTAGGGCGGCGATTCATCAGGAATTTGTTTATGTTGGACTTGAAGGCATTCAAGTTGTAGTCAGGTGGGAAACAGGCAAACGAAAGAGAGTTCCACAGGCTTGCATTTCTAAGAAAGAAGCTTTTTTTCATGGAATCTACGCTTTGATTTAGGCACAGATAAAGAGTGGGGAAAATTATTGACTCTGGTTTCAGCTAGACGGGTGTTTTACGTGAAAGATTGGTGAGGGGGGGACCAGAGATTAGAGCTTGGACGAGCACTTGCCATGGAAATAACAACATAAAACAGTCTCGCAACGTCTCTCCTCTGGGAGAGAGGTTGCAGGGAAGAGAAAAGGGCATCCCCCACTAAACCACAAAGTCTACTTTGTACTCTGTTAAGGCAGGATAGGCTGTTTTTAGCAGCTCCACCCCAGATGTGGCAGCAGTATTCCATCCTTGGACGTACTTGGCTTTTATACAGATAGAGAATTGCATCAGTAGAAAGGTATCTTCTGGAGCGGTAGAAGGATCCCACCATTTTCCCAGCGACCTGGGCAACAGACTATGTACGTGTTACATTTCAGATCAGGAGTAAAGGTCAAACCCAGAAGCTTGTCAAAACATGGAGCCTCCCCAAGATGAGAGACATCCATTTCAATTGATGCCAGATGGAGATCAAAGCGTTGATGATGTAAAGATAGAAGCTTGGTTTTGGATGCATTAAAAGTAACCAGCCACCTCTTCCCCCACTGTACCACATGCTCAAGATCAGAGGAGAGAGAATCAGAACATCATCATTTACGGCCTTTGATGTGTTGCCATAGATGGTCGTGTCCTCAGCATAGATGTCAACGAAAGATTTTAGTATGTGTTTTGGGAGATCATTGATATAGATCAGGAAGAGATTTGGGCCCAGGATTGACCCCTGAGGGACTCCAGCATTAATACTCTGGGCCTCTGATTTCTGCCCATCAGCCACTACTCTTGAGCCTATCAGAGAGAAATGATTTAACACTTGAGAAAACATTTCCAGTTATACCGTAGCTAGAAATCTTGTGAAGTAGGCCCTTATGCCATACCTTATCGAAGACCTTTGATATGTCCAGAGAAATTGCCCTAGAAAGGAAGCCTTTGTCGAGAGATTCACTAATCCTATAAGATATAACCGTTAGCACATCTGCTGTAGATCTAGCAGAACGAAAACCATATTGCATATCACTAAGAAGGTTATTTCTGCTGAGGTGGTTGACTACTTCTCTATTTAATATGGATTCCAGCAGTTTACTCATGAGACAGGAGACTTATTGGTCTGTACTCAGAGGAGATGACTTATCACCTGAATTCTTAAATACAAGGCATACTGGTGAGGTTTTCCAGGGTGTGTACGCTTAAACAATTTTGTAAGTATGGAGGCATGTTCTGGTTGGAGCTTTTTCAGCACTATAACTGGAATGCCGTCAGGGCCAGTTGCTTTACTGGAATCAAGGTTCTTGATTAGCTTGGCGACCTCACGCACAGATATTTTTATGTTGCATAGCGTGTTGTCTGTTATAGGGGGAAATATGGGGAGTTGATGGCCTTTGTCGCATAGAGTAGAATTGACTGCAAAGTTTTTGGCAAATAGTCTGACCTTGTCTGATGCTGACAAGATGACCTCAGGTCCATTTATGAGAGTTGGGATAGAACGCACGTTTCTGTTCAGGATTCTCTTTGCATTTTGCTAAAACTAGTGGAAACCAAGCCGCTGCTCAGCTACTTTGGATTAACGGACTGAACATATAGCTCTTGCGTTTTTTTATTTTTTTATTATTACTCTTTTAAGGTTGTTGCTGGCAGTCCTGAAAGCAGCTTTAGTCTCAGTACATCTGTTACTGAGCAATGGAAAAAGTGATTTCTGTGCGCGATGGTAGCTGTTAGGTTTTTGTTGGAATTTTTGGGATTGTATGAATCAGTCTGTCTACAATTAACCATTCGGTCACATCTGACACGATAGCGGACACATCGTTTTTAAACATGGAGTGCAGAGGTAGATCAGACATGAATGTATGGAAGCTATCCCAGTCAGCCATAGAGTATCGATGTACAGTACGGTGGAGAGGTACATCTGAAGACTTATTACATTTCATTTTTATCTTAACTGATACAACAGAGTGGTCGGAGGATCCCAGGGGAGATAGAACAGAACATGAATAAAGCTCGGGAAGTTGTGAAAAAAGGTCTGGAAGGCTTGCATACTAACCGGTAGTATCGTGCACACGGGTGGGTTCGTGAACAATCTGAGTGAGGTCATAGGCAATGGCAAAATCATGACAGGAACTTCCCTCATCATCTGTCTTATTTGAGTGGGTCAGCCATTCCACATTATGGACATTGAAGCCACCACAAATGTGAATGTTAGCCGAAGGATGAGCAGACAGGATGTGGTCAGTTTTCTCAGATATACTCTTAAAGATAGTAACCCTGCTGTTGTGGGGACGACAGAGGGCAAATATAAATGCAGTGGTGTAAGCAAGTGCAACCCAGAAGCACATAAGGTAAATTAGGGTCTTCACTGGAGATATCCCTACCACACAGAAAGTCATCTTTAATGTAGGCACATATTCCATGCCCATGGCGATCTTGGGGGTCAGATTTGGATGTTAGTTAAAGTATCCATTAATTATGAACTCAGCTTGGGAAGTGGTCAGCCCTATGCTAGTTTCGCTTAGGAACAATATGTAGTGTTTCGTCTTCTGCAATTGGGTTTCAATCTCTGGAAGTTGAAACGTAGACCCCTGATGGTAGTAAGGGTCTACGTTGGAGGATGGCGTTCTAGGTTTGTTCGTGTTTTTTTTTTTTTCTGGAGATAATTTATGTTGAAGTTTTGGGATTTGTGGAACAGGGCGACAAACTTGGTTAGAGCAGGTTAGAGAGGGAAAGTAAGAGAGAAAAAAACAGGAATTTTTTTTTGTAGCACATGATAAGGTAAAGCCGTAACAATTACCCACTAGTATAGCATCGAGAGGCTTCACCAGAAACTACTGTATGGTCCAAAGTGGTCCTTAGTGGTTAACCCAAGGTTCGGGTCCCTGACTATCAGGCGGATAACGTCAGCCCAGATGAAACGTTTACCTCCAGCACTCTTACTAGTGACATGGCCACAAGGATAGACATAGAAACAGAAAATGTCCGACATCTCAGGCTACTGTTCATGCTAGTACTGCCGACCTAGAAAGCAGCTCGAACAGGTCGACAGACTTGGTTAGAGCAGGACAGAGAGGTAAAGTAAGATAAGGTAAAGCCATAATAATTACCCCCTAGTATGGCATCGAGAGGCCCCACCAGAAACTTCTACATGGTCCAGAATCCATTCACCAAATCCCAATACAGCAGCTCCAGTGCTTTGCACCTGCTGATAGGACAGCCTCCTTAGTGGTTAATCCAAGGTTTGGGTCCCTGACTATCAGGCGGATAATGTCAGCCCAGATGAAACGTTTACCTCCAGCACTAGTTACATGGCCACAAGGATAGATATAGAGACAGAAAATTTCCGACATCTCACGCTGCTATTCACAAAGTACTACCGACCTGGAAAGCAGTTTTTTCTTCGCTCTTTGTCAGAAAAATCACACTTTGGAAATGAGGACTGAGGGACAAAAAAGGAGAAGCAAGAGTTACTGGAGCTGCCGATAACACATCCACAGTGCATTATCTACTCTCCCATTTTAAAAAAAAAAAAAAAAAGGTAAGAGGGACTTATTAATATCTACTTAATAAGAGTTAAAGAGTGTACAGTGCTCAAAAGGACAATATCATAGTAATCGTTAGAAGAGTAAATTTGTTAAATTGGATTGCTTAAAGGGAACGGCTCATCAAGAACTTATTTATATTGGACTTGAAGACGGCCTTATTGTAGTCAGCTGGAAAGCAGGTAAAGGAAAGAGTTCCACAGGTGTGCAGTTCTTAGAAAGAAGCTTTGTTCATGGAATCTACATTTAGGTTTAGGAACAGATAAAGAGTGGGGGAAATTATTGATAGTGTTTAGTGAATTAAGTTATGAAGTCATGTAAGCGGGCTTGTCATAATTCAGTGACAAGAGTATTCTAACAAATAGGAAGTTTGTGAATAAGATATATATTCAGCAATACTAAGTGTTTTTGCTGGAGGACAGAATATCAATCATCACATTAATCTAAAATAATATATTTTAATAAGATAATTCTATGTAAGGTATCCATTTCTGTTTTGTAATGTACTAAAAATGTAAATGGCAGTTGTAATGCTGATTTGACTATTCTATCACTTTCACTAATATTCCTATGAAAAGTCTCCTCTCTTTTGCTTCTCCTCTCTTATTCTCTCGTTTTCATTTTTCTCCCTCTATCTTCTTTTTCCCTTTCATTTCTGTTTGTACATTATTTATCACAAGTGTCCTAATAAAAGTAATTTTCAAAATATGAAACTGTTAACTTCTGATTTCTTCTGCTGCATTTTCTATCCAGTTCAGGTGACTTCTCAATTATACATTGTGTGTCACTCCAAGGGTCCAGTTATTAGTGACTGTTCACTTTTCAACTTCCTGTTATCCACTTCTCAAATGTTGTTCTAAACTCTTTCTGGTTCTGATCCTAAAAATCACACACCCAATTGAAAATCCTTTTCCCTTGGAGTTTTCATACCGACATGAGTGATGCTATGTCAACTGTTACACCAAAGCTAACATTTAATGAATTCAAAACGTCTCTATTTACTTCCCATCCAGAATTAGTTTGGAATGTTATGTGTATTGATGAGGTTGTCTTATACTATCACTCTTGCATTGATTTTTATCAATTTCAAGCATTTTAGTGCGCATCTGGTTCTGATTAGGAGAGGATTCGAATGCTGATTTTATTTTATTTTTTTTTTTTTTTAAGGCTGACCTTGGACAAATCATTATGATGAAGCAATATTTTTTTTTTTTTTTTAGGCTGACCTTGGACAAATCATTATGATGAAGCAATATTTTTTTTTTTTTTTGTATTTTTAGATAAATTTTTGTGGATTTTCTTTGCCTCAAATTTCTTTTTAAACTATTTTTTTCTTTTCAGAATGGCAGCAACATGTTTCGTCCAACCTTTGGATTTGGTTAAGAACCGCATGCAACTTAGTGGTAAGTACAGTTTATCAAAAGTTGAAATGGTAGAAGCCATAAGAAAATGTAGACTGAGGTTGATGTTTGCGAAACTAATTCCTTTAAAAACGGCATGAAAATGATTTTCCTTTTTATCTTTTCAAACAATTGCCATGCATCTTAAAAGCAACTTATAAAATCTTGTGAAAAAAAAATGTTGATTCATTGACATCCTCATAAAATTCTGTCTAAATCAATGTCTAAATTATATGGCAAAATGTTATTTTGGAATGAGTCTTTGACTGTACTGAGGTTGAGGTAAACTACTTTTTTTTACAAGAGGTCACTCCTTACAAATACCCAAGGGTCACTTGAGGGTAAGGGTTAATGAGTATCAGGTAGACTGAGACAACACTGTGATGATCAGTAATGGTGGAACTTGGGTAGTGTTTGATTATTTAAGAAGACAGCTCAACAAGAACTTATTTACATTAGACTCGGTATTGTTCAACAGATGGACTGTTCTAAAAAGGAAACTGCTTATGGAATATTCATATCATCCTAGTGATTACCTGAGGTACCACCTGTTTGACTCAAAGAATGCAAATGTTTACGCAAAGGTCACCTGCATAAAAATCGAAAGGTATATTCATTAGATGACAAAATAATTAGCATGAAAAAATTGAAATAGCTTGAAATATTTCAATATTGGTATGCATAGAAAGAGCTTGATGAGCTAAGAAAGAATCTTTTTAAATTTTTAAAATCTGATTAAAATTAAGGAAGTTATGGCTATTTTTGTGCCTCACACGTTTGGATATTTTTCCCTCTTTAAGACCATATGCGTTTCGTCACATTTTTTACACTACTTTTTCAGTAAAAATGTCATATCTTTGTTAAAACACAAGACTAAGAAATGAAATTTACCATATAAGTGTATTTTTGTACAAGGAATCAGAATATGCAACTGAAAATCTCCTAAAGTTTATGGTTTCCAAATAATCTGCAGTAAATGTGCATAAATATGCAGCAATTCCTTAAAAATGCCATGTATCCATAAACAGAAAAGAAGTTGGAGAACTCAAAGTTGAATTGTAATGTGCTTTATGTACAAAAAACTTAAATCTAAACATAAGACCATTTAAAAATGAATATATTGCAATATTTCTTTGGTATTATTGTAGATTAACTCCATCTGTTTAACCCCACTCAACTCCTTCTGACTACCCCTCCAAAATGTGATTCTACCTTTTTAGGAAATTATGTATAAAATGCCATGAAAAACTTTAATGAAAGATAAACAAATTATTTTAGAATTGAATGTAAAATAATTTCCTATTACAGGTCATTCTAGCATTTTAGGGCAATTAACTGGGGGTTTTTTTCTATGGAAAAATATGCATGTTTTTTTTTTTTTTTTTTTTTTTTTTTTTTTTTTTTAAGATGATTATGTGTAGTTTTAAGAGGGTTTCTATGCAATGAGAATATGGGGAGGGTTGCCATTTGGACTTTGAATTAATTGTAGGGCTAAGGAAAATTATGTGTGAACATACTGAAAACTTGACAGACAAAGCTAACAAAAACAATATTAGAGGGGGAGCAGTTAGTTTCACAAAAATTTAATGTAAAATAATTCACCATTTCCTGGCCATTCTAGCATTTTAGGACAGTTAACCAATTTATTTTTATGTGTATTTTTCTTTAGGGAAGGATCTATTTTTTGTTTGTTTGTTTGTTTTAGATGCTTGTATGTGGCTTACAGAGGTATTTTGTGGGGGGGGGGAGCTTGCCACTCGAACTTAGTGTTATTGTTAGGGTTAAAGAGTGTTTTAGGAGGAGACTTGCCACACATAATTTGGATTAGAGGTGAAGTTAAGAGAGCTTTTTTTCAAAGAGAGCGTTCATCACTCATATTTACTGTTAGCGGTTCATAATTATTGGCTTTTGAAAATGTTATGGATTAAATTTGGAATATCACATTACTATTAAATATGTAAACTTATGTAAATAAGGATGTGAAACTTTACAAGAATTAGGAAAACAGACAAAAATAATTTCTAACTGCTTTTAAAATTTCAAGAATATTGATATAGATTTTGAGGGTTTGTATTACTATACACATAGATTCGAAAAAGTTGTCAAAAAAACAAATATATAACAAATAAATGTTATCAAAAGCAAGTTACTTTTCTACCTAACTGGATAATTTTTTAGTGTTTTTATTTAATGTAACATGTTTATTCAGCTTGAAAACAGTGTTTACCGATGTTTTGGAAAATTTAAAATGGTGCCCGACTCTCTTGAAACGGTAAGTTTGGGGAAAAGAGTTAAAAATAAAAAAGTAGACAAAATACTGCTAGAAACTCGCTCAATATATGTTACCGTGACATAGGCTGACATATATTCGGTGAGTTTTTAACAGTATTTTGTATAGTTTTTTTTATTTTTAACTCCTTTTCTCAAACTTACCGTGTCAAAGAGAGTCGGGCCGGGCGCCATTTTTAATTTTCCAATACATCGGTAAACACTGTACGTTTTTCGAGCTGAATAAACATGTTACATTAAATAAAAACACTAGAAAATTATTCAGTTAGGTAGAAAAGTAACTTATCTTGCCTTTGATAACATTTATTTGTTATATATTTGTTTTTTGACAACTTTTTCGAATCTATGTATAAACGAGATTTTGATACTTATTTTGGTTTTGAAAAAAAACATTTGTGGCTGTTCGCAGTAAAACATTGTTTTAATTCGCTGTTCAAAACTAATTTAAAGAATAAAAGGGCATGCAAGCTATATATCTACAAAAGTTTATTTTGTTTTTTTAACCATGTTTTTAAATTTGACGAGAAATGTGAGAAATTGCAACAGATTCATAATGCCGAATTGGTTGGGATTGTTGTTATTATACATTCTGAAAACCGAATAGTTCTAAACTAATGTTATTCTGATAATAAAATAGCTCTAATTAAAACATATAAGAACATTTATATTCATATTTTCATGTTTTTCTTAATTCGTTCTTGAATAAAAATTAAAGAACGCGTGTTGTTTACACTGTGCTACTGTGCTATCGCTGATTCTACAGGCTGGAGCTGCTGCTGTTGCTTACTAACTTCATTTGACCAAATTCGAGAAATAGAAACAATTTTTTTTTCGGGTAGGTCCTTTTAAATTATCAATTACCGCGGTCCTACTCAACATAAAATAATACTTTTAATTGATAAAGATAGTAAAAAGATTGATTTACTTACTACTGGGTGTCAGAAGAATTTTTTTTTCAAAATGTTCGATACTCGTCATATTAAAGTCTTATTTTTAACACGACAAAAAAAGAAATGGTCAAAAATATTTCGGACACTTGACAGTATTAACACCTCTTCTGATTGCTTTCCAAATTTCATGACGAAATTCTTCATACAATCACGGTACGGACCTTTAGAAAACAGGGGGGGTCATTACAAAACCTTACCGAAAACGCCATTTTATGACGTTCACATTTTTATCACTTTATTTGCTTAAAACTCTTAAAATATATAATGTACATTCATATTTATTAATTCATTTGAAAGTATATTAATTTCCGAACAAAACAGTAGTAATTTGAAGACTTGAAGTGCTTTGGGTTAAAAAATATGGCTATTTTAGTAGAACTACCTTGAAATCTGTGATTATCCAAAGCGTTTTTTCGTCCGTGTGTATTACTAAAAATATACAACAAGAACCCACATAGGAAACATCTTGAAATGGATGTGGCAGTTGGGGTTGCGTTGGTGTCTAAAAATGTTAGATTCTATCAAGTTTGAACAGGAATGAGAAATAATTTTCACTGTTTCTAACTGTTATATCAATTATCTGAGGAATTTACATTGCCTCTAGTAGAAGATCAGTCGCACAATTATCTGATCCCATTTTAAAGAGTCTGACTCTGGGCCATCAGCATTTCCACACACATTTTTATCTGCAGATAAAAGTCCACCACAAATTATTTCAGGTAAATCTTTGAAAAGATATCAAAACTTAAAAGATCAATTTTGATATGAACACTTTGCTATTTATTATGAATTTTTGCATCTTTTATAGTTTTCGCAGACTTAATATACACAAAGGATTGATAATCACGGGTACCAACATTCTTTTTTGTGAGAAAGCATCGGTAGAGAGCAGAAGCAATCAACCCTGGTTATAAACTTTGTCAAGGTAAGAATACTATGAACAGCACCTCCTCAGATATGGCTGTAGAACTCCTTAGGATGCATCTGACTATTATATAGGTTAAGAATTGCATCAAGAGTTGGGTACTTTCTGGAGCAGTAGAATGATCCAACCATTTTCCCAGTAATAGATTGGATATAAGTCATCTTTAAAAGAGCCATAAAGAATGAAAGATAATTTACATTTGAAAAGATGAAGGCTATATAAGGAGGAGGAAAATGGTCAGCCGGAAGAGTTTCATAAACCTGCAGATTTTGGGAAGATGCTACTGAAATAGGAATCTGTATTTTAATGTGGTATCAAAACAGCAAATCTGTGGAGACCAAGGAGCCAAATGAGCTGGAACAAAAAACGCAATGTTCTGACAATTCTGTAGAACACCTGTAATAATAGTACTTATAGAAAAGGCAAGCAACATCATGTCTGAGAAAGAAATACAGAAGAAAAAATGGTGGGTCCAAAAACTTAAGACCCCCCCCCCTGCCTGGACAATAAATTAAAAAGAATGTTTCAATATTTTTGATGTTTTCCAACCTCTATTTTCTTCAGGTGAAGGTGGCGGAGTACGTGAGCACAAGACTAGTTTTCATGCAATTAAAAGTATCATGAAGAATGAGGGGATCGTTGGCATGTATACTGGGTGAGTACAAACTTTATAATCCTATCCTCATATTATTTGATTTTCTTGACACAAAACAATGCCAACTAACCTCTCACATTTTTACATTAAAAGTTTAACACTCTGCTGATTCTGTTTAACTTTTTAAGAACCGATCCCCCAAAACTTCGATTCCCAATTCCAATAATTCGTCCCAACACTATTGACTACAAAGATCTAAAAGAGGGAGCCACACTTCTATGGATCGCTCCACTTCCCCTTAATCAATTTATAATGCTAAGAGGTATCAAGTACCATTTCTTTTTATTCTTTAGTATAATTTAACTGAGGATTAAACTCCAGTCTTCCTGCCGATTAGCAAACACTTATGTCAAATGAGTCACTTTATTTCTAGATAATAATTTGATAAAATTCGTCTGACCGAAGAAATTCTGAAATTATTTAATTCAATATAGAAAGATACTTTTGATCTTTTGAAGAAAGTATTGTACTACTGACCATTGTCTTAGTTTTGATGTGTACGTTTGAACTTAAGAAAAATATGTAATCTAAAGAAAAATGTTTTATTACAGCTAGGTGGTTGCATACTATCTTAGAATAAATATTTTGGGATTTAAAGGAAAAATACTAAAGTTATCTCCTTTGCCTAGAAAAGCATTTGGAAACGAGAATTATCCGACCCTGCATTTGACCAGTCAATAACAAGGGAAAATTTAGATGGATACCATATCAACTTCAGTTTAGCAAACTTCATTTTCAAAGTAATTCTTTTCAATTGTAAATTATGTAGTAAATAGTGTTGATCTACATCGAATCATTTTCATCCATTTTATTTCTTCATATTTGTTACTAATCATAAACTACTTCATGACAATTACTTTGCAATTAATGTGCTTTATTCTATCTCAATTGTGCATAATCTTCAGTAATTTCAACTGTTGAATATTTGAAGAAAGTGGCAAGTTGCATTGGTGAAGTTGCATGACCTGTCAATTCTATGTGTTTGAGTTTTATCTATTGAATCTTTCTTTTTAATTCACTTCAAACAAGGCACATTGTCATTGAGACTTGAGAGGCTACTCTGAACTGGGGAGTATCCTAAGTGAGGAATTGAGTAGCAAGATGTTTGTTCATATAACATTTAAATGTTTGCATATTGGTAAAGTCATAGAACAGGAAGTAGGGAGAGAATTCCAAAGCCTAGCAGTTAAAAAAAAAAAAAAAAAAAAAAAAAAAAACTATTAGCGTGGACTCCGGCATCTGGAGAGCCCCACGGTGAATAGATAGGATTTGACTGATTGTGATGTTGGTTGAGTATATTTACGTGAGGGAACATCAGAGCACATTTCATTGCAGTACTTGTAAAACAAGTGCAGGGATACAATGTTCTGGGTATGGAGCTTGATGAATAGTGGGTCCTATTAGATTAGACTCTTTTGTGAGCCCTACTTAAAAGGGAGAGACTAGTAGTTTGTTCTGGGGTAGTTAACACCTCTATATCTATGAACGATATGGATTCGTTCAGCTTATATAATGCCATACATTTCTACTTTCAAGCAGAGAGTACACTCGTAGTTTAACCGCTCGCAGTGAACCCCAGGACTCTTTCACCTTATAATTGTGACCCTTTAAACCGGACCACAACATTTGCGACAAAAGGATTTTCAAAAAGAACCCCAAAGGATCTCTATTGGATAAACAACTAACTTTTATTCAACAAACTCGTATTTTTTCTACCTTCTTTGAAAATACAAAGATTGGCTCCATGACGGTTTTTCAACAAGACAAAAAATGACCTCAAAAGTTTCTTTTTCAAAAACTATGAATAGAAAAAAAAAATTTGATTACTGTAACCTTAAAAATTCTGTCGATAATCTGTATGACTTTTTTTTCTCAATAAAACAGTGTGAAAAAAAGAGAAAAAAAACTATATTAACCCTACAAAGGATTGAAACCATATTCCCTCTATTATGAGAATTCAGAATAACAACTTGAATGTTCGACTGAATTTTCATTACAAAAAGGGATTTCAATTTATTTTATTCCAAATTTTCCTGGACTCAAAATTCTTTATTTTAATTATTTGTATTTTTTTTCGAGTGGAAAATTGAACATTTTTTCTGTTAAAACCACATTTATGTGACTTGTGGAAAATTTGTGAATATTAATTTTACCTATATTTTCCGTCAGGTCGCTGTTTATCTAAAAAGTACAGACTTTTACTTCATTTTTTTTATATCCGGATTTGTCTTGTGATTCTATTTGCAAAATGGAAGAGCTTTCAAGGCAACTTGTTGGAATGATGCGTCTACAGCAAGCTCAGACGTTAGAGTTGCAGAGACAAAATATGGAAAGACAGAAAGACTATGACGAAAGACAACTGCAGCTGATGAAGGTCGTTGAAGAACAGCAGAGTAAGATGCAGGAATTAAATAGACAGTGAGAAATGGAGAGAAAACAAAGAAGAGCAAAGAAAGAAATTCAACAAAAAAATACCGGAAAAGCAAATTGAGGAAAACTTGGAAGTACTTACTCAATAGCAAATAAAGACAGTAATGAGTTAAACTCGAATGTTTTTCCAAAACCCTGATCTGATCAACATTAGAAACATTCACTATTTTCCTGAAGAGGATTTTACTTTTGAAGCCTATTTTCGCAGATTTGGTGATGGAGCAAGCAGATTAAGATTTGTCTTTTATTACAAAAATTGGGAGCTGCAGAACATAAGATCGTGGACTACATCATTCCAAAACAGACAAGCGAATTGTCCTTCGATGAGGCAGTAAAAGTAGTTGTAAATAGTCATATACGCTACGCCTAATTCAGAAGCAAGTTCTTGAACAGTTGTGTGTGATTGGCTTTAAGGTTCTTAATTGATCGTCAACATCCTTGTCAGCATCCAATCGCCAACCTATATGCTCATCATCTTCAAGACTCTTGTCGTCGCCACAAAATTTCTTAAACCACCATTGAGCTGTGCGTTCAGTAGTGGTTACTGAATCAAACATTTCATTGATATCGCAAGCTGTTTCAATAGCTTTTCGGCTTGAAATATGAAAATTGCACAAATTTTTTTTTTCCATCTTGTATCCAACTTTCTGAAAAGAAGACATAATTGTTTAAAATGATTATAATTTAAGCAATTAGAGTGAAAAACTCTCTTTAAAATTATATATAAAGTAAAGGTATTATAACAAAAACGTATTTGAAAATACATCATTTGAAATCTATATATAAATTCCACAATACCTTTCTCATCGACCTAATATATAACAGAGGCAAGTGGTTAATATGGAGTAGGTAGACTGATTTCTACTGTAATGCAGTGTGATAGGTTGCAGCATGAAGACTTAAAACTGTTTGTATCTTGTGCTCCCATGCTGAAATTAATAATCTAATTTATAAAACTCACTATGTCTGTCTGTCTCTATATTTTCAAACTTTATTTCTTCTGAAACTAAGTCAGAGTGACGCTAGGGGCCTCAAATGATTTTTATCGACCATTCTTTTAAAGGTTTTTACCTGGTTAAAATAGTTTTTAAAGGATCAAAAAGAGGTTAAAATTGAAAAAGTCATACATTTTATACATTCATGTTAGTTTATTTTTAATCAGTTCATATGCGTGTCACGTTGGTACAGTGGTAACGCCACCAGCTTTAAATGCTGCAGTTTTGCTTTCGATTTTGATTTTAGCAAATACTTTTCTTTTCTTACTTTTGAAATCACGACTCTATAAAAATATATCCGAAATCTGGGCAAATTAAATATCATATTTAAGCATATTTTACGACCGGGCAAAGCTGGGCTAGTTAGAGAGAAAAGGCTGATAGAATTTTATATAAAAATTAATGAATATGAAAACCAATTTTATTCTTTTTGAAAACTTGTACTAGTAACTGGCCTAAGAGCGCATATGCAGATTTTTGAAGATAGAAAGCTATACCCATACAATACACAGGAATTATACTTTACATATACCTTTTATCTTATATGTATTCTTATTTCATGTTTTAAATTTTTTTTCCAGATTATCTGCTGGCCTTCTTCGTCAAGCCACGTACACTACAACCCGTCTTGGAGTCTACACAGCACTTTTCGACAAATTTTCAAGGTATTTATATTATCTTTTCATCAAAGAAACCTTGTTTTCATTTCAGTCGATGCATTCTTCAGCCTTCTTTGCATATCACAATGCAACCTTTTGTATCTCTTACACCTGAAGAAGGGTAGATATATTAATGGCTGAAATGTTAGGAAAACAACAAAAGATATTTGTCTTAGCTGAAATGAATTCCTTGATATCAACATCTTATAAACTCTTCAATATTTTTTTTTTTTTTTTTTTTTAGCAAATACATTTTTCTATTTAATTTACAATTTTTTTGTTTCTTTTTTCAAAAACGTTTTTAAACTTATTACATATTTTTTAGTAAAACTGCCAACTTTTGAGTTGGAAAATATTTTTTAATTTCATTTCTAAATCGATTTATCAATAGGTATAACAATATAAATATCCCAGAATGACTGCCTCAATCCTAAATTTATTTTAAAGTTTAAATAAAATTCTGTTTACTATATCCAAAATTTAGTTTAGGGTTAAAACAATTTTATTCAGTGTTTTTAAAAGAAAAGTTGACCAGCTGGTTCTGTTGCTGAAGTGAACTACAAATAAATTGTGAGGATCAAAGAACATGTCATTCTAATGTTGCAATTTTTTTTCATTGTTAAATTTGGTTTTAAAAATGTTTATGAACATATGCCAACCCAACAACCATAAAAAACATAGGTACTTGTACAGTTTAGTCAAGGCATTAAAGAATGAAATTATCGAAAAAAGGTTATATTGTATGTATCCGTTTTGAACTGAAGATCTCTGGAAAAAATTTCACTTAATTTCATCAAGTAGTTTTTGTTTTACAGCAAAAAAAACAATTTGTTATGATACTGAACAAGTTCAATTTTTAGGAAGAAAAGCTAGTATTAAAGATGGGGAAGGAGTGTCGGCGCTTTACATGGAGTTATCTCCCATGGCGTTTCTAAAATCCAAACAAAAATTTTTAAAAATCCAAGATGTCTGCCTTCAACGTGCTGTCATAAAAACGTGTTTTCCGCTTGTAAAAAAAACCAAAAACTACTCGATCAAATTAAGTGAAATTTTTTTTTTGGAGATCTTCAGTTCAAAACGGATACGTACAATAACATTTTTTTTTTTTTAATATTATCATTTTTTAATGTCTTGATTAAACTACAAGTACCAAAACATAACCAAAAAATAAATTGTTCTATATTGATTAACCTCATGGTTAGGATTAATAGAAAATATGAGAAAGAAGAAAGTTCAGTTCGTTCAGTGAATCAGCAAGTTTGTGGCACTAAGATAGCACTTCCCAACTTTGTCAGCAGGTGAGACAGATCATATAGACGATATCTCTTAGGTTGATAGGACATGACTTCTCTTGAGTTATTTTATCTGGTGTAAATAGTTCAGCAAATAGTATTTCTCTGCTCCAGATTTTGATTGGCTGACATGTTACAGAATCCCATTAATACAATATTCATTCACTGAGGTAATAATCTACAGATTAAAGATCTAACCACCCCCAAATTTGACATTTTTGAAATATTTAAAATTTTTTGTATTCGATTCCTCATTTTACCTCAAAAAAAGCCCTCAACCACTACCTGAGGACTTGCCATTGTCTCTATTTCCACAAATTGGCAATCTGGGCCCTCATTGCTTATATAAATGAGTCTTACAATAGTAAACCACTGATTTATTGCTTATTATTTTTGGTATAGAATATATTCTTACCTGTATGATTAAAATCTGTTTACTCAAATATAATCACTTTATTCTATGAAACGCAAACGATACATTTTAAATATTCATAGACATGTAGTTGAAAGTTTAACCTCCAAAGACTAAAAATTCTGTAGATTATTCAAAATAATACTTCATGGTACATAGAACTTTTGATACCAATAAAATATGGTGGATTCTGTTTAGTTTTTTTCTTTAAAGAGCGATAGAAATAAATTGGTTAATATATATTTTTTACACCATGAAAACTGGGAAACAAATGTGATTTTGGAGTCCATTCATTTGCAAAGGAGTAACATGACATCTAGCTGATGTAATTGTGGATGATCCCGAGAACTAGTTAGTAAGAAACTGATTCCAGACCCTCATGCTATCTGACTGATTATAGAGAATAACATTGCAATCAATTTTTTGACTAATAAGAAGCAAAATTAAAACAAATGAATAAAATGTTGTTTTTTTAATATAAGTATTTTTTCTACTTAAGTGATGGCAAACCCCCAAATTTCTTGACCAAAGCAGCAATTGGAATGACAGCCGGAGGAATTGGTGCTTTTGTTGGAACCCCAGCTGAAATTTCTCTTATTCGAATGACTTCAGATGGACGGTAAGAATTTATTTATATAATCTAACTCTCAGTTGTTGCAACTTTTGATTCAATTTTGTTGAGAAATTTTTTTTTTATTGTTTTGGGTTGATTTTTATGTCATTTAAAGCATCATATGTTAAAGTTTTGTCAAGAATTAACCTTTTTCTAGCTGATAGTCATATATATATATATATATATATATATATATCATTTAATCGCATAAATTAATATACGAAGATATAGTATTATGCATAAATTTTCAGTATTTACTTCAACAGTGCTCAATACATAAGTATAGCTAGGTAGTAAGTAGCTAACAGCTAATTTACTACTATATATATATATATATATATATACACACACACACACATATATACACTTATATTTTTGTCGGAAAAGAATTCTAGCGGAGTGCTCTATTATAAGGAAAATATTTTCCAAATCAGAGTGTAATATTTATATTTTGTATTTTTAGAAGTTTAGATAAGCCATCGGTGTGTATGTATGTATAGTCATGTCATATGCTACTGGTACCATATAACCCAGTACTACCTGCCTCATGGTTGGGTCACCGGCGACTAAACTGGTTCCTCCACCAGACTTGTTTGGTGAGGAGGGCGGCTAGTCTCCCTGAAGGATTAAAAACAAGACCTTCCAAAGGGCGAATGTACTCTTTTTCTGGGTCAACGGCCAACTAGCACCGTGTATATTTGTGTGTGTGTATATGTCTATTGGGGTGGAGAGGGCTCCCGTAAGCCATGGTGAAGGCAACCTTTCTAGGAGAAGCAAATCTCTGATTTAAAAAACCATAAAGCGGAAGACCAGTACCCACATTAAGCTGGTCTGCAGTTTAATTTGTTGCTGGCTATCTTGCTCTTGCTTGTTGCTGGATCTCAACATTTTGAACCGAGAGAGAGACTTAGCTGTCGTACAAAGCTAAGACTCTGTAACATCATCTTTTTATAGATACTCCCTCAGGTATTTGGGCTCATGGATTTTAAATGTCTGAGGGAGTGGCACTCGTCTGACAAGACGTTGCAATCATCATCATATATATATATATATCTATATCTATATCTATATATATCTACAGTCCTGGTCAAAATCATAAGATCACTTAAGAAAGTAAGCGTTTACGCATATTATCGAATTTTTAATCAAACAAATGATTGAAACCATTGCCAAAAGGGAAAATATGATGGAAAAAAAAATGAAATCTGCTTCATTCGAAAACTTAATCCTGATCTAATACATATTTTTAAAAAACAAACATTTTCACCTGGTCAAAATGATAAGACCACTGATAATCTATCTAACAAAAGGCAATTATAAATTACTAAAAAGGGTCTCAGTATTTAGTATAGCCTCCATTATTACGAATTACTTCAAAAGTTCTCTTCAGCATGTTTGCGACTAAGTTTTTTTTATCAGTTGCGAAGGAATTTTATCCCATGTACTGAAAACTGAATTAGAAAGTTCCTTTATCGAATCCTACTGGGTTCCATCCTTGAACATTTCTTTTGCCATCCATCCCCAAATATTTTCAATGGGATTGAGGTCCGGAGAACATGCTGGATAATCTAACAATTTTATATTATTTGAAGAAAAGTATTCTCATGCTTGTCGAAGTGTGTATCGCAGCGTTGTTTTGCTGGAAAATCCAATTTCTTCCATACAGACATGGACCTTCAGTCCTGATAGAAGTATTTTCAAGCATTGAAATCTACTTCAATGATGTTTGCTGGCCTTTCACTACTTGCAACTTTAGGGTCCCAGCTGACAAGAAAACACTCCAGATCATTAAAGACCGTCCTCCACTATGCCGAGTTGAAAAAGTCTCTTTGGGCAAATTTTTATCATGCCAATAGTGTTGAAATCCATCTGGACCATCTAGATTAAACTTTTTCTCATCGGAGAAAATTACATTTTCCCATTTCTCTTCATCCCAAGTCGTGTATTTGGCGGTATATTTAAATCGGTTAGTTTTGTGCTGTTCAAGATGTGGTTTCTGCAGTCGCTTTAAATGATTGAAACCCTTCATTTTCAGATGCCTTCTGATGGTTTTAGGACTACGTTCTGCTGCTGTTTGACTTTTCAATCGACTTGAGTTCATACTGGAGTTTTTTTAACTTCTTCTGATACAGCGATCCAGTGATGGGATTATTTTTTTTGGTCGAGCTGGACTCTTTTTGTGCCCATATTGATCTGGATTTCTTAAATTTGTGATGACCGTTTTGCTACAATTCACTTCATTTGCAATGAATCTATGGGAGAGTCCATCCCTATTAAGCTCAAAGATCCTTCCTCTCTCAAACTCTGATAATGGTTTCCCTTTTGCCATTTATAATTTAGTAAGATGTTTTTTATCCACTAACTTTAAATATCCACACTAACATACTGTACTTACAATAACCCTTATCCCTGAGTGGCTTCCGGGCCTTGATAAGTGGTGACCACCTTGTAAAAAAAAAAAACAACAGGTTGCTTTTAGTAACATAGAAAGCTTTTCGTATTCATTTTTTCAAAACTAGCCGATTTTATTAAAGTGGTCTTATCATTTTGACCAGGTGAAAATGTTTGTTTTTTAAAAAATAATTATTAGATCAGGGTTAAGGTTTTGAATGAAACAGATTTCATTTTTTTCCATCATATTTTCCCTTTTGGCAATGGTTTCAACCATTTGTTTGATTAAAAATTTTATAATATGCATAAACGCTTACTTTCTTAAGTGGTCGTATGATTTTGACCAGGATTATATATATTTTTATTTTTTTTTTACATGGGGGTCACCACTTATCAAGGTTATTGAGTGTACAGTAATCAATGAGATAGTATTGTAGTAATCATTAGTGTTGGAGATTTGATAGTGTCTTACTTATGGGGGTGCTTTGTCAGGAGTTTGTTTACGTTGGACTTAAAGACATCCAAGTTGTAGTCAGGTGGGAAACAGGCAAACGGCAGAGAGTTCCACTGGCGTGCAGTTCTAAGAAAGAAGCTTTGCTCATGGAATCTACGTTTGGATTTAGGCACAGATACAGAGTGGGGAAAATTATTGACAGTAGTTTCAGCCAGATAGGTGTTTCTCATGAAAGATTGGCATGGGGGGACGAGAGATTGGAGCTCAGACGAGCACCTACCATGGAAATAACGATAAAACAAAGACAGGCTCGCAACGTCTCTTCTGTGGGAGAGAGGTTGCAGGGGAGAGAAAAGGGCATCCCCCACTAAACCACAGTCTATTTTGTCCTTGTCAAGGCAGGATAAGCTGTTTTTAGCAGCTCCTGCCCAGATGTGGCAGCAGTACTCCATCCTTGGACGTACTTGGCTTTTATACAGATAGAGAATTGCATCAATAGTGAAATATCTTCTGGAGTGGTAGAAGGATCCCACCATTTTCCCAGAATTCTTTGCAACAGACCTGATGTACGTGTTCCATTTCAGATCAGGAGTAAAGGTCACACCCAGAAGCTTGTCAAAACATGGAGCCTCCCCAAGACGAGAGTCATCCATTTCAGTTGATGCCAGATTGGGATCAGAGTGTTGATGATGTAAAGATAGAAGCTTGGTTTTGGATGCATTAAAAGTGACCAGCCACCTCTTCCCCCACTGTACCATGCGCTCAAGATCAGAGGAGAGAGAATTAGAGAGAACTTTGTCATTTACGGCCTTTGATGTGTTGCCATAGATGGTCGTGTCATCAGCATAGATGTCAACGAATGATTTAAGTATGCATTTTGGGAGATCATTGATGTAGAGGGACTCCAGCATTAATATTGTGGGCCTCTGATTTCTGCCCACCAACCACTACTCTTATGAACCTATCAGAGAGAAATGTTTTAATGATTGAGAAAACATTTCCAGTGATACCGTAGCTGGAAATCTTGTGAAGTAGGCCCTTATGCCATACCTTATCGAAGGCCTTCGATATGTTAAGAGCAATTGCCCTGGAAAGGAAGCCTTTGTCAAGAGATTCACTTATCCGATGAGATATAACTGTTAGCACATCTGCTGTAGATCTTGCAGAGCGGAAACCATATTGCATGCCACTAAGGTTGTTTCTGTTGAGGTGGTTGACTACTTAATTTAATATGGATTCTAATAACTTACTCATGACACACAGGAGTTTTTATATATATATATATATATATATATATATATATATGTATATATATAGGTTCCCATATTGTGTTAAATTTTATACTGTGTCTGCTTAGATGATTGTTGTCCAGCATTGTGACAAGGTTCACCTGAAGGTTGGAGGTTACATCATCCTAACCTTGTTAAAATGAGAACAATAGCCCAAATAATCCAAATTCTTAATCCTCATCTCAAAAATCCAGAAACATAAATTGAGTTAATCCTAATTAGAAATTTACATTTCATTGCAATTCTTATATTCAGATTTTTTTTCATGAGTTTGTTATCGAATAATCTAAAACAACCTGTTTTGATTTTCTTTTGTTGCAGCCTTCCACCTGATCAGCAAAGAGGTTATACCAATGTGTTCAATGCTCTTTTTAGAATTTCGAAGGAGGAAGGCATCGTCACCTTATGGAGGGTAAATCATTTTTTTTAATTCTACTGGAAAACTATGGCTTTAAAAGACATCCAGTCATGAGGTTTCTATTTGGGGCTGTGGGGAATGTGGTGTTTTCCTTTAGTTATCGTTGCTCTCAGGTCCACTTTGGCTCAGAGTGGTGATACTTGTTATGGCATCTGGTGCTACCAAATCAGGCTGATCAAAAATGCACCAAACATTACAGGTGATCAGGCACAGTCTGTGAATTTATATTTCCTTGACACTTTCTCTTGTGGAGGAAACTGGTTCAGCCCACCTAAGGTGAATATCCTACAACAACAATTTTTTTTATTGATAAGCCTATAATTGTGTTAAAAATTAAGTACAAATATTTTGTTTATAAAGTGAGATAAAAAAATTAAAATTTGGTGTAAAAATGTTTTTTGACATAAAGTTGAACGTCAAAAAAGACCTTATTTTTGCACCAACCTAATATAAACTCGTGTTAAATATATCTTATCCTAATATAAACTCGTGTTAAATATATCTTACCCTAATATAAACTCGTGTTAAATATATCTTATCCTAATATAAACTCGTGTTAAATATATCTTATCCTAATATAAACTCGTGTTAAATATATCTTATCCTAATATAAACTCGTGTTAAATATATCTTATCCTAATATAAACTCGTGTTAAATATATCTTATCCTAATATAAACTCGTGTTAAATATATCTTATCCTAATATAAACTCGTGTTAAATATATCTTATCCTAATATAAACTCGTGTTAAATATATCTTATCCTAATATAAACTCGTGTTAAATATATCTTATCCTAATATAAACTCGTGTTAAATATATCTTATCCTAATATAAACTCGTGTTAAATATATCTTATCCTAATATAAACTCGCGTTAAATATATCTTATCCTATAATGTTTTTTATTTGTGTTTTCATTATACCTGTGGGTATAAAACTTCAATGATATTTGAAAAATACATCATGAAATGTTTGATTTCAGAATATGAAAACCTAATCTTTTTCTACTTTCTCCTTCACTCTCTCCCTGACAGGGTTGCCTCCCAACTGTGGCACGAGCAATGGTAGTCAATGCTGCCCAACTTGCATCCTACTCTCAAGCCAAGCAATTTTTATTATCTACTCGTAAGTAGTTGAATTTTTTTCCATCCATTTCTCTCCACAAACTATTAATCAGAATTTCTCTGAAATTTATTTTTAAATAAAATCTTTTTTCCTTATACTGATTTTACTCTTTTCTTTGTCTATTCTGATTCTGACAGTAAATTTGACTCTGATTCCAAACTAATCAATGATGATTATGAGAGCAATGTTTTCTTTTCAATGGCCAAAATAGTTTGGCACAATCATACATAAGGTGGAGAGTGGTGGCTAAATATGAGCCATTCCAAAAGTAAGGCTGCCTTTTTTTAACATAAAACATTGAGGACTTATGAAATCAGAAGTAGTACCATTAAAACTAGCAACCTTTTATGCTCCAGAATGTAGTTTTTACAGTCACCACCATTCTCAATGAATTTTTTCCAGCGGTGAACAATGCTTCAGTTGGAAAAGTCCAGAGCACGTTTTGTGAGTCGCAACTTTGTCACCACTCTAAAATCCATCTCCTAACTATGCTGACATCAGCTGCATCAGGCGCTGGTGAATGTTGATCATTTCAATTTTTCCTGCATCAAGGAATTCAGTAACACATCTCTGCTTCTGATGCATGTCCATGACTGGTTGCTTTCTTAGTTTTGCACCATCAGTATTTGCGACAGAGAAATAATTCTTTTAGGTCATGAATACATAAGTTTAGTTATCATAACAATGCAATTTGCAATTCCTCTGATCCATTTCAGCAGAAAAAAAAGGAGGCATTACTTTTGGAACATTTCTCATGACATTAGTGAAAATAGCAATTCCCAATGAAAGACTTTTGGTCCAGCTCCTACTAATAGCTGCTGACACGTAATGGAATTTTGACCGATAGTTTAGAATAAGTGCTTCTTCATAGAAAATTGCAAACTAGTATTAGACTAGTATTATTAGAATGTAACTTTCCTCTTTCTATAACATACCAATCATTCTTCATGCAAAATTTAAAATTCTGTTTTAGATTTAGAATATTTTTAAATGACTGACAAAAAAGTCAATCCATATACAACTATAAAGCTTTTTTCTTTTTTTTTTGCTCTGACATTGATATTAAAAGCCTACTTTTTCTATTTAAAAATTATTAAAACAAACCTTTTAATATACTGCCATGGAGTGACTTCATGTAAGTTAATTAATTTGGATATTCCTTTGAAAAACAATCATTCATTAATTCATTCATTTTTTATAGTTTCATTTAACGATTATGCTAAATTTTTTTTTATACAGTTTCTAAATTGTGCTTAATTGCATAGAATTTATACTAAAAACATTTTAGCATATTGACATATTTTTATATATAAAGTAACCTTGTCTGAGTGTGTGTCTACCAAACTCCTTTCTGAATATTTGGTACACACTTCAAAGTATACAGTGTGTGTGTGTATATATATATATATATATATATATATATATATGATATTTGGATCTTGGGAACACTTTTGATGCTGCTTAGGGGTCATGTAGTTAAAAGATTTTATATTTTGTACCCAAATAATTCCATACTTTTAACAAACTTTGAAAAATTTGTAGATTAATGCGCTGTTTTAAAAATAATTATGAAAATTAGATTACAAAGGGCTGTGACTGATAGTATTAATAGAAAATGTCAAAATATTTTAGTCTATTATTGATTGAAATAACAATAGACCGTTTTGATGCTAATATAATTGTGATGAATAAAAATATTTCAAATTCATTTACAATATGTATACAAGTGTGTGCGTGCGTGTGTGTATACAAGAGAAAATAAGTCAATATGGAGTTTTTTTTGTTTTTTTTTTTTGAAGGATTAAAAATAACAAAAGTTGTGACAAAAATGAAGCTACCTTACTCTCAATTATAGAATCGTGTTCAAATTTTGTCCTGAAAAGGCATGAATCTAATTTGTGATCTAATCTAATTTATAAAACTCACTGTTTGTGTCTCCATATTTTCAAACTCTATCTCTTCCGAAACTAAAAGTTGCAGAGTGGCACTAGCGGCATCAAATGATTGGATTTTTTATGAACCGTTAGCCAGTTAAAATAATCTTTAAGGGGGTCCAAAAGGAGTTAAAATTTGAAAAAAAAAAATCATTATACATTTTGTACATTCATTTTAGTTTATTTTAAATCAATTCATCACATTGGTACAGTGGTAACATCGCCAGCTTTGAATACTAAAATTTTGTTTTCGGTTTCAATTCTAGCTGATGGTATCCAAATACTTTTTTTTTTCTTTGAAATCACGACTTTCTAATAATATACAAAATCTGGACAAATTAAAATATATTTAAGCGTATTTTATGACCGGGCAAATACCTGATTACATCCTAAAATTACTTTTTCCTCCTCTGCTTTTTTCAGCTTATTTCTCTGACAACATTATGTGCCATTTTGGTGCAAGTATGATTAGTGGATTAGTCACAACAGCTGCATCGATGCCAGTCGACATTGCAAAAACAAGGTTAGCAATCCTTTTTTTTATGTAAATTCATGTTGGCTCCTGTTATTAACAGAAAGAAATGTTTGATTTTCATAAAATCTAAAAAATTTTAATATTTTTATTTCATTTTTCTCCTTTATGAAAAAATATAAGGAAATTAACTCCTAAAACTATTTGCTTTTTATATTTGTGTGTTTTGCATGAATAAATGAAAATGTAGTTAAATTAAAAGTCTGGACAGTGGAACGCTACCAGTGTGCTCCCAGCTTAAATGAATGGTTTGCTTCAAAATTCTATGACTGTCCTCAAGTTTGACACAAGATACGATGAAGGCAAGACATTCCAAACTAATATGTGAAAATCAGTAAGTGAACATAGTAAATATGAAAAACACTGAACAACTTAAATATGAAGCGATCATGAGGAATTAAGACGTACATGGATAAAAATCTCCAAAATTGCAGGTTGAGATAAGTTTCAGCATAATTTGCACTAATGTTTGTTTGTATCTTTAAAAATTTATTTATTTTTTTAGAATTTTTAGGCTGGTTTCCTCATCGTGGTTGTTATCAAATCAGGCTGTTTTGCTCTTTCACTATCTTTAGGTAACACAAACACAGCATAAGGCACCTGATTAAAGTAAATCAGCTGAAGATGCTGTGATGATAAAAAGCCAGGATGAAGAAACCAGTTCAAAAGTCATAAGGACAATAACAAGTTTTACGTTTTTTATTTTATTAGTGGTTGAATGTAGTTTTCTTAAGTAGTCCTTATCTGAATCTCTTTGTTTACAAAAATCAAATGTAATCTAATGCCATTTTGAAAAAAAAAGTATAAAATGAACCTTTTTTTTTTTTTTTTTTTTTTTTTTTTCATTATTTATGAAAATGTATCCTAAACAAGCTCTAAAAAAATATTTTTGATCACATCTTAGTCTAAGAATATTTTTTTCCTACAAAGAATTTGTAGTCTGAGATTTCCTAGTCCAATGTGTTAAGCTTTTGGTTAGGAGTAAAGTGTAGTATCTGTTCTGATACTAACTAGATTAAGACAATTTTTATTTTTTGTCCAATTAAGTGCCCCTTTTTGGGGAGCTGTAGGTTCTTCATATCAAAAACTGACCTGACAATCCAACATATTCTCCGAGACATTCAATGTTGCATTACCTCTCCTGTTTTCTAAACAGTAATAGATTATTTGGCACTAAACAGTAATAGATTATTTGGCACTCCCGGCAAAACATCTTTCAACAGATATTCTGTATTATTATATTATTTATTAACATTTTATATGAAAATAAATGGAACAATGTGAACAATTCTTACTTTTATTTAATAATATTTATTTCTTGTAAATGTTAATTTTCTTTATGTGAAACATTCATAAAAGTAAACATATTTTTTTACAGAAAAGTATCATTCTTATGCCAAATTTCTTTATAATAATACAAATTACAACTAATAATGATTGTCTAAGAATGTGATAAATTTCTTCAGTTAAAATATCTGTTGGAAGATGTTTTGTCGGGGACACCAAATCATCTATCACTGTCCAGAAAACAGGGGAATTAATGCAAAAAATAAAATGTCTCGAGGAATATGCCAGCATGCCACTAACCTTGTATCTTATTTTACCCTTGTGGGAAGGCAAGTAAACGGATACAGTACGATCAATAAATGCGTTCGACAAAACCTTTTCTTTTTCCCTGACCAGGAAGAACAACACGCACCACTTTTAGATCTGTTTTTGACCACAGTTCCTGATGATTGTATAACGAATGCCGACAGCCCACTTGGGAACACTGATCATGCAGTGATAATGGTTGAAATCTCCCTAAACTCTAGAGCCAAAACTGAAAAGCCAGTGCTCAAAACAACGAGATATTATAAAAAGGCTGACTGGGAAGCCATCAGAGATCTTATCAGAGATGCCCCATGGGGAAATATTTTTTCTCTTCCTGCTGAACAGTGTGCAAACGAGACCACTGAATGGTTCAAAACTGCAATCAAAGCGCATGTTCCCATGCGGAAATTCTATAGCAAGCCCCATTATTGAAAAACTGCTTCTGTGGTACCAGTATTCAAGAATTCTGGCGAAAGAACTGACCCATTAAATTATCGCCCCATTAGCCTCCTCCCACTTTTTGCCAAAATATTTGAGACCTTAATTAACCATGCTCTAGTCCATCACCTTACAGATGCTAAGCTTCTGACTGACAAACAATATGGATTTAGACAAGCCTATTCCACAGCAGACATCCTAACTGTAATCTCTGAACGTATATACCATTCACTGGACAAAGCGGGGGAAGGCAGAGCGGTAGCTCTAGATATATCTAAGGCTTTTGACAGGGTATGGCATGAGGGTCTCCTCAGTAAAATCAGATCATACGGTATCACTGGTAGAATACTTAACATAATTAAATCCTTCTTAGATAAGAGAAAAATCCAGGTTGTCCTCGACGGTCGTACATCTGAACAATATGATATAAATGCGGGAGTGCCCCAGGGGTCTATCCTTGGACCTCTACTGTTCCTGATATTCATAAATGACCTCCCCGACAAAATTTCCTCTGAGATGGGTATATATACTGATGACACCACACTCTAAAACAGACAAGACAGGAAGACGAATAAACACATATCTAAAGAAATGGCAGAAACATTAGAGGATGACCTCCAATCTGTAGTGGTATGGGGAAAAAAATGGAAGGTCACGTTCAATGCTGCCAAGACTAAACTAGTTTCATTCAATAATTACAAGAAACCTTCTCTACTGCCTATAGCAATGGCCAACGACTCTTTATCTGAGAGTACGTCTTTCAAGCTCCTTGGCCTAACGTTCACAGGAAATAGGAGTTGGAACAATTACATCGAGGGCATTGCCAGGGCCGCTGCAAGGAAGGAAGGCTCTCTCTACCGTACTAGAAAACTACTAACACCCGAAAGTATCTTGTTCCTCTATAAGGCAACCATTCGCCCATGTATGGAGTATTGCTGTCATATTTGGGCTGGTGCATCGGCTACTAGTCTCTCGCTCCTTGACAAGGTTCAAAAGAGAGTCGCAAACCTGATAGGCCCTGAACTGGCATCTAAGCTTCAGCCTCTGTCCCGTCGACGAAACGTTGCATCCCTCTGCCTGTTCTACAAGTATTATAATGGTGAATGCTCTGACGAACTGCAAGCACTTGTGCCCCCATGACATGAACACCCTCGACAGACCCGACAGGCTGCAAAATCCCACCCCCACACTGTAGAGATGCCTAGATGTAAAAGATCTTTCTACTCCAGTAGTTTCTTCCCCAGAACCGCTAGACTTTGGAATTCCATTCCAGGTCCCTGCTTCCCCAACTGTACTGACGTGCAGAAGTTCAAGTGAAACGTGAACTAACATCTTGCTGCCCAAATCCCTACATAGTACCCCAGTAGTTGTTGCCCCTGTTAGTAGCCCCCTACACCAAAGTGTCAATGTGCCTTGTATGGGGTGAAAATGTAATAAAAAAAAAAAAAAAAAATTAAAAAAAAAAAAAAAAAACCTAAAACCGATTTATAAAACATCGGAGTTTTTTTTTTTCTCTATCATCATCATCATCATCATCTGCAGACACATGTATAAACTTTTACGTTTTTAAGCATTCTGTAAGCCAACATTGCATTTATGTCCATTAACGGTCAAATACGTTTTTGCTGTTGGAACTGTTTTATATCGAAGTCCGAAATTTTACAAGAACATTGCTCACATTTTTCTCCTTTTCTACAATTGTTTTAATAATCTCAATTTACAGTAAAATATTTTATATGAATATAGGTGGAATTCTGTACTTTAAACTGCGATAATTGATTCAAATAATTTTTGTATATTAAATTTGAATAATGCAAGTTTGAGAATAAATCGTGTAAAAACAATAAAATAAATAAAAATAAAATAAAAAAAAATCTGTGAAATCTTTCATTTTTTTTTCTTTAAATTTCTCTTAACATTGATATTTTTTCCTCTTCAGGATTCAAAACATGAAAGTCATCAATGGCGTTCCTGAATACAAGGGTGCAGCTGTAAGTAAACCAAAAAGTCTTTGTTTCTGATTTTTAATGTTTTACATTTTTTACAAGAAATTAGACAAAAAATATTAGAATTTCTTTTTCCTTTTTCCTCAAATATTTTCTTGGTATTCTTGTTTTAATTTTACTTTTAAATCTGTTTTAATACAATATCTAAATTATTACAATTGTGACCAATTTTTGTATTTGTGTTTTCAACTCTTACATATTAGAATTTAACAAATTAAAGTTTTATTAAAAATTAACCTAGTCGTGGTAGTGTCATGGATTCTTCTGACTGGCTCTATTCTCCATCACACCGAGGAGGACTTCATATGTGCATTGTAACTTTCTGTTAGTTGCTTGATGTAGGTTCTGTGCAGTCTCTCCATTGAGCCACATTCCTGTATTGGCATCCACAAAAGAATATCACTATTTCATTTCATCATTAGCTCTCCAGTAAGCCGCCTTACTGAATGAGTGTTCATGGTCAGAGATGGTATTTCCTACAGTGAAGACTGCTTTCTTTCAAGCAGAGTTTCGGGGAAGGTATCCATAGAGTTGTTCTCTTGTGAGGTGTAGCTCCTGATTCCTACTTTTAGTTCATTCTCTGTTGAATTTTGCTTTGCAACATAACTAGCAAAGATACCTTTTTGTGACAAATACAACTTGGGGAAAAGCTATTTCCATGTTGGTTCAGGAGAATGTACTCTATTTTGTTTGTTATAAAACTCATGTAATTTGTTACTTCAAGACAATGTGGTAGAACTTCAGCTTGTTTAGTTGTATCAACCAAAATCGCAAGGTTATCAGCATAATTTGCGTTGGTATATAATATACTTTCCACATTTTGCAGGTACTAATATGAAGCCCTCCCCCCCGACTTGTTGATTGACATATGGAGGATGTTGAGACAAATGACAGATTATAAACATCCTAAAGAAATTAAGATATTGCACTGCTGTACAAAATCATTGCATCGGCAGTCTCCTCTGGAATTCTATACATCATGAATTTCTCTAAGGCTTTTGATTCAATAGCGATGAAAATATTTCTGAACAACAAGACGCTTTTAGATTTTCTTTTTGTTTCTTTCCATAATCCATCAGGTTAAGATTTGCACAAAATTGTTTTGGATTTTTGTGAAAGCCTTTTCTTTTTTTTTTTTTTTTAATCTAAGCTCTTTCTCAATTTTTGGTTAGATTCAGTTCAATTATATATAGCATATAGCAGGAATGGCTGTTATTCCATGGTTGTTTGGGGTCACATCTCCTTTCTTTTGAGAATGGATGTTATTGACGTTTTCTTTTTTCAGACCGTAGGAGGAATTTCATCCAATCTAGCTCAATAATTTAGAAATAACAAATTGTAAAAAAAAAAAAAACGGCTGCGTTGCATAAAAAAAGTGACATAAATGCTCAATTTTATGATAAAGTGTTAATGTAAATATTTGTAACATTTTATGTTAAACTAGTAGGCCGCCTGGTCATAAAATACAATTAAATGTATGCATTACATGTCTGAATTTGGAGATGAGGATTGGTTATTTGTATTATTTAGAATCTTCAGACTATTGTTCTTGCAACAGTCGACCTTCTTCTCATCGAACTCCAGAATCTTTTTGTTGAACCATAGCACAATGGTTAGAGAAAAATGAATTGTAAAAAATGATCTTCTCCTGAAGATTGATGGTTCAATTCATAGTGTGAGTAAATAATAAAAATACAATTGCAAATTATTTAGGACCTCTGATGGAATGAGGGCATGCTATCTCCGTGAAGTAAATAAAGCGTTCCGTTCAAAATTCCGTCCAAATTCCCAAGTTCAGCAGAAATATTCCAGAGTTCGATAAAATATACCTGAAGAACGTTGGAGGTTACATCGATCAAAACGTTAAAATAACACTCAAGATGAGAACAGTAGTTTGAAGATTCCAAATAATTTATACACATTTTATATTTAGTATTATAGAGCCAGTTCTCAATTGCTGTTAGTTATTTTGTGGTAGTTTGGGGCCACATCTCCTTTCTTTTGAGAATGGATGTTATTGAGTTTTTCTCTTTTCAGACCGTAGGAGGAATTTCATCCAATCTAGCTCAATAATTTAAAAATAACAAATTGTAAAAAAAAAATGGCTGCATTGCATAAAAAAAAATTATTCAATTGTACTCAATAGATAGTAGTGATTTCAAACATTTAAAAATATATATATATTATTTGCATACCATCAGCTAGAATCAAAACCAAAACATTTAGTTTTCTAAGAAAACTTAGATATCAAAACTTTCAAAATTAACCCGGTTAAACATATAAATGTGTAAATGATACAAATTAAGTTGACTTATGCCTGCTAAATACCAATTTTTCAATTTTGACATCTTAGCAGCTATTTTTCTGGCTACAAAACAAATTGAATTTGTTCCACAGGTCTGAATCCTCTATATATCAGGTTTCAAGTCTGTAGACCAAACATTAACAGGAGTTTGGTAGAGACTGTTCTGTACACAGACCCACACACACTGTTGTTTTATATATATGATATATATACAGGGTGAAACAATAAAGTTGTCACCCTAAAGAAAACAACACTACAGGTTTATTTTAAAAATCTTATTGAAAAAATCAATTCAGGTAACTTGACATCTGACATCTATTCCATGTGACCATCTTCAGCTCCTATCACTGCATCAATAACTGGGAGCATGCCTTTTCCACAAGCACTGGAGGGAGCTCGGTGAATGGTGGCGATCAGGCTGGCTTTGATGTGGGAGCGAAGTAGTCCAGCATGTTCAGGTCGCAAGAAGAATTTGAGGCAGTAAGAGAACGGTACAAAACCATAACACTCTTTCTGAAGCCAAGCCTGGATCTCTTTGGACTTGTGGGCCGGTGCAGAGTACTGCTGCCACACCCAGGGTCTGCCAGCAGCCACCTGATTGCATCAGGGGATCACTACACTCTTCAACACATTCAGGTACACTTTGGTGTTGATTTTTAAGCCAACTTCAAAGATATGATGTGGCCCTAAAGACCATCTCACTCATTGAACATTGTGTTACTTTCACACTTGATAGAAGGCTCTTATTGCTCTTGGGATTTGTATGTAACCCTAACCCAACTAATAGATCGTCTGCAACAAAATAAGAAAATTAGTTTTCATCAAACGGAAATGGAATTATATTGTCTTCTCGACAATTTTATCATTCCACTCTGTAGATAAGAGATCACACGCTCGTTTTCATAAACACATACTCTGCATATGTGCGTTCTCGCTTGCGACTGAGCAAGAAACCAATAGACTAATGTCTTAATACATGTATGCGCGGTTGATCTGAAGCAGTGATTAACAAACGACAAAATGAAAAAGGGATTAAAAAAAGGACAGAAAAACTTTGTAAAATAAGTGAAAAAAACTAAAATATCTAGGTGTTTTTTCTGCCCATGTTTCAAAATAATCTCATCAAATTTTGACAAATTTTAAGTGGCAATTGGAGTTATTTCCCCCAGGTGCCCTTTACTTTTCACCCGTGAAATATGCAAGATGGACGCAACATGATCAATCGCATTAATATTTGATTTTTATCTGTAAAAAAAAAAAAAAAAAAAAAAAAAAAAATTGATCAAATTAAGCGATTTTTTTTTTTTTTTTTGTAATATATATATATATATATATATATATATATATATATATATATATAATGAAAACTTTATTCTATAACGAGTATGTACCATATAATTTTTTTGTAATATTTTAAACTAAACAAGTACTGTATTTATTTTTATTTTTTTTGGTTAAGTAAAATTGAACAAAACTAATTAAAAAAAAAAAAACAACTTTTTTTTATATTATTTTAAAGATTTTAAAATAGCACTATTTTTGTTTTTCATGTATTTATTTTTCTTTTTTTGCATATTTATCTTTAATTTTGTAACTTTTTTCTTTCTTTTCATGAACAATTTTTTTTTTTTTTTTTTTTTTTTTTTTTTCCATGTAGGATATGGCTGGTAACTGTTTTATTTTATTTTTTTTTAATTAACACAGCTGAGATATTCTCTTAGAATTAGTTTTCTACGATTGCATCAGACGATGTTAAAGTGGCATGAGAAGAGACAGAGTATGTAAAAGAACCTTCGCCAACTCAAGTGGATAGCTTTCCGATATATGGTTTAAGATGGAGACAAAAGAATCATTACCGAATTTCTGTCTCCACATAAACTCGAAAAGATAACTCCTGGCCAGTCCCGTTATTTAAAAAAAAATTTTTTCCCTAAAGATTGTCTGCTCCTTTGCCATGCATTGATTGGCCTCTTACATCAGATTAGTCAAACTTGAGCGCATGACGTCATGCTCCGAGCAGATGGTCAATTACATCAGGTTCAAATTTTACACAAGTACCCTTTCCATGTGTGAGCTGTGATTCTTTCATGGTTGTTGACAGTTTTTTTTCTGTTGAATTGGGTGAATAAAACTACTTGTGCATGAAACACAATGGAGACTCGCTGAGTTTTTAAAGATTTTATTTAGAGAAAGTTTACTAATTGTGGGAGAGACTACCTAGATAGAATTAATTTATTTTTCTAACCAGGGAATTGAGAGATGCAGATGAGTAGGACTCTCTAACATTAACTCAGATCATAACATTCTTGGATTGTCTTGTACCACTTTCCGAAAGAGATCAATTAGAATCTCTCTCTCTCTCTCTCTCTCTCTCTCTCTCTCTCCCCCCCCCTACCTACCTACCTACCTGTTTTGTCTAGAAAGTTCACCTTTGGCCTCTGCTTCCATTATGTCACCAGTTGCTAGGTACATTTTCATTTGTCACCAGGTTTTCCTGATATGTACTAATGTGACACTCACCAAAATTCACACTAGCTAACTCAATCACAACCTACTAGCATAGGGTTCCAATATACATTTCTGTACTTTGTTGCTATCCTATATCAAATATCTATTTCAACTGCAATCTTAATTTTATAGATATTAGTTATGAAAATAAAGTTACCACTTATCACATGGATTTTAATAAATGTGATTTAACAAGAGGCAGTTGATACAATTGACAATATTTTTAAGTCAAAAAAGGAGCTCCATTATTAAATGAATAAAATATAAGATTAAATTGTCATCTTTTTTTTTTTGTTTTTATGCTTTCATATGTCAGGTTGCTCAAGTTGCCATGGCACACAATTTTCATTATTTTGCACAAAGAATGTAACAAAAATCTTTCCTTATTTTTTTACCTTTTTATGTCCTTTTAAAAAAAAAATTTTTTTTTTTCAAATATATATATATATATATATATATATATATACTAGCATGGGCGCCCGGCGTTGCCCGGGTGTTTGGATATGTATGCTGAGCAAAAAAAAAGTGGTAGTAGGAAGGCAGGCTCGAACCCGTACCGCAAAGGAGGAAAAGAACGGAGTAAAACCTAACGTTTATGCTGTTACGACCACCGCCAAACTGGAAGCGACATTTTTAATAATTAAGGCTAGATAATATAAAGGAGATATAACTTTCAAAAATATCGGCGAAAAAAGTGACCCCCCCCTGTAGAAAAGTGCCTAGTTGAAGGGGAAGATATTAATGTTTTTAGACAATTTTTCGATATTTGTCGTATGAAATATCGAACTTTAAAACGATACTGATCTTGAAAAAATCCGTCGCCTCTATTGAAAGTTTAAGGCAAACATGCAAACAGACATACATACATACATTTATATATTGGTAACTAAAAATTTTCGACCCCAAACTGATAAAAAAGCTTGCCCTATCTCTGAATACACTTTATGTAAAATTTCAAATGTTTAGACCAGAAATTGTGTGAGTAATTTGGTATAGACCGCAGATGTCAATTTTTTTTTAAAATTTGACCCCTATTATGACCCCTTAAAATTTATAGTTTCGGGCTCAAATCACTTTATTAAGTTAGATCCAGGTTCAAGGAACCTATATCTAAAATTTCAAGTGTCTAGACCCAAAATTGTCGGAGGAGTTTGGTAGAGTTCTTAAAGGTCAAATCGTTGAAATTTGACCCCTTAACAGCCAAATTTCTGGCTGACACCGTCACATCGATTTTCACAAATCTCAGTACCCGGTATTTCAAATTTCGAGTCTATAGACTAAAAATTGACAGAGTTATTATGTAGGGAAATGTACACAGACAGACAGACACGTTCACTTTTATAGATATATAGATATATATATATATTTACTCTTATTCACCCCAAACAAAGCATATTGCCACTTGGACGTAAGGGGCTACTATTTGAGTCCATGTCTACAGGGATACTGTGTAGAGAGTTGAGACGCAAGATGTCTGTTCACATTACATTTAAATTTCTGCATGTTCGTTCAGTTAGGGAAGCAGGAAACATAGAGGGAATTCCAAAGTCTTGCATTCAAGGAAAGGAACTTCCAGAGTATAAGGCTTCCTGACATCTATGGATCTCTACAGTGAAGGGGTGGGGTTTTGCTATTTGTCGAGTATTTATGTTGAGGAGACGCATTGTTGTGAGTTAGTCAAAGCACATTTCATTAAAGCATTTGTAAAACAAACATGAATGCAATATTCTTAAATATACTTTATTTTCATTACTTTTTTTTTTTTCTTTCTACAGGATGTTCTCATAAAAGTGATCCGCGGTGAAGGCTTCTTCAGTTTATGGAAAGGATTCACACCATATTATGCTCGTCTCGGACCGCATACAGTTCTAACTTTCATCTTCCTTGAACAGATGAACAAGAACTACCGTCTTTATGTGATGAAGGACACGAGTGGTCGAGGAGGGTTATAGTTGTCCATCGTCTTCTGCTACTACTTTAACTTCTGTTGGCTGCTCCTCTTTATTAGTGTATGGATGTGTCTGGCGAGTGGTATGTGTCCGCCGAGTGAGAATGGCATAAGTTACTGTATATACATATCGGTGATTATAGATAATTTTGCAACGTCTGATTCTCACACAAATTGGCTTTTTCAATATTAGAAAAATATAAAAACAAATTGGGACAGTGAAAAAAAAAATTTTGAAGGGAGGGAGGAATTTGAGTTTTTAAAAATTTATTTTATAAAAATTAAAAAAAATATATATTTTAGCAATTTTGTTTTTCTAAATTTATTACAAATTTTTGATAAAATTCTTTATTTTGATTCTTGGGTAGAACGGGATGGGAAATATGGAAAATCTAATCTCTAAAACAGTAGTAAGTTTCATACACACCTACATATTGGTGCTTATCCAGTTTCACCCCAACATTAAAAAAAAACCAGAAAATAAATAAAATGGCACAAAATTTTTGTCTGATTTAAAAAAAAAAAAAAAAAAAAAAAAAAAAAAAAACAGCACTGAGAATTATGCAAATTTAAGTTTCTTAAACACAGAAAAACACATTTTAATAGCAAAATTTCTCTACCACCATTTTTCTGCTTACATTATGGTCAACAGACATAAATCAAATGCAGGCATCATAATACCGGTTAGAAATCATGTTCCAATCAAATTTTGATTTTATAAAAACAAAAATACTAGATAATTTGTAAATTTTTGTGTAGTCTTTTGTTTGACTTGGCAAATTGGGATAAAACTGAATAAGCGCCAAATATATTAGCAACAACTTCCCAATCGTCTTCTGTTTTCTATCTGCAACTTTTAAGTTTTCACATATGTAAGTTCACACTTGTAAGTGTTTATATTGTTTACATATTGAAAAATATTAATTCACGCATGAATTCCTATGAATTTAAATGCACAAGTTCCCTATGAATTTAATGCCTTTAAATGATAAGCAAGGATGGCAGACAAATGAGTTCAACTCTTTCTGATTCTGGCCGAAGCTTACTTGTATATGAATATATGTGCCTGCATTTATAAGGTCAACCTAGAATTTACACTGTTTGTCCACATCTGACAACAACGAAGATGACGACAACCGTCCAAAAGACACAAATAACAATTACATCATCTCAGGGATATCATCGAATTCCTTTCTTTTTAATATTGTCAATTCTTAAAATACTATAAAATACATTTGTTTTTGATTCGTTAAATTTCTATCCACAATTTCTATTCATTTCTGCTAGTGGGACCTGTGGAAATTCCATGGATGCTTTCTTCATTTACTAATATTTTTCTTTCAATAATGCATGTAAGCTTTAATAAGAAATTCTCTTCCATAAAGCTAATTATCATAAACATTTAAATAAAATGAATGTGTCTTTATTTAAAAGAAAAACAGATGTCTGAAAATAAAAATTAACGCAACAAATAGATTTTTAAAATTGAATTTTGTCATCACATTGATTTAACCAATGTTGGAAAAATTCATTTCAAAATGGATAAAATATTTTTTTTTTTTTCCTTCGCACCATTTAATTTCCATTTACTTGTATCTTTAGCGATCAGACGATCTCACTAAAATGGATGTGAAAAGTGATAAACATCGATCTACATAATTATACACGTGGATGTACAAAGCTTAATGTCTGGCACAAGGCTATTCTAGCAGTAACAACCAATTATGACCCAGCACACAGTATTAAAATTGCAAAAGCTTCAAACTGCCAGTTACCAGAAGATCTATATTTCCATACTCTCTTCATATCTGCTGCATTCTCTCTCATAAGAAGTCTCAAAATCAGAACAGAATCAAATTGACAGCACGTTTTTGAAAGCAATATGCTTAATATTCTATAGGATAACGCTATATCAATAATAAAATATACTTAGCTTTAACACTACTGCAATTTCATGGTATCACCAATCAGAATCAAAAATGTCTCTGGCAAGCAGTATTAAAATTGATTGATCTAGTCAGATATACTTCTTTTGATTGGTGTGTAAGCTAATTACATGACATGCTTATGCATCCCTAAACCGTGTGCTGTCAAGAAAACTTGGAAAATAATTGTTGATTATACAGTTTACACAATTAGAAAATGATTAGTCATTATACAGTTTACGCAATGAAATATTAATTATGTGGAAAAAAAAAATTGAAGACTGCAAAGATTGGGAATTGTTTTATGTATAATCGTTTCTTGAACAAAATTATAACAGAACTTAATTGTTCATGTTGTCATAATAAAACAGAAAAAAACAAAGCATATTTTTTATAAATGATATTTGATTAATTTAGCAAAATTGATTAATGAAAATTATTTATCAGTTTGGTGAAACTAATAAAAAATAATCAACGTTTAAGAACTGAATTTATTAAAAGCCACAATCAACTTTAAATCTCACAGAAAAGCATGATTGTAGCTTTTTAGTTGAATAACATTTTTTTCACAATGAAAAATAATTATCTGTAATATAACAATTACTAAAAACTAACGTCAAGTTTTGATCACTTAAATTTAATGTTTGTGTTATTTTTCGATGAATTTTCATTGGAAAGTCTTAAAAAGTTTAACCTATTCGATTATTATATGAAACTGCAAAAAGAAAATCTTGTCTCAGCCTTAAAAAAAGTCCTAAGTTTCAGTTTTGATCAACAATAAATGTGATCATTTTGAACAATTGTTTTTTTTTTCTTTTTTACTTAAAAAAAAAAAAAAAAAATTAAAAAAAACTTTTATTTTGGTTATAATTTATGTTTCTTGATTTGAAACTGTTGTATTTTATTTACATTTTATTGTACTTTTAAAAAAAAAAATGAAAAGATTTTTTTTTTTCTTTCATTGAATTTGATTAAAAGTTTATACATGTGCCACACAAATGCTTGTTGGGTTAGTTGTTTGCAACTAAGTGTGGTTGAAATCATTAAAAAAAAAAAAACATACATTGTTTCATATCCTTTGCTGTGATAATTTGATCGTTCAGTAGTTCTCTAGTTGAACTCTCAAAGCTGAGATTTCTTATTCTGTGTTGAGCGCAAACAAAAATGAAACTTGACCATTCATTTGAAATTAATAAAACTAAATCTGATGGTTAAGTGGACACTTCAGTACCTTATTTGAATCTCAAATAAAGTCGGCATAGCGATTGGGAGGGGTTTAGGTAACATCTTTAAATTTCCAGTCGAATTCATTTTCCAAATCCCTTAGAGCATCCTTGATGACATGTGATACACCCTTTTTCCTGTTTAATTTTGTCTAATCTAAGCTTGCTAGGACGGATCCCCCCCCCCCGCCTTCAATAAGCTTTAACAGTTTTAAATAGATTCATATTGAAAAAAAACATTATTTAAAACTAGTTGAACTGAACAACACGAGAGCCACCCACAAAAATATTTCTCTTATTCAATTAATAATCAGACTTATTTAAAATCTTGTACATGGATGTTTTATGAAATGTTTTCTGTTTGATCCATTTTACAAAATCATTCAACTGGATTAATATTTTCATCTTAAGTAGATATTGACTGATAAATTGATGACAGATATAATAATCCGTTAACAATTCGGGTCAAGATCAAAGTGTAGTATCTATTCTTCAGGCGCTCATGTAATGTACAGTACTGATGCAAGGGAAGTAATTCTTGTTGATTAATTTTTTTTTTCTTCTTGAACAGAACTTGGAAATATTCAATAAAACCGTGACGACTTTTTTCTTTCCATGTAATAGTTTATATAAAAAAAATGGCTTTAGCGTCCCAATTTCTCTTCTCTAAGAAAAATCTTAGACGAGTTATTTCCTTTGAATCAGTGCCATACACTACATAATTTCCTAAATAATTTGCAATTGAAAATTTCTATAGAAATTGTTGCCATTGCCAAATATTCTGCCCAAAATATATACAACATATATCAAGCTAGACATTTCCTCAGAAACATAGTGAAGAAATTTTAAAAGCACATTTTTTAGCATATTTATGAACACTCTTCCTCTGACTATGCAAACTCTTGCAACTGTTTCAAAATGAAAAAGTTATCAGCCACCCTTACTTACCAGTAAAAATGTAATTTTTTTTTTTTTTTTTTTTTTTTTTTTTTTTAAGCTCCCTCCACCCTTATACAATAATTTGATCTGAACTGAATGAATTTATTCTGTCATAACCAACTTATGTTCATACTTAATCAGAATGTTAAGTTTCTGAGTTTTACACACAGACAAGACAACTTTTAAACTAGCATGGGTGCCCGGCATTACCCGGGTATTTGGAAGTGTGCATTGACCAAAAAAAAAAAAGTGGTTGTAGGATGGCAGGCTCGAACCCGTACCGCGGAGGAAAAGAAAACGTTAAATTCCTAATGAACCGCCCCCCCCCCCTTAAGTAAACACCTCATCAAATCTCCACACTAACGTACTGTACTTGCAATAACCCTTATCCCTGAGTGGCTTCCGGGCCTTGATAAGTGGTGACCACCGGGTAAAAAAAAAAAAAACACGGGAAAAAATGTGATGCCTTTGCTGTTATGACCACTGTCAAACCGGAAGTGACATAGGTTTAAATTAAGGCTAGACAATCGAAAAGAGGGGATGACTTTTGAAAATATTAGTGAAAAAAGCGACTCCTCCCTGTAGATTTGTCGTCTGAAGGGTCGAGCTTCAAAACTATACTGATCTTGTGAAAATCAGTCGCCTCTTTAAAAAGTTTTAGGCAGACATACATGCATTTATTATATGGAAAAATGCGCGCATGAAAAGTAATATTCTTAAGATTTTATTAAACCTGGAAAAGTAAAGGACAAGAAATTCAACCTGGAAAAGTAAAGAACAAGATATTCTAGTAAAGTAAAAAATAAGAATTTTTTAGACTTAAAATATTGCAGCTAAAAATAAAACTTGAGTATTTATAAATATTTTATTTATTATTTGCATATGTTGTTGTTTATTGTTGAGTTAGAAAGGGTGTCAGTCGCTGGATTGAACTTATTTCCCCCCCCCCTATTATTTGCATATATTTATGTAGTGAAAATTGTTTGAATAAAATTAATTCATTAGTTAGTAGATGGAATTTATAATTTACATAAAAATTAATAATTTTATTATATCATAATTAGGATCATTTAATTCATTTTTATGTAAATTATAAAATTATTAATTCCATCTACTAACTAATGAATTAAACGAGACTGCGGTTCATGAATTCGTGATCTGTATAGAGCGTAAACTAACAAAAAAGATGGCACTCTGTGTCTTTTTAGATATCGTTGGAGCTTTTGACAACATACCCTTCAGTAGTATGTTCAAGTCGCTACGAGAACTCAATGTGCCACCAGTACTCATCCTATGGATTGAGTATATGGTGAGGCACAGAACAGTTCAAGTAGAACTACTGAGGGCAACTGTTAAAAGGGAAGTAGTTAAATGAAACCCCCAAAGTGGGATTTTATAACCTTTACTATGGAACTGTATGCTGAATCCTGTTTTAAAGGAGTTTAAAAATAGGAATATTTATGCCCATGCTGATGACATCGCAGTGCTGGTCGCGGGTTCAAAAGCATCATTGGTCAGACGCATTGCCAAAATGGCATTAAATATTCCTAATAAATGGTCTAATCGAAATAAATTAGAATTCAGTAGCCGTAAAACAGAAATGGTCTTGTTTACATATAAAAGGAATTGCCAACTTGGTGACCTTTTTCTGAGTGGACAGAAATTGAAACTTTCACAGGAGGCAAGGCTGTTAGGGGTAATCCTGGACAGTAAGCTAACCAGGAAAAGCCACATAGAAAAGATTTCCTCCAAGGCGACTGCAGCCCTTATGCAATGCAAAGAAATTGTGGGGAAAACCTGGGCAGTTAACCCGCATGTAATGAGGTGGATATACATTGCTATGGTATTTCCCATTTTGTCGTATGCATGTGTTTCCTGGATCCGCAGGACAGAGAAACTGTACTTGAGGAAGAAACTCCAGAAGGTACAAAGACTTGCTTGTTTAATGACTTCTTCAGCATATCCGAGCACACCTACTGGAGCATTGGAGATGCTGTTGAATATCCCTCCGATTAAAGAATTCCTGAAGGCAGAAGTGATACGGGGGATCCTATAGAATAGATCTCATGGGTCTGTGGTGGTCAAGATCTGTTGGGACTACTGGAGTCACGTGGATTTGTGTAATGAGGCTAGGAAGGAGCTACCGCTCTTGCATGTGCCGGGTGACCTTATGACTAAAACCAGATCATTTGAAAAGCATTTCACATGTATGGTTTATGACAGAACAGGCGCAAGAGATTACAAAAAAGGGCTGGAAAGCAACGTAATCAAATGCTATACTGATGGATCTAAAATGAATGATAGGATTGGTGCGAGTGTTTATATAGAATACTCAAACCACCTCACCTGTCAAAAAATCTTATCTTGGTAAACTGAGGACGGTCTTCCAGGCAGAAGTCTTCACCATACAGGTATCATCGGATACAACACCAAACACCAGTCATGAGCTGGCACCATTTCCTAGTAAGTTTAAATAAAGTTGTGTTGTTTTTTCTTTCATTTCTTCTAATAAAATAAAATAAAAATCAAACCTTTTATTTTATCCATTTTTTTTTTCTGGTTTCTTCTGATTATCTCTGCCACTCTCACTAGTATTTTCTTCTTTTTAGTCTTTTTAGTTCATATGTATTATTCGACTTATTTACTTCCGAAACTAGGCAAGCAGGTTCACTGCTGCTGATGATAATATGGACAAGACACGATTTCACAGCAGCAGCAGCTCTAAGAGTAGTAGTTATAATAATAACTTGGAACCGGCGAATTATTAGCATATTAATAGTTCGATTTTCATTGGTTTTTAATTTAAAAAAAAAAAAAAAAAAAAAAAACATTACACAGGATTGAACCTAAAATTTTTCCACCAATCCCAGCTCTATACCCGTTACGGTAACATAACATTTTCAATTTAATTTTGAATCACAGTAGTTGTTATGAAATGACTACATTTTTCATCAAATGTGATAACGAAAAATTTGAGTTCATTCAAAGAATATGGCGGATGAGTTTGGTAGAGTTCTCAAAGGTCAAATCGTAGAACCCTTTAACAGCCAAATTTCTGTCCAAAAACGAATTAGAAAGATTTTCCTAAATCTCAATACCCTATATATCGAATTTCGAGTCTAGACTGAAAATTGACAGTTATTTGGTAGCGAAATGTACACAGACAGCTCCCCATAAAAAGGGGATTGTCCAGCAATTGTCTGATATAAGGGGTTTCCCCCCACATTGATCAAGAGCTGATTGCTTTCTAGACGTTCTTGGCGTGATTGCCGGGAACAATGCCTTGACTTCGAATTAGTTTCGCTTTTATACGAAAAAGCGAATCAACACAAGAGGGGCCGAAATAGCAAGAATTGTGTAAAAGTTGCTGTAAATAAGTCTAACCGTGACGCCTTTGCAATTCGTACATATGATCTACAGTGTATATAAGAAGTTCTGGTGGAAGAGTTTGGCAGAGTCTGCAAAGGTCAACTTTTTCAACTTTGACCTCTTGGCAGCCAAATTTTCGCCCAAATACTGATTAAAAAGCTTGCTGCATGTCTGAATACACTTTATGTAAAATTTCAAATGTTTAGACCCAAAATTGTCTGAATAGTTTGCAAAGTTTACAAAGGTCAAATCTTAACTTTGACTTCTTAACAGCCAAATTTTTGTCCAAAAACCGATTTAAAAAAAAAAAAATTTGCCCTATGTCTGAATACACTTTGTAAAATTTAAAATGTTTGGACGAAAAATTAGCCAAGTAATTTGGTAGACCACAAAGATCAAATTTTTTAACTTTGACCCCATAACATTTGTTTTGAGCTCAAATCAAGTTAAAAAGTTTGATCCGCCCAAATAACCTACATCTAAAATTTCAAATGTTTTGACTCAAAATTGGCGGAGGAGTTTGGTCAAATCGTTTAACTTTGACCCCTTTGACAGCCAAATTTCTGGCTGAAAACTGATTAAAAAGATTTTCCCAAATCTCAACACCCCTTATGTCAAATCTTGAGTCTGTAGACTGAAAATTGACATAAAAACTTTCTATTCTATGGTCAAATTTGAGGAAGTTAAAGAAAAAGGTTTTTAGCCATTAGGTAAGTAAATATTTATTTATATATCACCAACAATTATTCCAATTTTTAGAATTGTTTTTAAATATTTTTATCTAATTTCACTATAATTATATAGCAGTACATTTTGGTAGGGAAATGTACACACAGACAATTTCACTTTTATAGATGTATAGATGAGTGCTTTAAGGCATATAACAGTATTTAAGAAACCCGTTTACGGGCTAATCTCAAAATTAAGTGCACATTACTTTTAAATTCATGTATTTATTTTTAATTTTATCAAATGTTTCGAAGAATTTTTTTAAAATATGGTAGTTGCACACTTATGTTACTATGCTGAAATAATATTTAGAAACCCATTCTTAAAGAATGTTTTGTAACTCTGTACTTTCATCTAACAATTTAACAAGATATTTTAAAACTTGAATTTAATTTAAAATACTATTTAAAAATATGACCAATCAAAGCACCAAAAATATAATTTAAATTGTGATGGATTTTTTTCAGGTATTTTATTTAAAAAAATGGCCAGAAAATCTGCAATTTCAACTTGCAGTAAAATGTAATTAAAGTTTTAGGTCAACCTTCACCATTTAATAAGATGCTTTGCACTTGATTTTGAAGGCTATAGGCCTTCTTATGTGAGCAGTATTATTAATAAATCTAAAGTCGACAGGGCAAAGACTAAAGTGAAAACTGTCCAACAAAAACATGAAATTGTTGAAAATCTTAGATGTATAATTGTGGAGGAAAATGGACAGAAAACTATGACAAAATAAGGGACCAGAACACCATTTAACTTTTACAAAAGAAAACCCCTATAAAAGAACGCTATTAAAGCTATCCTAGTAACAACATTAATACCCACACAGGTAAAGGCTGAATGGTTGCAATTTTAGAAAAAAAAAAATATATATATATATATATATTAAAAAATTCTTCACACAATTGGTTGCTCTTTGCACCATAATGAACTACCTTTCAGAGACCTTTTTAAAAACGTGGATGGTTGTGTAAAAGGCCCTATAACATTCAGTGCCCCTCATCCCTGGGAAAATTATGCTCAAATGATTGCTATGATTAACTCCAAATATCATTTTCCACTATTAGCAATCCTATACAGTCAATTTTGAAAATTGATGAAATACATGATATCAGTTGTGACTAAAGACTCCTGCATGAATACACAGGTATTTCTAAAGGTAAGGTTATGCCTCCTGGAAAATTAGTCTTTTAAACCAAGCAAGATGGTTAATTTTGGCCATCAGGCTCATGTGTTTATGGACTCATGGTGCGTATGCACAAAGGCTCACAACAAAACACAATTTAATACATTTTATTGTAAATGTGTATGCCATTTGTAAGTTTGAAATTAAAAGAAATAATAAATTCCACAATCAGCAAGTGCAAATTTTTTTCATATGATCCAGAGGATTAAGGAGCAGCCTCATGAAATCCAACAAATCACATTAAGAAATATGCAAGGTAATACCTACATAAAAACTTTCTATTCTATGGTCAAATTTGAGGAAGTTGAAGAAAGAAAAAGTTTTTTAGCCATTAGGTAAGTAAATATTTATTTATATATCACTGACAATTATTCCAATTTTTAGAATTGTTTTTAAATATTTTTATCTAATTTCACTATAATTATTATATAGCAGTACAGATTGGAAGTTGTTAATAATTCAATTAATTTTTATATTCATTCAGGGGTGAGGAGTCAACCAGGAAAAAGTTGAAGAATACAACTTATTAATTTTAATTCCACACATTGGACACAATAGATTTTTCATTTTTGAACCACCAATGACGAAAGATTTCTCTGAATTCAAACTTTGAGAATCATTGATAAATGGAACCAAGTGTGACTCGTCAGATTTTCCCTCACATGCTCAGGGCCTGGAATGAGTAGTTAACAACAGAAGCTTTACAAACTATAGTTTTGAAGCAAGGCATCAACATATTATAGCCAAAGTTTTTCTCAGAAATTGAGATCAGCATGTTGGTCCAAGGGCTCTTATAAGGAACAATTTGATTCTATATATTAAGCTCTGTTAAAATAGTGCTTGGTTTTTTCCTAATTTATTTTTTCAATTATAACAGAAAAACAAAAAAAAAAAATTCAAGGTATTCAATTATTATTGCTAAATTCATAATGTTAAAAAGTAGTTTGCTAAAGCAAATACTGAAAATGGGGGGGGGGCACTAAAAATAGGACAGGCAGATTTTCAATTTGAAGACTTCTTTAATTAATCTCATTTTTTATAAAATAAAAGGGCATTCCCCACTTTTAAACACTAAAATTATTTGCTTTCCACTAATATTCAAGCAAATCTTGCAAAAATGAAGAATTTTCAGTATCTTTTTGTCTACGATTTTTGATGCCAAATGCTAAAAAAAAAAAAAAAAAGCATGCAAGTATTTGATCTAATTTTTTTGCGTGGGTACTTAGTACGTCCATACACAACTTTCAGTAAGATTTCATATTTCAAAAGTAAAAAATCGATCTACCCTAATATATATATATATATATATATATATATATATATATGTGTGTGTATGGCAATTCTGGAACTTAATAAAATAATTTAGAAACCCTAATCATAAACAGTTAATAACAGTAATATTAAAGTAGAACAATAATTTGCAAGGTTCGAGAATAAACGTTTTTTTTTTAATTTTTTTTTTTTCATTTTCTTATTTGTATTACTTGGACTATTATTCTTATTTTCATGCAATGTTTCAACCAATGAAACCTCAGGTTACATTAGCCAAAACGTGAACATTACAACCAAGATGAGAATAGTAACCTATCAATCTTCATCTCAAAAATTCTGAAAAAAAATTTAGTTATAGAGGGAAACCGATCCTTTCCTGTTAGATTGTATTTTATATAATGAAATTGTTTTCAATTGTTTATATTTTTTCTCTTTGTCTCTCCTCCCCCCCAAAATTTAGAATTTTGAGTTTACAACAATCACAAAACTTTAAATCGGGTTTGAAAACCTGGTTGAAAGTTTTTTGCTTTTTTTTTTTTTTTTTTTTAATTCGGCTACACAACTTGTATACAGAGTGTACCTCAAAAGTGTTAAAAGATTATAAATTTAACAAAAATTTATTTCAGTTAATGTTATTTTACTTAAAACAAATAACTACAAAAATTGTTTGCAAAACTTTAATACATAAACCATATGTTACATTCCTCTTTTCTGCACCTTAAAAAGTTTCTGATCTTTTCAAGATCAGATTTTTTATTTAAGTGTTATGTCACAGATTTCCTTTTTTTTTTTTTTTTTTTAAGCAACAGATTTTTTGGGTTTCATTTGGAAAAGTCTCAAAAAGAAAAACTAGAATATTTGGTTATTTTCATTCTTTTAAAAGCATAGGTTGTACAAGGGAATCAGATTTTTCTTTACCAGCCAAAGCAGTGACAATAGCCAAAGCAAATTCAAATGCCGTTCCGGGTCCTCGACTTGTGATGAGTTTGTCATCCACCACAACACGTTCTTCGATGTATTGATAATTACCTACAACATTAAAATAAAGGTTTTTGTTATTTTTTAGCATTACTAAAAGTGTTTATTAAATTAAGCTGTCTAAAAAAACATTTCTTTAGAGTAAGTTTTAAGAAAAACATTTTCTTTCACTTGAGTAAGAAAATTTATAAGTTTTAAAAGATATTTTTGATAAATGTATTCAACTTTAAATTTCATATTGACTAAATAATTTAAACTTGTGTTTCGATTATCTTTGATAAACATTGCTGTAGATGGTAGTGTCGTCAGCATAAATGTCTAAGAATGTGATTCGATGGATCATTGATGAAGGTCAAGAAGAGAGTTGGGCCCAGGATGGAACCCTGAGGGACACCAGCATTAGTACTATGAGCTTCTGATTTCTGCTCATCAACCACTACTTTTATAAACCTATCAGAGATAAATGATTTAATAACTGTAAAGACATTGCCAGCTATTCTCTAGTTGGAGATCTTGTAAAGCAGACCTTTATGCCATACTCTATCAAAAGCCTTTGATATGTCAAGGGAAATTTCTCCAAAAATGAAGAAACCCTATAGAGAGATTCACTAATCTTTTGATATTACAGTTAATACATCAGTTGTAGATCTAGCAGAATAGAAGCCATATTTGATGTCACTGAGTAGGTTATTTTTGCTGAGGTGTCCGACCACTTCTCTATTTAAAACAGATTGCAGCAGCTTACTCATGATGCACTGATGGAGACTGATTGGTTTGTATTGGGAGGAAGATAAGCAATTTCCTGAATTTTAAATACAGTTGGAAGAGCCTATTCTGTTGAGATGCATTCAGCATATTCCACAACCGTTCTGATAACTATGGTGTTACTGAAATAATATAACTAATAAGAAATAAACAATGGTATAGTTTATTTTCAGTCTTGTGTTTTGTCAAGGTGACCGTTTGGAAAAAAATAATGCATATCTACTGAATGAAACTAAAGAAATAGTGCCATACTGTTCAATTTTAACAAATTCTAAAGAAATGATTTTTTCCTGTGTGTATTGATGACCTTGTTTATGCTTGGTATATTTAGCAATCATGAAAATAGTGTTATTTAATAAGAAAAACATTGTTAAATTACATAGAAATTTAAAAGTCAAATAATGTACTTTTTCTTCAAAAATAAATTTATTTATCTATAAATAATAAAACAAGCTTCTGACTTATAAAACAGTCCTCATCAAGTTCTAACATTTTTTTTTTTTTTTTTTTTTTTTGTAAATCATCTTTCCCGTCAGAGATAGAAAATCCCTCCTGGATAGTAGTTTGTGCCGGTATTAATCACAGTTGGTTTAAATGTCTTGCGCCATGACGGAAAAGAGGATTTACAAAAAAAAATAAAGTACCTGATAAAGACTTTTCCAAAAGTTGAAAGCTTTTTTTTTTTATTCTTCAAGATAAATGATTTATTTTTAAGAAAAAAACAAAAAACGTTGCTATTTGGCTAATTTCTATAATATAGTGTTACTTAATGTTTTAAGTAATGCTCACAGCACTAGTTGGTATGACCATATGTGGCACACAATTTTAGAAGCATTATCCTAATAATAATTATGCTGTATTTCTGTTGCGGTGTACTGGATTAAGAGAAAAGGACATTACTATGGGGGTGTAGTGACTCCTACTTTCATGCTGAAATTAGGATGTAAAACAAAATAAAGAAATAGTTAATTTAATAGTTAATAGTTAATTTAAGAATGTAATTTTTAGAAAGCAGTACAATACAGACATAAGGGTGAGACACAAATTGAAGCAGATATCTGATGAAGAAATCTTTCTTGAAATTATATATATAAAAAAAGGTACTTGTACAGTTTAGTCAAGACATTAAAAAATGAAAATATCGAAACAAAGTTCAAATTGTATGTATCCGTTATGGAATGAAGTTCTCCAAAAAAAAAAATTTTACTTAATTTCATCCAGTAGTTTTTTTTGTTTTTTTTTGTTTTTTTTACAGCGAAAAAACAATTTGTTATGATACCGAGCAAAATGTTCGATTTTTAGGAAGAAAAGCTAGTATTAAAGATGGGAAGGGGTATCAGCGCTTTAACTGGAGTTATCTCCCTTTAGCATTTCTAAAATTCAAACAATTTTTTTTAAAAATCCAAGATGGCTGCCTTTAACGCACTCTCATAAAAACGTGTTTTTCCGATGTAAAAAAAAAAAAAAAAAACCTACTTGGTGAAATTAAGTGAAATTTTTTGGGGGGAGAACTTTGTTCCATAACGGATACATACAATTTAAACTTTTTTCGATATTTTCATTTTTTAATGTCTTGACTAAACTGTACAAGTACCAAAACAAATAGGCTTCTTTCAGTCTTGACAGACTATGGATACCCATGGTAAGGGTGCCTGTGCGTGAAATTATTTTGTGGCAAGAGTTGCGCAATCTTCAACGACACCTCCACTGAGTCGACATTGTTGAATACCAGTGGCAAATGGAGATTCAGAACGACTGGAAACAATGCCGAGGTAAGCGGAAAGTACATACAGCACCTAAAATTCCCAAATGGTCACCCATCTGGTACTAGCCAGACTCAATGTTGCTTAACTTTGGTGATCTGACAAGAACCAGTGTGTCAACGTGATTATGCCGAAATAATGTAGAATACGCATATTCCATCAGACCATCTGACACAGGTAATCACAATGCAAATAAAATGTGTGTATGAAATATATACACATAGATTTGTAGTTGTATTAATAAATTATTCTTCATCTGCTTCAGTTTGTATCTCTGTTACACATCTGCATTGTACTGTCTTCTACAGATTACATTTAATTACATAATAGACAGTGCTTCAACCTCTTATAGAAATAGTTGTTTTGCAAATGAAAATGAACCATAATTTCTGAAAATGTATGCTCTTCACATTTTTATACAAAGTAGAAGTCAAAACATCACTTTTGTTTATTCGTCAACGAAGTTTAATTTACTTTATATTTTTACTAGCAGAGATATATGGCATTTGCCCAGAGCAAAAGTACAACGTAAGTTCTATCCCTCTTTCTTTCCTCTACCCCCTCTTTGCCTAGCCCAATCCTCTCTCTAGACATATACACAAAAACAACTCTAGTTAGCATAGGAGAAATAATTAGTTTCCTTTCGGACTACTGTTTTCATCTTGAGTGTCATTTTCACAAAGTTTTGGTCGATGTCATCTCCAACTTTTTTTTTGAACTCTAGAATCTTTCTGTTAAATTCGTGAACTCGGGAATTTGGACGGAATTTCGAACCGAACCCTTCATTCACTCCACCGGGATGGGGGGGGGGATTGCATGCTCTCGTTCCGTCAGTCATGACTGGATAGAGGTCCTAAGTAATTCACAATAGTATTTTTCAGCTACCCACACAAAGAATTGAACTTTCAACCCTCAGGAGAATATCACTTTCACAATTGATTTTTTTCAAGTACTCTAACAACCGAGTCACAGTTTCCTTTAGTTAATTGTTAGAAAACAGACTACATGATAACATAAAAAGTTGCTTGTACATCTTGATAATATTAAATAATATAAATAGCCATTTGACCCCTCAATTAAAAAATCTTTTTATTTAAATTTTAGATTAGATATTATACATCTGGGATTACGTTAATTAAAAAATATCAACTTTGTAGGCATCTGTTGTGTATTTTTCAAATTTTAGCTAAACATACAGACACTTGCCTGTATAATAGATAATAAGAGAAAAATCAGCATTGTTTTTTTTTTTCTTTTTCTCCAAAATTGAACTCCTAATATATTATTTATTATGCATAATTAAAAAGAAAAAAAAATTGTCTAAATAAAAATAATGAAGTTTTTTTATAACCTACAATGTTTGCAGAATCAAGACATTTTTTTTTTTTTTTAATACTTACCAGAAAATTCATCCTTAAACGACGGATAAGATGTCAGCTTTTTGCCTTTCGCAATGCCGATCTTCAATAAAGCAGTTGGACCTAAAAGGAGAAAATTATTTGTTAGCAACTCCATTAAAAACATGAAAAGACAAATAGTTTGCAAGAAATATTTAATAAACTTTTTACAACATTATTAAAAAAAAAAAAAAAAAAGAAGAAAGTCTAAAAATATCCACATCATAAAAACATTTTATCAAAACAATCACAAAGTCACTTTCTTAAATCTCTACTTATAAATAGCACTTTATGCGAGTGTGTTAGTTCTCCATGGACTCTGAAATAACTGGGCCATTTTTTTTGAGATTTCACACAAATGCATTTTATGTGTCTGGGTGTGTTCTTAGGTTTTATATCAGAATGCCCCCTGATAAGTACCAAATCAGTAATCGAAAAATTCTGATTAAAGAAGAAATAGTCCAATTTTGATTAAAGTTAACACTCTTATACAGCCTAACATCACAAGTGCATTTGAGAAGTTTTATCACCGCACAAGCAGAACAGCCAGGCATATAAAAATCAATAGTATGTCCGTTAATAAGAAAGGGGCATGTTCAAACTAAATGTTTCTATTTAGAGCACAATTAAACTATAATGCCTAATTTTTGCATTTTAAACTTTAATTCAAGCTATTCTATATAAAAAAAAGTACAATAGACTAGAGTGAACTGAACTAATCACTGCAGCGAAACATGTGAAGTTTCCTCCTGGTGCAGCACAGCAATCAATTTGATTGAAAAATGGGCAATTTCACCAATTTCAATGAAAATAAAAGTATAATTTCAGGCACATGGCCTTGCGCCTCGTGCATGTATGGCGTAATATAGAGGTCAAATCTTCATAATATAGAGGTCAAATTTTCATGAACTACATATATTGAATTAGGTTGTATTTCAGCACATCGAATGTTATCTTCCAAGTGGTCTACTGTGTTTGGTTTATACAAAATAGACATTGAACTTTACATATCCCCAAAGAAAAGAATCTAATTAAGTTAAATCGTAGAAACAAGGTGGCCAATTGTAAAGTGCATTTCATGAAATTCATTTGTCAAATGTTTCTCTCAGTAAATTCATCATATCATTTACAATTAGCAAACGCTGCTCGAGTGTCAATCTCTCCATGATGAATTGCCAAATCAAGCTGAACTCCAACTAATCCATATTTGTCAATTCTGTAATAAAGAAAATAAAGTTACTAATTTACTGCCTCTAAAAAAAATTTTTTTAAACCCAAAAACCCTGTACTTTGTGTTTTGGACGCTGCATTATGTGCGTTTTTAATGAGTGTTGTTTATCTCGTATTGATAGTGAAGCAAAGAAACAAGGATTACTACTAGTGCTGGTATTATAAGCGAACATTGTTACGTGTTGGTGAAATGAATTAACCAAACACATCTAAAAGGTTCCTGGTTGATTTTCGTGTTTCATCACAATAGCATCTTACAAGTTACATTTTCTTAGTTCTATATTTTCACATTCAAACATGGAGTTCAAGTAGTTATATTAGTTCGTATTGTTTAATGTCACAGGTTTGAATGCTAAAAAGATGAAATTGAAACAGTTCCCATCTTTAATTAATACAAGTTCACAATTAAATGTGAAGAGCATTATAAAAGATAAATTACATAAAAGTATAGAAAGAAAATCTAATTTTCATTATTTTATATTTCAACCAATATTGTAAATCTATACGATTAGAATGAAATGGGAAATAAAGAAAATCATGTTACCTGCACAAATAGCGGCAATGTATGCACCTCGTTTCTCTTGTTTTTCAAGGATACTTTTTACATCAGACGACTGAATAAAAAGAAAACAGATGAATTGGAAATTAAAGAATTAATAAAAATTTCTGTCAAAGATTTATGCACAGATTTGAAAAATGTGGTTTAATCAAACAAAACATCTCCACAGTTTGCGATATGTAAGAAATTTGCAAAGATTTTTCAGGATAACCATTAGAAATAATTTAATGTAATTTTTATATTATAAAGATTTGGGAATACTTACATTGCATTCCTCCGTAAATTTTACATATAATACTATCCTTTTAGATTTTATATAAATTTTTTAACCTTTCTTTTTATAAAAGAACATAAACATCACACACGCATACAATGAGTTTTATAAATATACATCCACATATATACCCAGACACATACATATATATATGACAAACAGTCTATATTCCAAATTCTAAGGTGTTGTCCATCTTGAAATTTAAAATATAGATTTTTTGTCATTTATTTATATATGCTCTATAGTTACATCGAGCTTCATAAATAAAAGGTGAAATATAATTGAATAAGCATATTTTTTCTGTATATATATATATATATATATATATATATATATATATATATGTATTATATATAAACATTGAAAAAAATATACTTGAGTAACAAGATTTAATACAGAAAGCAAAAATTAACCGATTCATTCATTTAATTGGCAAAGAATAAACGCACAAGTGATTGCCATTTACAAGGGGAAAAAGTCAGTGAAAATTTAGGGGGCTATGTACAAAGAGAAAACCATACAGGGGGAAAACCGTAGAGGTATGACCAGTGTCTGTCCAAGGTCACCTTGAAGCCCTGTAGTGTGGACTGGTTTACGACCTCATCAGGTAGCTGGTTCCACAAAGATACCACTAGAACCAAGAACGCTGCTTTGCAGACTCTACCAAACTCCTCCACCAATTTTGGGTCTAAACACTTGAAATTGTAGATGTAGGTTACCTGGACACGAGTCAAACATTTTAATATATATATATACATATGCTCATAAAGTTATGAAGTGTATATAAGACCCAAGCAAAGTCAGGCTGAACTGCTAGTAATAAAATATTCTTACAATTATCATCACGCAGATCTATCAGCACTTAGACATTTCATACTTTTGTAGCAGCATTATTATTTGATATTTCAATCTTGCAATTGTACATCAAAAATAATTTTTTATGGGAAACGAGGCATGTTCTCTATCACTACACGTTTGACGCATGTTTTCATTGGATAATCCACACAAATTTTGATACAACAAGTATACTGATTGGTCAAGTGTATCACTTAACAAGACCCCACCCCTTGTATTCTACAGATCTGACTAGTTTACAAGATTTTACTTATGGTATGGGGTAGCTTTCAAAACACTCACATCTGCAATCGATCTGGATCCTTTCAGACCTCCAGGGATGATAACAGCATCATACTCATTGGCTAACACATCTTTAAGACTCTTATCCGGCTTGATGACAACATCCCTGCTGCATTTCACTTCACCAGGGCCTGTAAGTCCAGCAACTGTCACATTAATCTGAGGAAAGAAATTAAAAGACAAAAATCTATTAAAAACAAAAATTAAGAAAAATTAATCTTATTTGCAGCGTTTGAACCACTATTCTTATCTTGGTCGTTATATTCAAGTTTCAGTCGATGTAACGTTGGAATTTTGTCAGGTGCACATTTTTAAACCAAAGACCCTTCTAGTCAAAATAAGATTCTTCATTCAATTCTCAGCACCTACAACCAGTTTTTTCTTTTTTCTGTAAATTCATCAACGTTCATTTCCCTACTTTAATCATACAAAATACATGTGAACTTAGTTTCGGGGTTGAGTTATATTTGCAAAAAAGATCGGTTTCATTTGTTCTAATTAGCTAAAATTTATAATCAAACAAGTCATCCATCTATCTTCACTATCATCCTCACTATATTGATTCAACTACTCTTAATATTTTTCACAAGGGAGTCACCATTTACCAAAGCCTGAAGACCACTTGAATATTTTTTTTTACAAGGAAATCATCATTTATTAAGGCCATAAGGCCACTCGAAGATAAGGCTTAACAAATGTAAGGTGGTAGTGTAGTAATCATTAATGGTGTAGATTGGGTAGAATTTAGGTTATTTAAGGGGAAAGCTCAACAAAAATTTGTTTACATTTGACTTGAAGCTGGTCAGGAAGCAGGCCCATGGAACAGTGTTCCACAGGCGGGCAGTTCTAGGAGAGAAGCTTTGTTCGTAGAAACTGCATTTAGATTTAGACACAGAGAGGGGGAGGGGAGATGTTGATAGTGGTTGTAGCTAGTCAAGCGTTTTTTGCGAGTTTGGCAAGAAGGAACCATAAATTGGAGCTCAGACGAGCATGTGCCATGAAAATAACGATAGAGCAGAGACAGGCTCACAGTGTCACTTTTGTGAGAAAGAGGTTGCAGGAAAGAGAAAAGGGCATCACCTACTAGGTTTCGAAGCCAGTTTTGAACTCTATCAAGGCAGGATAGGATATGGCGAGCAGCTCCTGCCCAAATGTGGCAAGAGTATTCTAGTTTAGGATGTACTTGGCTCTCATACAGATAGAGGATTGCATTGGTAGTGAGATACCTACTGGAGTGGTAGAATGATCCAACCATTTTTTCCAGTAATCTTGGCAACAGATTTGATGTATGTGTTCCATTTGAGATCAGGGGTGAAAGTCAGTTCCAAAAGCTTGTCAAGATATGGTGCTTCTTCAAGACAAGAGCCATTCATTTCAATTGTTGCCAGATGGGGTTCAGAGCAATTATGATGAAAAGAGAGAAGCTTGGTTTTCGATGCATTAAAATTAACCAGTCACCTTTTCCCTCATTGCAGCACATGCTCAAGATCAGAAGAGAGAGAATCAGAAAGATCTTGGTCATTGCTGGCTTTTGAAGTGTTGCCATAGATTGTGGTATCATCTGCATAAATGTTTATGAATGATCTAAGAATGTGATTTGGGAGATCATTGATGAAGAGCAAAAAGAGAGTTGGACCCAGGATGGAACCCTGAGGGACGTCAGCATTAATACTATGAGCTTGTGCTTTCTGTCAATCAATGACCTCTTATAAGCCTATCAGCGAGAAAGGATTTAATAATTGAGAGGACATTTCCAGCTATTCTGTAGTTGGCAATCGTGTGAAGAAGGCCTTTATGCCATACTCTATCAAAAGCCTTGAATATGTCAAGGGCTATTGCTCTAGAAATGAAGCCTCCATCAATAAGGGTTAATAAGTGTAAAATGTTCACTAAAACAACAGCGTAGCAATCATTAGGGGTGAAAAGTGGGTATAATTGGATTGTTTAATGGGGCGGTTCAACAAAAACTTGAATGCAACCATATTGTAGTCAGATGAAAAACAGTCAGGCAGTTTTGGGAAAGAAGCTTTGTTCAAGGAATTTGCGTTTAGATTTAGGCACAGATAAGGAGTAGGGGAAATTAAATAAAAAAAATAAATTTTTATTAGTGGTTGTAGCTAGACGAGTGCTTTTTGTGAAAGTTTGACAGAGAAGAATCATAGATTGAAGCTTTTTGAGCATTTAGAAAAAGAGTAACTTTTCAACATTGTTATGCAATGAACATACATGTCTACACACAAAATATGTAAATTAGGTGACAATTTATTCGTCTGAAAGCGAAACTATACTAATACTTCTTTAAATATACTCTTGTATTAGTTGTTTTGCGAGACTAGCAAAAATATGTGACCAGAGGGAACATGTGTTTGCTAGTAATAATAATATAAAAGTAAAGAGACTAATTTTAAAATTTGAAATAGTACTAGTCAATGTGACATTTAATTTTGTCCTCATATTTATTGAATAGAGTATGTGCAGACGCCATGTTTTTTTTTGGTTTTTGTTTTGCAAATGTTTTTTTGTAAGCATCTAGTAGATATAATCCAGTATTCTAGGAAAAGAATATGATATCATGTAATGGGTAAAGGAAACAGTGACTTTTTTTTTTGATGAAGTAGAAATCCCAATGAATAATAGATTGTTTAAACTGAGTGAAATATCTTATCTCCCTATAAGTATAACTTGCTTGAGAGAATCAGTTTGGTTAGAATAAATGTAAAAAATTACAAAATGGAATTAAACCAACTGATAATTTCTGAAAACATCAGTCACTAGCAACAAGCATGAGTATATTGGAAGTATGTGTGGTGCATGCGTTTATAGTTCTATAATGTCTGATTGGCGAGGAAAAAAACTTTACTTTATAAATATGATAGATTAGAATGTACAAATTTGGAGTAAGATTTAAAAAAAAAAAAAAATGAAGGTACGAAAAGATTTTAATCTTGATTTGCTCATTTTTCTCACAACTCAAATAACTGCACAGTAAGAGTTGACATGAAAATCTTGTCCAACTCACGCGACATATTTCTTTTGTTGCTGCGTCCTTTACAATAATCTTATTAAAAAGAGGCTTCCCCCTCTTCCTTTCTGCGATAAAGGCAGGAGATACAAAGGATTGAGGAGGGCAGTAAAACAACGAAACAATTGCAGTAATCTGTCCATTTTCAACAACAATGAAAAGTTATCAATGAACTCATTTGTTTTAGTTTACTCTTTGTTGATTTCAATAAATATCCATTTATTAATAGAAAATAATTCATATTATTTCGATCATTCGGTCTATAGTTCTCATCTTGAGTATCATTTTCACGTTTCAACAGATGTAATCAATCTTCTTTAAGTGTATCTTGTCAAACTCGTGAATCTTTCTACCAAATTCTGGAATCCGTACAGAATTTTGAATAGAACCCTTGATTTAATCTACAGGGGCAGCTGTCTTTTGTTCCATCAGATGTACGAAGTGGTAGTAGGCAGGCAGAATCAAACCCATACCGCAAAGGAGGAAAAGTATTGAAAAATAAACACAACATCTTTGTCGTTGTGTCCATCACCAAACCGGAAGTGGCAAAGGCTAAAATTAAGGCTAGTAAATCGAAAAGAGGAGATGACTTTTGAAAATATCAGCGAAAAAAGCGACCCCACCCTATAGAAAAGTGCCCAGTCGAGGGTGAAGGAATTAATGTCTTCAGCTAATTGTTTGATATTTTTGTCCGATTGGTCGAACTTCAAAACGATACCAATCTCGTGCAAATCTGTTGCCTCTGTCGAAAGTTTTAGGAAGACATACATACATACATACTGGTGAGATTTATATTATAGACTAGCGGGGATGCCCGGCGTTGCCCGGGTGTTTGTGGGTGTGTATGTAGAAATAAAGAAAGTGAAGGAAGAAAAAAAAGTTTTGGTAGGCAGGTAGGCTCGAACCCGAAGCCTTGAGGCGAAGGTGGAAAAGAAATCGTGATATGTTATTGTGAAGCTAAGAGGGCAGAGAAGTGAGAATCGTTCAAATTAAATGATTAAAAAGTTAAGTGAATGAGTTCACACAGGTGCATAAATTTAACGAGGTCAAAGATCACGCCACAGGGTAATGAAATCACGCATTTAACTTTGGCTGCAAGCCAGTTAAGCTTGTTTCCCTAAGATGTTGAGGAAAACTAGCTCCTCATAAAAAGAGGAGTGTCCAAATGAATAGCAATTGTCTGATATGGCGGGTTTTCCCCACATTAAGCAAAGCTTATTGCTTTCTGGACGTCTCTGGGAAGAGTGCTAGGGAAACGCTATTTCTTCGAATACTTACGCTTTATTTATACAAAAACCATTAACAAACACGTGAGAAGACAGAATAGCGGGAATTTTATGAAATAAAAGTCGCTCAAATAAAAGATAGACACAACGTCCGTTCGCAAATCGGAGATATTATAATCTCGGGAATATATAAAAAGTTCTGAGATATGATAACCCCCCCCCCCCCGAAAAAAAAAGCTTTTGCCGGACATACAAAAAAAGTGCACACACTAACACATTTTCGCTTTTATATCATAGATGAAACCTGGTGAGAAGAACACTCAAGATGAAAACAAATAATCCAAATTATCAATCCTCATCTCAAAAATACGAAAATAAATATTTATGAAAAGGTGACATATACAGAAAGAAGAGGAGAAATCGTCCTTATTTACTCATCTCCTCACGAGGGTAGAATTAGACACAAGGTCAGTTTTTAAATGTGTGGAAAATCTATCCCCGCCCCTCACAAAAAAAAAGAAAAGACAAAAAGGGGGACACTGAATTGTGAGAAAATCAAAAATTGTTTCAATCTAGATGAGACATTGATTACTTTAACACTTATTAATCGTGAATACAATGAATCTTTGTTTTTTCATTTATTTGCTGAATACTTTTTATTTCATCTGCAAATAAAAAGGAGCGATTTATGTTTTTTAGCGATGATTAACATTGGAGGAAATTTATTTTCATAATGTAGAACAATTAAAAAATGAAGTAACACAATTTGAAATGAACAATAAATTGTCTTTAAAAAATTTAAACTAATTTATGAGACGTTATCCAACTTATCTGGAATTTCGATGACAGCAAAGTAGCAGCTGGTCCAGACGACATTCCATTTGTTGTACTAAAGATAGAAATACACATGAAAAAAATGTTAATTCCATTTCAATAATGGTGTGCATAGAAAGAGTCTGATGATCTGAGAAAAAGTCTTTCCGATTTTTAAAAATGTAACTAAAAATAAGGAACTTATAGTTATTTGTCTCTCACATGTTTGGATATTTTTCTATTTTTAAAACCACATGAATTTTGTCATTTTTACACTACTTTTTCAAGACAAACGTTATCTTTGTTAAAATACAATTAGATTTGCCATATAAATGTACTTTTATGCTAGGAATCAGAATATACAATTCAAAATCTTCAGAAATTAATGGTTTCTAGATACAAAAATGGACAAATAAAGATAGGGGGACATAGTTTTGAAATCCGATTTATTATAATTTTTTTGTAGGTTTCCAACTACTTTTTGATTGTATTTGAAAGATTAAGGACTAAACGTAATTTCCAAAAGGAAAAGATATTTGTACACGTGAAAAAAAAAAGTTATGAAAATGTTTTCACGGAGAGCTAACCAATTCAGCTAAATTTTGAATTTAAATAAATTCATTGTAAAAATCCATTAAAAAAGATAAATATTACTTTTCTGGGTCTATTTCAAAGATAATTAGTAAAGTAAAATCCTAAGATATTGAATTAAAAAAGCACCTTGTTTGTACAAAAATATAGCTTAATTACCTCCAAAACTGAGTGATTCTGTTGTTCACAAAAACGCAACAAACGAAAGTTTTGTAAACACGGAATATACAGAAGCCCAAAATTTCAGCCAGTCGAAAGACTGAAAATGACATCATGTAATTAAAAGGGAGGAGGGGGGGTAGTTTTCTTTTGTTTTTCCAGACGTGCATCCGTACATTCCTATCCTGAAAGTTTGTATAATTTTTACCATTTTTTTAATTTCATTATTTTTCTATGTTCCTGTTTTTAAATTAATTTTTCTTTTTAATTATTGTTCAATATTATATAAAAATTATGTCACGCCGAAAGTTTCACATTCATTTAAGCAAGGAAAATATTAAAATGTTACATATAAAAATTATGTGAAACCTGTAATTTTAAAAAAAAAAAATTTTTTTTTTTGCTATTATAATTTTTTGATGTGAAAATATTAAATAAACAATGCGAATATCGGTAGTTCAAGAAATTCATTTTTTCGAGTTATATCAAATACATTAATAACGACTTTAGGACCTTTTATGGTAATGTTCCTGTAAAAATTAAATAATTTTTTTTAATTGTTCTAATTTTCGAGGTTTTATTTTTATAAAAAAAGCAAAAATAAGTTCAATCATTTTTTTTTTTTTTACTACTGAAAACCATAACTTATTTTTTTTTTAATTTGGTAGATTAGTGTCTAATCGATAATATTCCACTGAAAAATAAAAAGCGTGTGTGAATTGTGCCCAGTCAACCCAAAGATTTTTAAAGTTTGAAAAAATTGAAAATTTTAAAAGTAAATGCATTTTTGCATTTGCATTTCATTATGTTAAAATGTGTAAGCGCACACAAACTCTGGTTAAAAAAATTAAATTTTATAGGTTTTTCTTTTTTTGGTGGACTCACTAGTAGTACAATTCACACACCCCTTATATACTTATTTTATTTATTTATTTTTTTTCAATTATTATCGATTGGAAAACAGACAGTAATCTACCTGACCCTCCACAAAAAAAAAAAAAAAAAAAATGCATAAAATTCAATATTTAAAGATTTTGAGGGGATGCTTAATTTTATGTAAATTAAATGTAAATTTAATGTAAATCGATCCCCCATATTGGAAATTTTTGACAAGAACACTGAAACAATAATAAAAGAACACTAAAAAAATAAAAAAGTATATTTCTTAACATTTTGTTGTAAATATTCAATTAAAAGACTTTATAATTCTCTTAAAAAGTTCATTTCCTACAAATTTTCGTACATTTTTTAGAAGTTTTAAATAAGTTATTTTTTTTATTAACTTCCAACAAATTTTGATAAAAAATAAAAACAAAAATAACAAAACAACCCTAAGCCTAACACCTCTCCCAAATCGATGTACATTTAAATCCTTTGTTAATCTTAGGGTTTAGTGTCTCTCGTCGAGTGTTTCCAATATGGGGGAGGGGGGGTCAATTTACTAAAGTGTTGTATGTAAAACTAAGCACCCCCTAAAAATATTTAAATATTAAATTTTTTTGCAATTCTTTTTAATAATCTGGTAGATTGCAATCGATAATCCACTGAAAAAAATTGAAAAATGACAAAAAGAAAAAATATATAAAAATATATTTTTTCTTTTTAGATAGTTTATTTTAAATGTTAAAAGCGAAAATGTTTTGTGTGTGTGTGCATTTTCGTGTATGTCCAAGAAAGTTTTTTTTTACTGAGAACCAATCGGTCGCCTCACAACTTCTTAAAACTTTTTATATCATGCCTAAATGATAATATCTATGAGTTAACAACAAGGGTCGCCTGTCTATTTAATTTGCCCGACTTTGAAAAGATAAATATTCAACAATTTTCGATTGCTGCATGTGCATTAAGCTTTTTCGTATAAAAAAAAGAAGCGAACAGACTTGCGGTAAATAGTTGGCGTCATTAACTCATCAAAAATGGGCACCTGCCAAGTCGCACGGTTCTTTTTTTCAAACTTTATTATTATTTTTCAACTGCGTGACAAGGCTTTGTTTTTTTTAAAACAAACACCCGGCTAATGATTTACCCAAAAACACACACACCTACAAACACCCAGGCAACACTGGGTACCCCCCCCGCTAGTGTTCAATAAATAAAAATAGCAACCCACCAAAAAAAAAAAAAAAAAAAAAAAAAAAAAAATTATGGGGTTTTCGTATATTTTATATGCAGTTTCATATTTTATTCTTCTGGACAAGTGAAAGAAAGAAACATGGCATCCAAGAAAATATCGGCTTTCTTCACAAAACCGAACCAAGTAGAAATGCAGAATGAAACTGAGATTAAAAAGAATCCCTCGAACGATAAACAAGATAATGGTGACGACACAAAATGAAAATAAACTGTCCATTATAGGAGAATTCCGACAAGTTTGGTTGTCAACTTTCACCCGGCTACGTTATGACAGAAAAAACAGGATGTATTAATTTTTGTCATCAGGCTGGTTCAATTTTGGCTGATTTTGTTGATGGCAGTAGTAAATTTAAACGTGAAAACGTCCTTGCCCATAGTAAAAGTCTTAGACATGGCAAGTGTCATGACTTTGTCACCAATAAAAAAGGCAAAAAATTGATTGAAAACTCTCACATTGCCAAGAAATTTCTTGAGGCAGAAATCAAAATCAAACAAAAAGGATTTGACAGATTTAAAAATTAAATTTAACACAGTTTACTGCATAGGAAAGGGAGAAATGGCCTTTACAAAATTCAAGCCTTTATTCTTACAATATAAAAATGGGCTACCTGTGACACCTGCATACAGTAATGATGTTAGGTGTGATGAAATGATATCTACTATTGCAAGCACAATCAGAGATGAGACATTGGAATCTATCAGTAACTCATCATGATTGATGGCGCCACTGACAGCTACGAGTCAGAAAATGAAGCAGTTTATGTGAGAATAGTATTGAATGGCAAAGCAGAAAATAAACTTGTTGAAGTTATTACTATTATTGAACATGGCCAAGGTATTATCTCTGCTACTAAATCTGCTCTTTCAAAAGTGGGAATCAGTGATAATGAAATGTCATCGAGAATTGTTGGGTTTTGTACAGATGGTGCAAATGTGAATATTAGACAGAGGAATGCTGTTCTGTTACTATTAAGGCAAGAAGTTCTCCATCTTATTGACTTTTACTGTATGGCACACAGGCTTGAATTAGCCATATTGAAGCTACAAAAACAGTTTCCTTTTATGCAGTCTGTCAATGATTGTCTACATTTGATATGGAAGACTTACCACTTCAGCCCAAAGAGCAAGAGAGAAATCAAGATCATTGGAGAAGAACTTGAAGCAAGAATTTACTCACCAGCACCAGTGAAAGGTACCAGATGGGTCCCCCATGTAGACAGGGCATTGAGAGTCTTTTTACAAGGAAAGATGATCATTTGGCTGAGGATCATGGTCAGTATGCAGCAGTCGACACTCATACGGAAAATCTTGCAGCAACATCATCAAATGCAGACGTCACTGATAGAGCTAAGAAAATACACAAGTAATTGAGAGACCTTGTATTCACTGCATTTTGCCATTTTGTATCTGACCTGTTTGGTGAGGTAGCTTTGCTCAGTCTAAAACTACAGGTCAACAATCTGATTCTTCCTGTACCACTCTTTATTCTGTTCTGTGCAGAAAAGGCACTGTCACCTTCTGCGGAAGTAATTGGAAGAGTGAGCATTATTCTCACAAGATGAAGTACATTGCAGAAGTCAGTCTTGTATGGCTCCTTGGTTAGTAGGTCCTGGATATGACCTTAAACTACATCCAGCTTGCGGGCTTTGGGGAGTGTGGAGCCACCCTTTAATTGCCATTGCTCCCAGGTCCACTCTGACCTGGAGTGGTAGTACCTGTTAGGGTCCCAACTATGGGTTAAATTGACTTGAGAAACAACAAATATATTCTATTAAAAAATTTTTTCGCCACTGTAATGACCAACAGTATTTCATACTATAGAGATAGACTTTTGGTATTTTTTTACAATCTGCCCCAGCGTAGTATAAACACCCCCAATCACCCCAAGTTAAGAACGGCTTTCAAAATACCAACCCACCAAGTTAACTGCTTTTGAGGTGGGGGGGGGGTATTCCGAAAGCCATTCTTAACATAGAGAGATTGGACACATCATAAAAATTGGATCTTTTTTTTTTTTTTTTTGCACTTCTACACTATTAGGACGAAATTTCAGAAATCGTAAAACTGAATTTCACATGAAAATAATGGTATCTACTTATTCCTTGTATTTTTAAGATGGTTATATATAAAAAAAATGGTGCTAATGCACTTATTGATCCGCGCTATTTTTTTAATATCATTTTCAAGTTTAATTAAAATGTTTTTATTAAATTGCAAGGTTAGAGTAAAGAATAGTTACATAACACCCTCCATTCCCCATGTTAAGAAGGACTTTCTAAATAGTATTATTTCAGTACAGATCAATAAGTGCACTAGTACCAAAAAAAAAAAAAAAAATGACGAAAATCAATAAGATAGAAAATTATTTATTAAAGAAAATGAAAAATAGAATTTGATGAAAACAATCGTAAGACACAGGAGAGTTCAAAAGGGAGGTAATTTTCTGTTTCGATTTAAACAAGATGGCCGCAAATTTTCACCTGCTAACACAAAGTTTTTGTTTTTTTTCAAATAATTTAGTAATATTCAAGTAATTTCGACTACATACTTTGGAAGCTAACATTGTAATTTATCAGAATTGACAAAAAAAAAATCAGTAAAAACCATTGTTTTTTTTTACCTGAAAACTCCATTTATCAACAACAAAATTTTGTCCTAATAGTGTAGAAGCGGCATTATAGATAGAAAAGTAATTTTGATAACATTTATTTGTTATTTGACAACTTTTTCGAATCTATGTGGAATTAACCCTTTCTTCTTGTTCTTCGGTAGCTCTCAATATTACTTGTTTTTCGAACTGAATAAACATTTTAAAACACTAAAAACTTATTCAGGTAGAAAAGTAACATCTTGTCTTTGATAACATTTATTTGTTTTATATATATATATAATGGGATGTGTGGGGAAGTAATACAAACCCGAAAAAAGTTACTGAACATTTATTAATAATTTCTCACTTTTACAAACATTTGTTTGCAATGGACACTGAAAACTTTTTTTTTTTTTTTTTTAATAGTATTTGCGGATGGGTATGCCGACAGGTTTGTATTACTGTACACAGATTCGAAAAAGTTGTCAAAAAACAAATAAATAACAAATAAATGTTATCAAAGGCAAGATAAGTTACTTTTCTACCAAACTGGATATATTTTTCGTGTTTTTATTCAATGTAACATGTTTATTCAGCTCGAAAAGCATACAGTGTTTACCGATGTATTGGAAAATTCAAAATGGCGCCCGACTCTCTCTTTAACACGGTAAGTTCGGGAAAAAGTATTATAAATCATAAACTAGACAAAATACTGTTAGAAACTCGCTCAATATATGTTACCGTGACATAAGTTGACATATATTCGGTTGTTTTTTAATAGTATTTTGTCTAGTTTATTATTTATAACACCTTTTCCCAAACTTACCGTGTTAAAGAGAGAGTTGGCCGCCATTTTGAATTTTCCAATACATCGGTAAACACTGTATGCTTTTCGAGCTGAATAAACGTGTTAAATTGAATAAAAACAAAAAAATATGGTATTATTATACAAACACCGTGACAGCGTTAGGGTTAGGGTTTAGGGTTAGGCTTAGGGTTAGGGGTTAGGGTTAGGGTTAATTCGCTGTCACGGTGTTTGTATAGTTTTACCAAAAATATATCCAGTTTGGTAGAAAATTAACTTATCTTGCCTTTGATAACATTTATTTGTATATAACATTTTGATAACTTTTTCGAATCTTTGTGTACAGTAATACAAACCCGGATCACCAATTTACATAAACGTTAAGCGTTCTAATTCTGCGTAGCAGCAGCAGCATGCCTAGATATTTACTTTTTGATACTAGTGCATTTATTGATCCGTGCTGAAATAATAACATTATTTAAAAAGCCATTCTTAACATGGGGAGGGAAGGGTGTTTTGTACCTATTCTGTACTTTAACCTTGAATAAAAAATATATCATAAAACTTTAATTAAACTTGGAAATACGATTTAAAAAATAGCGCGGATCATCAGTAGCACTACTAGTGCACTGCACTAGTACCTTTTTTTTTTTAACTATATTATACCAGACGTGTTTGTGTGTGTTTCTTTTTATTTTTTTTTATTGTTTCTTTTTATGTTTTTTATTTTTATTGTTTCTTTTTGTTTTTCTTTTTATTTTTTGGCCTTCAAATTATTTGAAAAGGTCAAGGTTGACAAGATAAAATGAATTACGAAAACATGAAATGAGCCAAAGTTTCGTATTAATTTTTTACTGCAACTTTTAAAGTTATTAAGTAACCAAAAAGAAAAAAAATTACATACTCCACCCCTTCTCAAGACATCGATGGTAATGACAGCCTCCATCTCTTCTGCTCCCTCGGCAAGAATTACCAGTGCAGACGGCATATTTGTTTTAGACGCGGCCGAACGAAAGAGAAGAGTTAAGACGACAAACAGGAGGACAAAGCACGAACGATAAGGCGAAGTGCGCATGTGCACCGCGACCGGATGTGGACGAGACCGGAACATGCCTTTCATCTTAACCGGAATACTTTGTTTTTCTCGCCGGCACTTAAGGAGAAAAAAAAAGGCAATAATTATTATTATTTTGATATTTCAATGAATTCTTTCAGAAAAAAAAAAAAAAGAACAACAGTGACGTGAATTAGTACCTCCTCTAAGGAAATTGTTTTGGTTAATTTTGTTTATTTGTGTACAATTTACATCGCTTGGCTTGACTAACTCGCCACTAAACTTGGCCAAAATGCCGGTCGTGCGTGATCTAATTTAGAAATTATATAATTTTGGGAATATAGGTGAAGGTCACAGAAAATTACACATTTTGGCGATAACATCTTGGTTTTTGATCGCAAGGTCAAGGCTGCTTTAGCAGTGTCAGATGTCGCCATTAAAAATGAGTGATAAAAATCTGAATAATTAAACTCATTGTCTTTCGAAGCTTATAACTACTTGAAAAATGTAATTTAACCCCCTTTTTTTTTCAATAAAAGAAGGAAAGACCAAATTTTAAAATAATAAAAGGTTTAATAGAAAATATGCAATATTTTTTAAATCGGTTTTCTTTAAAAAAGAATTCAAGAAATTCAACGAATTTTAACTTACTCCAATTATAATAAATATATATAAATTCCAAAAAATCACTTACCTATGAAAAATGGTGCTTCCATTCTTCATTTATAAGAATTTGTCCATATTTATATTTTATATCTCATGTACTTTTTAAATAAAAGAATTTTTTAAGTAAACATAAAAAAGGTCGCGATTTTAAAATTTAATAACATGTGGTCACGGAGCGGATTTGCCCCCCCCCCCCGTTCTTCCAGTTGACAAATACGGAGGCTGAAAAGCGCCATAATTATTTCAAAAATGTAAAAACAACACATTAGACCAAATAGATTTCCCCTTTGAATTTATGACATGTGGTTACTGTCAACACTCAAATTAGTCAATCATGGGTCACCGTATTTGAAAATGATCACATTTCACTCATCAAAGTTTACTTTAAAAAAAAAAAAAAACGAGAAAGTATATATTCAATTTTCTAGGCCTTGCTTGTTCATAAAAACATAAAATTGATGGCCTTTATAATCGAACTTCAAGAAATTTTAATTTTAAGGTGGACTCTTGAAACTATCATTCCCAGTGAAGCAATCCTTTAATTTAATTTAAACCCAAGGGCTTTTTGTTCACCGAACTCTTACGCTTTCCTGGCTTATTCTACATCTATTTTTTTTATTTTTTTATCTGTGTTTGTATATATATGGATATATGTATGTGTATATGCGTATATGTATGTGTATACATATATATATTCTTTTATTTTACTTTATTTTTTACGAGACCACTTACCCCTCACTCCTCAACCACATTTCCTACTACTCTGACCCCCCCCCACACACACACACACTTGTCTGTATCCCTTTCTTTTATGCACCCCTAATAATTATTATTAATAGTATTTTCATTATTAGTAGTAGTAGTAGTGGTGGTGATGGTGGAGGTAGTGGTAGTAGTATTGTTACTACTATCTTTATTATTATCATTATTATTACTGTCTTGTTTTACCGCTATTACTATATTATTAGTATTACTGTCTTGTTTTATCGCTATTACTATATTATTATTATTATTATTATTATTATTATTATTATTATTATTATTATTATAATTATCATTATAATTGCTGTTATTATTATTATCCCCGTTATTATCCCCGTCATTGCTATCATAACCGCTACCATTATCTTCATTTTCACTACTATTAACATTAACTTTGAATTTACTTTTATCACAACTATTGGTAATATTATCTTTAAAATTTTATTTTTAATGTTTATCTTTAATTTTGACTTTATATTTATTTTTATCTTCAATTTTACTTCTATTTTATTTTCATCTTTATTATTGCTACTATTATTAATATTTTCATTACTATTATCTTTCTCACTATTATAATTACCCTACTATTATTTGGTATATTTTTACCATTCTCATAAGTAGTAATGGTTTCCTTACTCCTCCACTTTGCCATCTATATGTATACTTAACCTTTTGCATCAAGTTAAACACACTCATAGTCATTGCCATCCTAATCTCCGACCGCCCCCTTATAATCATACTCCCTATATCATAACAGGAAAAACTTATAATTATATTGCCGCATATTACCTTTCAATTTTACAAGCTTGCATAACCCCCCACACACACACACACACACACAAAAATTATAAGTGATTTTATAGTTGCCATTTGCCGTTTAGGTGGCACTAATCAAAATTACCACTCCATAGAAAATAGACACCCCACAAACCGTTAAAATAAATTAACACACAGCAACAATATACCCCTAACTTAACCCAAATATATATACCCCTTAATCTCAACACTATGTTAAAGACCATATACAATCTTATATATCATACTATATATAACAAGCTTCTCCTTATTTATTTAGAATTCAATAAAGTCTCCCCCAACATTCTATAATTCCTCTTAATCTTTTTTGTTCCTAATTGTTATGGCGAGATGAGCAATTCACTGCCGGAACTTTTTATCGAAAGAACGTTATCACCGGTCACCGGTTGTGAGAGCCTTCCCTGGGCGGGAACACTTGAAAAACGTAACATGCTGTCTCTGTAAATATTCTCAATAAACTTCTCTATTTCTTTATTACTTCAGAACCTCTTTATCCATTTATTTCCCTGGTGGAATACCTTTCTTGAATATCCTTTTATTACGGCCACCCACCGCAGGATATATTAACCGGCGACGAGGATGAGATACGAACTGTAAATTCATCTAAAAAAAAAAAAAACAAAACACGTGGTAACCGAGAACATTCTGAAAATTGTTGTTCACAAAGTTCACTTTTAATTGAAGAAAAAGCTTCTTAGAAAGCGAAAGACTGGTGTCTGCCACAAATTTACGCAAGTAAAAAATAATTTTTATATTATTGACGAGTTAAACTCTGTTTCTCTTTTTAAACTCCCAAAGAGTTGACGTTATATAACGTGTGTGGGTGTGTGTGTGTGTGTAAATTGTGACTTTCTTCATGAGAGATATTTTTACGTGTTTTTTGTATTTGGTTAATACGATAAAAAAAACAGCAAATAAACAATACTGAGGAATCTGTGTTTATTTAATAAAGAAAATTTTTTAAAAGAAGTTTACGTGTGTCTGCTGAAGTAAACGAAAAAAGAGTCTCTTGAAATTTTGTCAAGTGTTATTTTAACGGTGATTTTTTTTTTTTCGGAACTTTCCTATGTGTTGACAATTTTCTGTGAAAATAAGCATCTTGTTTTTGAACAATATTTTTTTTCTCTTTCTCTGTGGTATACGTTAACTTGCTATTGATACATTTAAAAAGAAAATGACATCGGAACAAATAGCAACGTTGACGAAAACGTTAACTGAGAGTTTAATCGCTCAACAAAAAACCCAAATGGATTTTCAAAAACAAATGCTAATTCAACAAGAACGTTTCAAAACTCTTGTAATACAACAAACGACGGATAATCGCTTATTTTGTGAAACGATTTTGTCAGAAAAATCTAAGGAGGGTGCATCCAGATTTTTTCGGCTGAGGGTATAGCGAACTCGCTTTCAGAGTTTAAATATGACCCAGAAAAAGGTGACACTTTTCCAGCCTATTATCGTAGGTTTGAAACGATATTTACAAAACGATGCGAGAAGTGGTCAGATGAGGAAAAAATAACACTATTACTCCAAAAAATGGGCACAGAAGAAAATACTAAATTCACGAATTTGATATTGCCTAAAAAACCGGAAGAGATCTCTTTTTCTGAAACGGTGAAAATTTTGTGTGTTATATTCGGTGAAAGAGATAGTCTTTTTCATACACGGTATAGGTGTTTAAATATGTCAAAAAACGAAGCTGATGACATTGTCACATATGCGGGCAAAGTCAACACCCAGTGTGAACTGTTTAAATTAAAGGATTTATCAGTGGACATGTTTAAGTGCTACATATTTGTCCAGGGACTGACAGCACCGAAGGACAAGGATTTAAGGTCAAGGATATTATCAATCATGGAGCAAGACCCGGAAATGAACTTGCAAAAAGTGACAGAAGAATGTCAAAAATTGATAAATGTAAAAAGGGACACTACGAGGATAGAGGGAAAAGTCACATCCCAAGTCCAGGTAGTAAAACAGAAGACATTTCCAAAAGACAAAGGGAAAAGTTTTGAATGTTGGAGTTGTGCGGGTCCGGTCCGCACTTAAGAAAAAACTGCCCTTATAAAGACCAACGTTGTACCAAATGTGGCCTAGTGGGACACCAGGCATCCCACTGCTGAATTAAGCAAGACAAAAGACGGAAATGAAAGCCAAAAGAAAATGTGGTCTTGTCCAAAGAAGAAATAAAACAAGGAGGAAAACGGAAATTCGTTCACACACAAATAAATGGTCACTCAGTGAAGCTACTTTTAGACACAGGTAGCGATATATCAATTATCGACGAAGTGACCTGGAAGAGAATCGGTGGTCCAAAACTGAGAAAAACACAAAAAATTGCAAAAGGTGTTTCCGGAGAGCGATTAAAATTCATGGGAGAATTTAATTGCAGTGTTTCGCTTGGATCGAAAACTTTTTCCTCAAACCTTTCAGTTGTTCCAGGAATAAATTCTTGCCTTTTTGGAATTGATTGGATTGTTTTGTTTGATTTATGGGAGCTACCCATAAATTCATTTTGCAATAATGTAAGAGCGTTGGAAAAGAAAAATTCCAAACAAAATGACCATTTTCTGGCAGTGTTAAAAAGTGAATTCCCCAAAGTTTTTTTCAGAGGGATTAGGAGTGTGCACCAAAACTGAAGTAAATTTTGAATTAAAACAGAATGTGAAACCTGTTTTTAGACCAAAAAGAAATGTGCCCTTTTCTTCAAAAGAAGATATTGAAATTGAACTAAAAAGACTACAGAAGAATGGTGTAGTCGAAAAAGTTGACTATTCTGAGTGGGCGAGCCCCACTGTGTATGTTAAAAAGGAAAATAAGAAGATTCAGGTATGTGCCGATTTTTCTACAGGCCTTAATGGCTGTCTGATGGATCATAGTTATCCACTTTCATCTCCTGAAGACATTTTTACAAAGCTGAATGGAGGTAGAATTTTCTCCAAAATCGACTTATCGGAAGCTTACCTTCAGGTAAAAGTCAGTGAAGAATGTTCTAAGTATTTGTGTATCAATACACATCTAGGACTTTTCCGACTAAAAAGACTTCCTTTTGGATTAAAAGTGGCCCCAGCACTATTTCAGCAAATAATGGATACGATGCTTGCTGATTTAGATGTTGCAATCGCATATTTGGATGACATCCTTCTCAAAAGTAAAAATGTACAGGAACATAAGGAACACATCAGAGCAGTTTTTCAAAGAATTGAGGAATTTGGTTTCAAGTTAAGTGCCGAAAAATGTGAATTCTTTTTGAAACAGATAAAATATCTTGGTCAAATTATCGACAACCAAGGCAGAAGACCGGATCCTCAGAGAACAGAAGCAATCGAGAGGATGCCAGCACCCAATAATGTTGCCCAGTTACAATCTTTTTTGAGTTTGGCTCAATATTATGCTATTTATATTCCAAACATGCATAAATTGAGATCACCATTGAATGATTTGTTAAAAAAAGGACAAAAGTGGATTTGGTCAAAAGAATGCCAAAATGCGTTTGAAGATATTAAGAAATGCCTGCTATCAGATTTAGCTCTAGCACATTTTGATCCACAGAAAGAATTGATTGTTGCATCAGATGCAAGTGACTACGGAGTAGGAGCAGTTCTTCTCCATAAACTTGAAGATGAATCAACAAAGCCAATAGCCCATGCATCCAGATCACTTTTGCCGGCTGAAAGAAACTATTCCCAAATTGAAAAAAAAGCTTGGCGATTATTTATGCCATTAAAAATTTCCATAGATTTATTCATGGAAGGATGTTTACTTTGCAAACCGACCACAAACCCTTATTGACTATTTTTGGCTCTAAAAATGGCATACCTACACACACTTCAAACAGACTCAACGATGGAGCATAATTCTACTAAATTATAACTTTAAAATGGAGTACATTTCATCCAAAAATATCGGACATGCAGATGGACTGTTCAGGCTCATCCAAAAGTGTGCTGAACCTTTGGAAGACACAGTAATAGCTGCATTGACAGAGAAAAAAGAACTCTCCAGATTACTGTACAATACAATCAGAGAGTTACCAGTGACTCTAGACGAAATAAATAAGGCAGCAGAAAAGGATGATTATATTGTGAAAATGAAAAAGTTGGTGCAACTAAATGGAAAATCAAAGAAAGACCTTAAAATTTTACCATTTTTCATTTGTGCTCAAACCTTGATGTACGCAGACAGAGTCGTCATACCGACTACGCTTCAGAGAAGAAATTTTAAAAGAATTTCATAGTGGTCATCCAGGCATGTCGAGAATGAAAGCTTTAATGTGTGGATATACGTATTGGCCTAGGATGGACTAGGACATTGAAAAACTCGTAAGAGAGTGTCAAGGGTGTCAGCTAGCAGCAAAGGCACCACCTGTGCAGATACAACCGTGGCCAAAGACTGATACACCGTGGACTCGGTTACATATCAATTATGCAGGTCCTTTAAATGGACATTATTTCTTAGTGGTCGTCGACAGTTTCACAAAATGGCCAGAAGTGTTTAAATACAAACACCTTACTTCGATGAGTACAATAGATGCACTAAGAGTTCTCTTCAGTCGTTTTGGAGTGCCTAAAACTATTGTCAGCAACAACGGCACCCAATTTACCAGCAAAGAATTTGAAGAATTCTGCAAGGCTCTAGCCATTGAACATTTAACAACGGTAATCTACCACCCATGGTCAAATGGCCTAGCAGAGAGGTTCATCGATACATTCAAAAGAGCCTTGAAGAAAAACCAAGGCATGGACACTGACGAGAAGAGTCTTGAACAATTTTTATCGGTGTACAGGATAACTCCGAACCCAAACACTGATACCGGTTCGTCACCAGCCGAACTGATGTTTGCACGGAAAATCAGATCTGTATTTGACAGAATTTTACCAAGTGCAACCAGAGTAACAACAACAAAAGAAAATTTTCCAACAAGGTTTTACAAACCTGGTGACAAAATATTCTTCCTGAATTACAGGAGTGGAAAAAATTTTTGGGAGGAGGGGATTATCATGAAAAGAATCGGACACATGCTATATTCTGTAAGGAGTAATAAATTCGACTGTCGCAGGCATATAAATCAGCTAAGACCTCAACACACTGATGACTACAAACAGGCAGAAGAAAATGACCTGCCCCTAGAGGTTTTGTATGATTCTTTTAATATTCCCCAACCCTTAACAGAACTTACTCCAGATTTGAGAGTTCCAGCTTCTCCACCAACTCCACCCACTCAAACGAAATTGAGGAGAAAAAGTACAAGGGTGAAAAGAAAAGTTAACTGGCTGAGCCCCAAGCCAAAAAGCAAACGATATTAAGCCAAATTCTCTTGGGAGAAATTGTCTTAGGGGGAGGTGTTATGGCGAGATGAGCAATTCATCTTTTTATCAAAAGAACGTTATCACCGGCCACCGGTTGTGAGAGCCTTCCCTGAGTGGGAACACTTGAAAAACGTAACATGCTGTCTCTGTAAATATTCTCAATAAACTTCTCTATTTCTTTATTACTTCAGAACCTCTTTATCCACTTATTTCCCTGGTGGAATACCTTTCTTGAATATCCTTTTATTACGGCCACCCACCGCAGGATATATCACTAATGAACCTTACGCTAGACGCCCCATGTTCCCCATGCTACCTAGCACCTTCTCTACTCTTCTGATGAGAAGCATTAGGCTTCGAAATGCCCTGGCATAAAGAGTCCCTTCTATCCCCCAAATTTTGCTTGTATTCCATCATTCAATAAATGATCCATTCTATATCTACCAATATATAGTTTTGTGTCTTCATTTCATACTCTTGTTGTCCTATTGTATAAGCTCCAATAATAATTCTCCTTTTGTGGAATTGAACTTTCTCTTTTCCTCTTACACATTAAGCTATATATATATATATATATATATATATATATATATATATATATATATGGGTGTAGTTTGCTTGAAGCATTGTATAGTATGTAGTTAAATAGAGTTGTAGAAGGCGGTACAATGCAGAAGTAACGGAAAGACACAAAGTGTCCTCTCTCTCTATACGATCTACCTCTCTCTTTTAGGTCGTCAGGGACACAACGTTTAAATTCTTCCATCAGGATCATCTGCTGGAGTCTATTATAATCGGACTGTGCATCTTTAGCAGGAATCCACCTATTAAACAGTGTTTCTTTCTGCCGAAAGAATTCCACGTAGGTTTGTCCGTTCTGTTTTCGGTATGACCTAAACTTCTGTCGATATGCCTCGGGTACCAGTTCATACGATTTGAGGATGGCGGATTTTATAACATTATAATTTGAACATAAAATTTCTCAACTGCTTCAGCTTGTGTCTTTCCGTTACTTCTGCATTGTACCGCCTTCTACAACTCTATTTAACTATATATATATATATATATATATATATATATATATATATATATATATATATATATATATATATATATATATATATATTGTTACGACGTATCTAAGTCCTACTGGGGACGGTAGAGATGGATGACATAACGAAATATATAAATAAAAAAAGAAAGTTTCCCAGGTTCCTTGATAATGCGTTGTTATAGGAATGGGACAACCGTCCCGAAGACAACAATAAAATGAAATGTACTGGACAACGAAATCACATAAGAAATAACGAGGACAAATATCGAAAAATTAACAAACTTTTATTTATATAAAAAAATAAAATAAAATTCAATTCAAGGAAAGAAAATTAAATATGCCTAACTAAATGAAATGATTTAATGAATTCAAATTCTACCGAGAGAAAAATATATTAACAGTCAATGTTCACATAAAACAAAAAAATCGTCTGCTCAATTAGATACAGGGTGAGAGAGAGATGTTGGAGAAATGAAAGTTTTGATTGAAAAACTCACTTAATGTCCTTGGAAATGTGACCTTTCTTTCGTCTCGTGTTTTTATATATATTTCTTTCATGTAAATTGTTTATGTTGGATTACGCGCGCAGGTTAATTTTCATATTTTTGTCCATCGGATGATTTATGTTTCATTACGCGCGTGCATGTTAATTGCTCCAAATACTCGCTTCCGAAGCTCATCGAAGTCATTGGTTCATAGTAAAAGTTTCATTGCTCTATTATTCCTTCCTTCGCTGGGTCCATTCTTTTATTCAGTCAATACCTTAACTTTGACCGCTGATCATCGGTTGACGTCGTTGATATTTACCTCCTCGACGTCGCTACCACGTCGTCGCTGGCTTCGCTAACCGGACCTCCACTGACTTACGTCTTATCGCTTTGAAGCGTGACGCTCCACTGCCTGTTGACAACTTTTTTCAGGCCCCTCTCTCTCTATACGATCTACCTCTCTCTTTCTCTACACAGTTTCTCTCTCTTATTTCTCTACACATCTTTCTTTTCTTTTTCCTTGTACACTCTTCGTTCACAGTATCTGTCTCTCCCTTCTCCTCCTGTTCACAGGCCTCCTCCTCCCATTTTTTTTCTTCTGTTTTATTTACAAAATGTGACCGAGCAGACGTGAATTGAATCCTCGGCGCGAAAAATGATACAGTGAATAAAATATACTGAAAATATATCTCCTCTCGGCTAAAAATCAATAAAATAATTTATTATACATTTTAATAAATGTATCACAGATATATATATATATATATATATATATATATATATATATATATATATATATGTATATATATATATATGTATATATATATGTATATATATATATATATATATGTATATATATATATATATATGTATATATATATATATGTATATATATATATATATATATGTATATATATATATATGTATATATATATGTATATATATATATATGTATATATATATGTATATATATATGTATATATATATATATGTATATATATATATATATATATATATATATATATATATATATATATATCTTTACTCCACTCTTCATCCTTTAACCCTTAATTTTATTTCATGTGTTATTTTGAACTTACCTTTATCTCTATCTCTGAATTTTATTTACCTTTTAGCTATTATTATTATTATTATTATTAGTAGTAGTAGTAGTAGTAGTAGTAGTAGTAGTAGTAGTAGTATCATCCACATCCAAAATTCTCTTTTGTCCTTTTATTTACCTCCAAAGACTTTGCTACCCTGTCTTTTTACCTCTGCCTTATACCCAAACTCCCTCCCTGTATATCTAATAGCAAAGAAAACCTAGAATTATTGCTACATATTATCTAATATATATTGGTACTCTGAAATCTATTATTATAGCTTTACCCAACCCATAACTTACTCCATTAACTCACTTCTGAATCCTCGCTCGCCTCACTAAATTAAAACTTGGAACAGGATGCCCATGTAATCCGTCTCGTTCAACTCTGCTTAGAACACACACATTCGCCCTTTCGCCTTAAATCATCACCATAACACCTCTCCCAAAATTATACACCACTTCATAGTGCTGTTGTTATCTCGGTTGCATCTGTCAAAAAAATGTCCCTGCATAGATAATAGACATCTTACACACCGATAAAATAGAATTACAAAACATACACTACACACATTTAAGACTATGATAAAGACCCTATACACCTTTCTACATTACACTCTATATTATACGCTCCTCCTTTATTTAGAATTCGATAAAACTCCCCCCAACATCATCTATAATTTTATTTGATCTATTTCGTTCCTAATGAATCCCATGCTAGATGCCGCATCCCGACTATGTTACCTAGCATCTTCTCTACTCTTCTGATGAGAAGCATTAAGCTTCGAAATGCCTTGGCATAAAGAGTCTCTTCTATCCCCTAACTAATTGTCTGTATTCCCTTATTGAATAAATGAACCAATCTATATTCACCAATATATAGTTTTTTGACTTCATTCCCCTTTCCTATTTGTTCTATACAAGCTCCAATGGTACTTGTTGAGCTTTATATTGTCCAGATAAGTCAAATGTTTTTGATATAGATGTACATAATACTTTGATAAGTATGTTTTAACTTAAATAGGGATGATATAATAAAATTGTGGGTTTGCGTTCGTGCCTGGACTCCATAGAATGGAAATAGGCACAAACTTTAATAAAGACTTTTCATATCTATTTCCGTAAGTATACTTTGATAATTATGTTTCAGTTTGAAGAAATATGGTATAATAAAATTATGGGGTGTTCGTTCGCGCCTGACCACCATAGAATGGAAATATGTCACAAAGTTTAACAAGATTTTTTAATATAGATCCACAGAATATTGTGATAAGGGTTTCAGTGTGAACAGGTATGGTATAATAAATTATGGGGTTTATCTATTTTATTTTTACTTTCATCATATTTTGCTTTGGTTTTGATAACCCCAAATTCGAAGCTATCTTTTTACAACCCTTCCTTTTCATAACCTATCATACTTTCATAAATCAGAGTCCATTTTCTGTAGGCTGTTTTTGAACCCAGTCAACGACGGGTACTTTTGCTAGTATATATATATATATATATAAATTTTATATAGGTTCCCATATTGTATTAAATTCTATACTGAGTTTGCTTAATCCGAATAATCTAAATAATAGGAATTATGAATTTTAATTTCAGAAACATAACTAATGTATTAAAAAAAATCATAGTTTACAAAAAAGAAAGAAAAGATAAACAAAAATAAAAGTAAAATCACCCCCAGGCAGCGCCGTGTCAGAACAGCTAGTCACGGGGATAATTTTGTTTATAGCAACAGTGTCAGTTTTGTTTGTGTCATCTTTGCATAGCTGCTGTGAAATCAAACATGTTTACAACCATATGACTGGGTTGTTAAGATACAAACTTTTGACACGACAGTAAACAAAGCTGTGCAATCAAATCGAACACTGAGTCTTTTTTTTCCTCGATAAAACTAAGCAAAATGTCTCCGAGTCAAACAATAAAGCTTTTGTTTTCAAAGAAAATAAAGAAAACTTCCAACTGTATCAATAAGAAGAACAGACTACTGACAGATGTTTCACCTTTCGCATAAAATGAAACGTTGTCCACAAAGTAAACAGAATTCTTATCTCTCTGGGAATTCGTGTCTTGAATGTGTTGCAGAGCAGTAAAGTTATGTAACTAACCTTTACAGAAATGTTCAATAAAAATTAATGGGAATAATCCAAATTATTTTATTAGTTTCAATTACAGAGTGTTTTCAAGAAAACGTCATTATCCTTTCTTAAAATTTTAATAACAAAATTGTATTTCTGATAATTACAAAACTTATATACTAAAAAAGAAATAAAAATACAAAAAGAGGGTGGACCTGTAAAGTCACTCTTGTCCGTTCGTCCGTTCATTTGTCCGCACTTTTCTCAATAACTACAGCTTGGAATTTTTTTAAATTTTGCACAAACATTAAACATGATATGAGTAAAAAAGTAATGAAACAGATTTGGAACTGGTTGCCCCCCTAGGGGTGCCTTTCGGGTTAAAATGGCTAAAATTGACACTTTTGTACTTATTAAAAAAAAAAAAATTGATGCCTTGAATTTTTATAAAACTTTCTGAAAAGTTGTAACTAACTGATCTCTATGTAATTTTGTTTGTCTATACTTCACGATAAGTCTTAGGTGTGCCCTAGGGGCTCTTTTAGGTATAATAAAAACACTCCATTTTTGGGATTATTTTACCATATTTGCGCAAAATTTTCTGTGTATGTTTATTTAGCAGTTTTGCATGGTATGGAACTCAAATTTAAATATATTAAGGTTTTGGGAACTTTTGGGGCTAAAAGTTGGGGGGGGACAAATGATGGACTTGGTCGTTTTTTTTTTTTTTTTTTTTTTTTTTGCATGCTACAAAACTCAAATTTACCTATGTTAAGGCACCGTTTGTTCATTTTCACCAGGATTTGACGTCCCCTGGGGACTTTTTGGGCTAAATGGGGGAGGGGCAAATGCTGAACTTAGTCATTTTTTTATGCCTCGTTCACTGTGCACTCACGAAGGACCATGCATGCTTCACTTGTTTTACTGCATTGCAGTGTTATTTTTATTATACCTTCTTGAACTACTGTAGAAGTCATAAAGATTAAAATTTCTTCCCTCTTGCAAAGAGAAATGCTTGCTAAATGGTTTAGCCAATAAGATACCTGGGTGTATTAATTTCAATCAGAATTTTAAAGGACTACTTCCAGATTTTAGGGGATTTAGAGATTTAGACAGCTTGTCAGCTTGATCCCAAACACTTATTATCTACACTAGAAAATGTATTGCTTTTGACAGTCCAACTTTATTAGGTAAACAGAATTTATGTCTTGGATGTCTGTATCACAGAAAAAATATGTAACTAATCTTTACAAAAGTATCCGATTAAAATAATAGAAATTACTTTATTGATTAACATGTATACAGGATCTTCAAAAAGTCATCACATTTTTTAAAATTTTAATAGCATAAAAATTGTATTTCTGATAATAAGAAAACTTATGCACTAAAAAAGAAATAAAAATACAAATTTGTTTTACTGAATTATGGTATCATTTTTATGATGCTATCTTAGACTACAGCGTCTTGTACTGTCGCAATCAACACCTGCAAGGTGGTTTGATCATACAGTGATCAAACTGACTCCTGGATGTATTAATTTTACTGCTTGTCAGATTAGTCCGAATATTTACATCCAGGGCACATAAGTTCTATCAGTTCATCAGAGCACAATCCATTAAAATACTTGTAAAACAGGCAAAGTGATGCAATATTGCAGGAGTTAGAGTGTAATTAATAGTGTGGGACCATTTTAATAGGACCAATGGGGACCAATTAATAGGTTGGAGACCATTTTTGGGAACCTGTCTAAGAGGGAGAAACTAGTGGTAGATGCAATAGCCCAAATGTGGCAACAAAACTCCATGCATAGGCGAATTGTGGCTTTGTAGAGACTTTATAGATAGGATAGTGTCAGATGTGAGTAATTTTCTAGCATAATAGTGGGAGTCCACCTACTTTGCAGCAGCCTTAGTGATCTACACAGCAGACACAGAGGACTTCCAGGCACCAATAAATAAATACTTCATTCTATTTCCACAATGAGACGTTTTCTTTCTTTGTTTTCTTTCTTTGTTTTCTTTCTTTGTTTTCTTTCTTCATTCTATATAATTTGATACGTTTTTTTTTCTTTTTTAAAACTTTCAAATTTTAAGATGTTTTCTTTCTTATTTATTTATTAATATTTTTACCGATTGGGACTTTATTTTATATGAATATAAATATTAGTGCAAACATTGGTGAAACATAATTTTTTTATTTTCAATCACTTTTTAGCACGTAAAATATTGAATATGATTATCACGATATCCAAGCTGATTCCTCATCAGTCTTTTCTTGCATACAAACTGGTTCATTCTCTCTCAACAACTTACCAGTAACTCTACTGCACGCCTTGTGTACTCAGTGTTTGCAAATATCATAAAAAGTTCAACCCTTTACTTTCTATAACATTCCTCCAATTTTTTAACTTAACATGTGGACCTTCCAAATATTTCAAAGGCAAATACTAAGACATCAACACACTGCATCTTTTCCAAATAACCAGTACAGAACTCGTTGAACAATGCTTCTAAGACACAAATAAAAAGCAACAAATTGAGTACTCCTACTTTAACATTAAAGTTTTCATTAAATGTTCTATAAAATGGTATTCAATTTGAAATGAAGTTTTCGATGAATGCATTCATAAGTCAAAGCAGGTTTGTAAACAGATTTCTAAGGCTGTTTTATATAGACTTACAATTGAAACAATATATACTTTACATTGATTTAATTTTACAAACTTACAATTGAAACAATATATACTTTACATTAATTTAATTTTACAAACTTACAATTGGAACAATATGGTAGATAATTAATTTCTGGTTATAGTTAATATTTTCTGGACTTCCGATTTCTGCTGTTCATTTAGTTTGATAATTAGGCATGGTCAAGCAGACAAGAAAGTCATTTTTAACATGGGAGAAAGGCGAGGGGAGGTTTTCATATTATCTGAGAGGAATATCAACATTAACCAGAAGGGACTATATCTTGCTTGTTACCATTGTCTTATGTGTGGAGCAGAAACCGAAAGTCAAATTGTGCTGTTAATTCTAATATGACTTTGAGCAATTCTGTACATTGCTTGAATAATCTTCACTAACGACTCGTTTATCCGTAGTTTCCTCAAATTTGAAAATATAACATCTCTTGATACTTGAAAATATAACATCTGTTGATACTTGACACTTGATACTTGATACTTTGACAAAGGCTTTCTCTAGATCGACAAAAGAAAAATATAAGTTCTTCGTTTTATGAATGTACTTTTTTTGAATTTGTCTCCTGATAAATATATCATCAGTGGTAAGAAAGTAAACTTTATTTCATCTTATAAAAATTAAAAAGCCAAATAACGATGTGTGTTTGTGTTTTTTTTCCTCACAAATAAATTATTTATCTTGAAGAACAAACAAGCTTTCCTTAGGTTTGACATTTTTTTCCCCCTTTGTAGATAATCTTTCCCTCTGGAGATATAAAATATCTCGGGGATAACAGCCTGCGGAGGTGTTAGTCACAGTTAGTTTAAATGTCTCTTGAGGTACACGTGTTTGCGTGTTATGAGTTTATAAGGAAAGTATTTACACTTGGAAAACATCGTTTCAATCTAAATACGAAACGATATTTTCCAAGTGCAAACATTTTTCTTATTGTAGTTCATCTATATTTATTTGACTTCTTATTTTCTCAATCATCTTGCGAACCTGATCCACCAACTTGAGGCGGCCATAATTACCTTATTTCTTCTTTGCGTTTGTAATAGTTCACAATTTTACTAAGTTCTCTGTCTTTAGAGATAACCTCTTCTTTTATCATTGGATTTGTCAAGTGGGTTATAGTCAGCGAACGTACTTCCTAACTTCCGGTGTGGCTCGTACAGAAAGCGGTTACAAGGCAAATCAGTCCCTTCATTTTTATTGTTCTTCAGTATTTCTATTGTGAAGCGATTTATTGAAATAAAATATAAGAAAAAGACATTATTGAAAAATATACAATAAAAATTGACAAAATTATACAGATAATACAATTAGTCTTTTTTTGCCCTTTTAATAGCAAAATTAAAAAGTAAAAGTTTTTATTTTATTTGAAATTTTATAAGAAATATGTTTATGAAATTATAAAAATACGTTTGTTTTTATTTCAAAATAAAAGTATGTTTATGAAAGTAAGAAAATAAATTTATTGAAATCAAAATAACAAATAAAATTATTGAAATCAAAATAATAAAATTTTAAACATCATAAAAAACGTATCCAATACATAATATTCCCAAAAGATTTTTAAAAGTGTTTTCAATAATTCTTTCTTTCTTTTTTAAGCACAAAAAAGTCTTTCCAATAATTAAAAAATAAATAAAATAAAACTAATTTCATTAATTCTTAACTAAATGCAGAGTGAAGATATAGGAATAAGAGAAAAAAGGCAAAGGAACTGATTTGCCTTGTTATCACTTCCGGTAGCAGCCACGCCGGAAGTTCAAAAGTACGTTAGTTGACTATAACCGTCAAGTTAGTAGTAATCTCAATGCCTATTTCAACCAGAGCCTTTAACTTCTACAACAACGTCTGAATGTCTTTCAGTCTTACATTTTTTTTTTTCAATTTTTTTTTATTGTTATTTCACTCCAAACAAGGCACAGTGCAACTAAAACGTAAGGGGATACTATTTGGGACCAAATTTACAGGGATACTATGTAGGGAGTTGAACAGTAAAATGTCTGTTTACATTACATTTGAACTTCTGTTTGTCAATACAGTCAGGTAAGCAGGGACCTGGGAATGAATTGTGAAGTCATTTTACTCATAGTCTCCTGCACCATTTTTTTGTGAATTCTTATAACTGAACTAGATACTGCTTTTGCAATTTTTAAATTTTCCCTCATAATGTTATTTCCAAGTATCCTTCTTTTTATTTGTTGCTCACACTTCATTGTTATTTCAAACGTACTCCTCTCCAACAGTATCCGTATTTGCCTTGTCATCGCCTTACTTATCTTTAATACTTCATCCTTTCGGTCATCCTTTTTGTAGTATATCTTGAAATCTGGTTTGCTCAGAGCTTTTCATTTTTTTAGCTTTATAGATTACCTTTCTTGTTTTACTCTTTGCCACCAGATATATTTCCTTACTCTCTAAACCTTTTATTACACTGATTCTTTTGTTTCTATTTTTCTTTGAGACATTTATCATCTTGTGCTACTAGATCAGGCTGTCTGAAGATACTGGTTTTCTAACCTGAACTCCACCAAACATTGATGTCATTGTTTTTTAACTGTCCCTTTTTAAAAGTCAATCGTGTTTTGCAAGCCAAAAACAAAAACCAGTCAACAAGCAGCAAAATCCCACCTATAAAGATCCTTTGGTGCTAAAAAACCTAACAATTCCTTCCCCCAACGGTCTCCTGTTTCCCTAACTGCAGAAGTTCAAGTGTAATGTGAACAGACATCTTGCTGCTCAACTCCTTACATAATGTCCTTGTAGATATGGTCCCAAATAATAACCCTGTGTGTCCAAATGTCAATATGCCTTGTTTGGGATGAATGAGAGTAAAATAGAAACACTTTTCTCCTGGGATTAAACAAATGTTTCAAAAATTATATCAAATTTAGAGCTAAATTAAAAGTTGTCCAATTGTTTTTTCATATTCTAACAAAAAGATTGGATTAAGATATGGGTCACTTTTGACAACTTCACCTGCTTAGGAAACTCCATAGACAAGGAAGGTATTATGGACTATGAGTTGCAGTGCAAGGTAGATAAGGCCTCAGCAGCATTTAACCAGCTCTGCAAGATCTGGAAAAACTAAAAAGATCACCCTCAGATCTAAATTAAGATTTTATAACAACAACGTCTTGTCCATATTACTAAATGGAAATGAAACTTGGCATCTCAAATCAGACAAGAGAAGAAATTAAGCGTTTGATTGCAAGTGCTGTAGAAAGATTCTAGGAATTAAATAGGGCGATTGAATTATCAACCAAGAAGTTAGAGACCACACTAAAAAATAGTTGGTATCGTTAATAATCTACAAATGACATCTAGACTGACTTAGACGTGCTCTAAGATTGACCCCAGAGAGAATTGCTAACCAAAGAATTTCTGATTGCTCCAAAGAACATCTAATGGAAAAAGAAGATCGAAAATGGACATGATGCAAACAATTGAAAGATTTTATCTGAACAGGAAGAAGCTGGAGGGTCCTGTGATTCTGGTTTCAGACCGAAAACGATGATATACTTTGACTGCTTTGTGCATTGCAGGACGCTGGAATTCCTAAGTCTTAGTAAGAAAAAAAAAATGAGGTAGATTTTAATTTGAACATTAATTTATTGTGGTGAAATGTGAGGTGAAACCAATTAAGACTTTTGTTTGTAGAAATTAATAATCGCTGACAATCATTTATGATTTGAATACAATCCAGGTGTGTTGCACCTGGAATAAATCACAGAAATCAATGAATGAATTAAACAATGTTGCGGATCAGGATATAAATATCCTAACTCGCTACAAAAGAAAATAATGAAACAAATGGAAAGAAGGAAACAAAACTCAATTGCTGGATAAAATAAACATGTCGTTTATTTTCTGTCGAAAATAAAGGGTTTAGGTGGAACAAGTGTTCATTCAGTCGTTGACGCTTACACGCGTGGAAAAGAAAGGAATGAAGTAGGGGACAAGAAATGGCAGTCCCACATGTAGAAAGAGAGAGAGAGAGAGAGTGTTGGCCTCAGCAAAGCCGTGTGTTCATGATAGCAGTCGTCCATGTGGAAAAGTCTTCAAGCCAAGAGCTGTGGACGCGAACTTGCCTGGTTGACGAACCCAGGCAAAAAGGGAAGAAAAAGGAAGTTGAATGGTGTTGTTGACTTTTATATTGGGGTGAGTGTTCTGACTGTGCATGTACGGGATTCCTTTCAGGGGAAGTGACGTTTCCCATGTGTGTGTACATGTGCGCATATGTGTGCGTACATGTGTGTGTGTGTGTATGAGGATGTGTATATGCGTGAGTGTGTGTGCGTATGTATGTGCGTACATGTGGGTGTGTATATGTGAGGAAAACATGTTCGAACAACAAACGTAAAATTCGATCAATTTTTTTTTTCAATAAACAATCAACTTATCTCAGATTTACAAAGCCATTTTATTTTACTTAGCACATTATTAAAAGACAAAACTTCATTTTTATATTTTCTATTCTCGTTATTTCCAAAATTACTTTTTCCAAAATTCATTAATTATTAGTAGAAATGATTTAAAACATAATGATTTATGCTAAAAAAATTATATTTATAGTTAAATCATATTTCAGTTGTGTAAATTATTTAGAATAAAACGGGTTTCGACATGATTTTTGCCTTAAAAAGAATTATTTTTACTTAAAGCATGTTATTAAAGCATTGGGACAATTAATCGAAATCGGAAAAATTGAAATATTTGAAATATCAGTATTGGTATTGGAATTGGAAAATTTTTAGCCTAATTTCCAATTTCAAAACCGATTCTTAAAAAACAAAACAAAAAAAATAATGATTAAATGATGACTATTGTTAAAATGAAATTTTGGTATCTGTTTGGTTCTTCAGCATGGACAAATTTGACAAGAAATGGCTAAAAAATGTGAATAATAAACAACATCACTCTTTAAGTGAAAAGCTTCATTCATTGTCGTCGTTTACCTTGTCTTCCTGTACATGTCTTTTAGCTAATTTTCTTACCATCGAATAGTACTCACCACATATCAAAATATAGCTACTCCCAGCGTGTTTACTGTGGATATCTTGTTTTTCCATTCAATCTTGACCTAAGAACCAACAGTAGTCTTCTCTTGTATTCTTTTCCTATTATTTCATTCAGTTTAGCTTCTTTTATTTTTATCTAATTCCACAATTCCTAAATAGATGAATCCTTCTTCTCCAACCTCTTTTATCATTTCCCTATTCAAAAGCTTTATTCCTTTACTTTCAACAATCTTTCCCTTTTTTTCAATTTCAGGGCAACACATTTCTTCATGCAAAACTCCATACCTATGTCATTATTGAAGAAGAAGAAGAAGAAGAAGAAGAAGAAGAAGAAGAAGCACAACAACAACAACAACAACAACAACAACAACAACAACAACAACAACAACAACAACTTATTTATGTTTTTAAAACAGTGATGTTGTAGTGTCTTTATGTTTTTGAACTTCTGGCAGTCTATTCAATCTTCAACGTTCAAATGAAAACTCAAAAACCTTCCACGCTCGTATGTTGTTATTTACAGATGACGACAATCTTGTTGCACACACAAAGAAAGACATGCAGCTTACATTAAATTCTCAAATGTTTACAAAGCTTGCGGTCTGGCCATTAACTTGAGCAAAACCGTTGTTATGTATTCACCTCCAACTGGTTTGCCATATGTGAAGCAAACTATTTTAGTCAACAGGAGGAGACTGAAGGTCCCTGATACCTTTAAATATCTTGGTAGAGAGGGAACATTAGATGCTGAAATAACTCACAAGATTGTTCTGCTTTTGGTAGGCTTGAAAGACGTGTCTGGTTGGATAAAGAAATCCTTGTGAAGACAAAGATCAGTGTGTATGAGGCATGTGTCCTAACTTGTCTACAGTATGCATTGGAAATATGGACTAAATACCAAAGGCATCATGAATTTTTGGAAAGTTTTTATGAAAAGTGCATCCATAAAACACTGAACATGAGTTAGAAGTCCTTTACTCCTGACACTGTCGTCCTTGAACAATCCAACATAGCATAGAAATGAAGATCAGCAAAAATCAAATGTGTTGGATTGGGCACTTAGTGAGGATGGGAGATGGTAGGATATCAAAACAACTGCTTGATGGTGAGTTTTCCATAGAAAAGAGTTCGCAGCATAAATGTGAAAAAAGGTTTAAAGATGCATTGAGGTATAATCTTAAGCTAATGGAAATCGATATCAATAACTGGGAAATTCGAACTGATGCAGAAACTTTGAGGAAAAACATGTAAAGCATGCAGTATTAAAACACCTTCAACAAACCCGACAAGCAGCTAAATTCCACCCCCACACAGTAGAGATTCCTAGATGGAAAAGATCTTTCTATTCCAGTAGTTTCTTCCCCAGAACCGCTAGACTTTGGAATTCCATTCCAGGTCCCTGCTTCCCCAACTGTACTGACATGCAGAAGTTCAAGTGTAACGTAAACCGACATCTTGCTGCCCAAATCCCTACATAGTACCCCAGTAGTTGTTGCCCCTGATAGTAGCCCCTACACCAAAGTGGTAATGTGCCTTGTTTGGGGTGAAAATGTAATTAAAAAAAAAAAACTCTCAGAAATATGGATGAATCTGCAGTTTCTGCCAACTTTAAACAAGAACTGAAATTTACAATCTGTGGCAGATTTCTTTTGTCTAAAGCTGACTTGCTGAATTAGATGAGGTCACACAAGGATAGACAAGACCAAGACCAACAATTTTATGAGGATGTGCTGCCACCTAGACCACCCAAGTATTGTTGTAACATTTGTGGGCTGTTTTATATGACACTCAAATGTGTATAATATAGTCCAAGAACCACTAAATACTAGCAAGTTCTCCTGCTACATCTGTGAACAATTATATAAGAGTGTGGTTGTACGGAAGAGCCATCTACGTGCATATGGACGCGAAACATCAACCTAAAGAGATGGAAAGCTTCTGTCATGCAATAGCAATCATCATAGATGTATATATATCTTGAGTCTTTGAAATAATGTTTTCTTCTTTTATTCAACTTTCATGTTTTTATCTGCTTGTATGCATTTTCTGATGTTCTTATATGCAACCGCTTCACCAAGCTTCTGGGACTGACCTTCATTCCTGACCTAAAAATGAAGGTTTACATCAAATCTGTTGCCAAGGTTGCTTAAAAAATGATTGGATCATTCTTCTGCTCCAGAAGGTATCTCATTCCCAACGCAATCCTATAAGAGCCAAATACATCCTAAAATGGACTACTGCTCTCTCATCTGAGGAGTAGGTACTCTGAGAACGCTTTCTTGCCTTACAGGGTTCAAAATCAACTTCGAAATCTAGTAGGTGATGTACTTTTCTCCTTCTTGCAACCATTTTTCCTACAGAAGAGACGTTATGAGTCTGCCTCTATCATTATTTTCATGGCAGGTCCTCAACTGAGCTTGAATCTATGATTCCCACCCACCCCTGCAAAACATACACAACAGACACTTGTCTAACTACGACCACTGTCAACAATTTCGCCCACTCTCTATCTCTGCCTATCTCTGCCTAAAACTAAATGCAAATTCTATGAACAAAGCTTCTTTTCTAGAACTGCTCACCTGTGAAACTCTGTAATGCGGGCCTGTTTTTTAGCTGACTGCAACATGGTTGTCTTCAAGTCTAATGTAAACAAATCCTTGTTGAGCCTTATATAATCAAATTCTACCCAATCTCCACTACTACCGATCATTGCACTGTTGTCTTACTGACTCTCCTACACTCATTAACACTTATACTCAAGTGGTCTTGAGGCCTTGATAAGTGGCGATTACCTTGCAAAACACAAAAAAGAAAAATTTGATTGGATCTTAACATATTCTTTACAACACATCTTAACAAGCTAGAATCTGCGGTGTTAGATATTCTCCCGTTCAAGAATTTCAGTTTACTAAAAACTTGGACACCAGCTTTGCCAATAGGCACCATTGGTGTAATATTTGAAAAGTCACTTTAATCTTTATGGCTGACTAAAGATATTGATGTTGCTGAAATATGTTTAATTATCTTCCTCGTCCCAAAATGGATCATGGCTGCTAATGCGTTTACCAAAATATATTCTGATTTTAATGAAACAGTTTTTTGCCAATAAAAATGTTTGAATTTTGAATGGTCTAACAAAAAATGGGAAGCATGGGGAAAACAAAAAACGCAACAAAAATAAAACAAAAACAACGCTAGGATTCACACACACACACACACGCGCGCGCAACATTATATTGATTCCCCAACACTCAATACCATCGAACGTTGTCAAAAAACAATAAACAATAAGAAATCGATTAATCACCACTCATATTTACACAGCCAATGTAACAGGTGGATTTGTTTAAGATTAAATAACCACCCCCCTTCTCTACTAAATCCATTCCTGAATCATTTAACCGAATTTGTAATAATGATCTTTATATTAATAAAAGTATCAAACAAAATCTCATCTGTTTGCGTTTCTCGCTTTTATGTAACTTTTATAAATAAATATTTGATTATTTATTATCTATATCATATTTCTCTGTCTGTCTGTTTGTCTATTCCATTTTCTCTCGAAAATTACTGGGCCGATCTGGTTGAAATTTTGTATGAACCTTTGTTATCATAAGATGCAGCAAATTAAGTATTATAGTATCCGTCTGATGCACCGTTAGGGATTAATAAGGATTAATCACCATAATACCATATTTACTTTAAAAGTTTTCTCAGAAACTACTGAACTGATCAGGTTGAAATTTTATATGGACCTTTGTTATGATAAGGTGCAACAAACTAAGTATTATGGTATCTGTTACATGCAATTCATATTTAATGTAAAAATGAACACAAATTTAACCATATTCAACCATCAATTTGACATAAAACATTTATTTATTTCATTTTTACTCTTATTCACCCCCAAACAAAGCACGTTGCCACTTGAACATAAGAAGGTAATATTCGGGACAATGTTTATAGGGAACTATGCAAGGAGATGAGCGAGATGTCGGTTTACATTACAGGGTGGAATGATAAAATTATCACTCTACAGAAAACGACATGATTCCATTTCCATTTGATGAAAACCGGCTTTCTTTTTTTGTTGCAGACCATCTACTAGTTGGCCAGTTGCGTGCAAATCTCAAAAGCGATAGAAGCCTTCTATCATGTCTGATTGCACCTGAGGATCACCACACACTTCAGCACATCCAGGTGTTAACTTTCAAGTCGACTTCAAAGATCTGAGGTGGCATGATGTAGCCCTCACTTGAAACCACACCAAAGACGATAGCCGTGGGTCGTCCGATGCGTTGACCTGTGCCCTCAAGCATTGAACTGTCCGCATTTGCATTTTGAGGATGCTGGCAATGGTCGTGTTGTCATAACCTGGATCGGTAGAGAGCATGAGTTGTACAGTGGCATATCTCCAATCTCACTAGTTGAACATTGTGCCACTTTCAGACATGATAGAAGGCTCCTATCACTCTTGGGATTGGTACACACTTGGTCAACTAGTAGATAGTCTGCAACAAAAAAGAAAACCGGTTTTCACAAACGAAAACGGAATCATATCATCTTTTCTAGGGCGACAATTTTATCGTGCCACCTTGTACATAATGTAGAACACCAAAAGTATAATTACTGCAGCAAAAGATATTGAAAAAAAACAAACAAGACAGAAACAGAAGAAACAAGGGATGAACGAGAAAAGAAAAATGGGAAGAGAAACAACTACATAGGCGATTTATAAGGGTGACAAAAGATGAAACCAACAAAAACACTTGGACATGACTACAAAAAGGAAACCTATCCAGAGAAACTGAATCCCTAATAACAGCCGCATGAGATAACACAATTAAAACCATCCACATCAAAGGAAGGATCGACACGACACAAGAAAACAACAAACACAAACTCTGTGGACAAAGAGACGAAACAATAAACCATATAATAAGCGAATGCAGCAAACTAGCCCAAAAAGAATATACAAATAGACATGATTAAATGGGAAAGGCAATACACTGGCAATTATGTAGACAACTGAATCTTGAAATAAATAGTACAAGCACAAACTGGCAGCAGTACATGAAAATGCAAGTCACAAAATCCTATGAGACATAGATATACAAAAGGATAAGCCCATCCAAGCAAGAAGACTGGATGTCATACTACTTAATAAGAAGGAAAAACTGAAACTGTATAATTAACCAACTACGCCCCTACCTTCCTTCTGATTTTTTAATTTTTATTTTTATGTGTGTGTCACCAAAAACTGACGCCACACCAAATAAGTGAGGAGGGCCAAAATGGATGGAAAGACCGAGGAGAGAAAGCACTAGCCAGACCTTTGCTGGATGAGTGCAAAGATGACCGGGACCTTGGGGAGGGTTTTTGCCACCTAAAATTCAGTGAAGACCAAAAGTCGCCGCCATCGAGAAATCAATCGTAAGTGGCTGTTGTGATAATCCAAATTCGTCTGCAATGGTTGTCGAAGGAGGTAGAGAGTACTGGAAATCTGCGGAGACTTGTTGTTACTTAGAATCCGGAGAACACCACAAGTTGTTCTCAAAATGAAATCTTTGATGATGGCCTATGTGACTAATGAGTAAAAATAAATAAATAAATAATAATAATAATAATAATAATAATAAATAATAATAATAATAATAATAATTAATAATAATAATAAATAATAAATAATAAATAATAATAATAATAATAATAATAAAAATAATAATAATAATAATAATAAACAATAATAATAATAATAATAATAATAATAATAGGCAAAGTTGACTAATGACTTACTTGGGCCGAAATATTGCGGGGGGGGGGGAACAATTCGTCTCCAAGTTGATTTCAGAAACAAGAAAAATAAAATAAAATAAAATAAACGAACCACAAAGTTTGGCCAAATAAATTTGTCGAAATATGCTGCATTGAATACACATATTTTTTCTTTAATTCTCAATAAATCTTGTAGTATATTATGTATTCTATTTATTTCGTTTCATTTTTCAATTCCAGTTCGGTGTTTTCGTTTCTTAAATCAACTTTGAGACAAACTATTTTTTCGCCTAATAATAATTTGATCAAAAAAGAAAAAAAAAAGTGTCAAAAGAACAAAAAAAAACTGACCATTGGGAAATGTCAGGTTAGTGAAAAATCTAATAAATAACAAATAAATTTTTGGTCAATGTCAAGTTTCTTTCCAACTCCTCAAAAAACTTTAAAATGACGACTTTTAAAGGTTTTCGGTGGTGCTGAAAACGAATATCACATTTAAATTTGGGTCAGATACGTAGTTTTCATGATATGAAGAAATTACTTTTTCAAAAGAGGGGGATCATTACTTTCCTATATAAATTTATGGTAAAATGAGCATCCACTTTCTGGCCACCTAGTAATTTCTTCATATAAAACATTTTACTGTGATATTCGTTTTCAGTATCCCCGAAAAACGCCTCTGTTTTTTACTAAGGGATGCGTTCATTTTTTTTTTTTCATAATTTAGGACGCTAATAATGCTGTCAGTAAACTTACACGAGCACGAGCGGTTTACGAAAACATACTTTTGTTTTTCGTTTTTTTTTATTTTTTATTTTTTTGGAGGAGGTATTCAATTATAGAACTTGTATAGTTTTTAACATGTGCTTATTTAGTCTAATTAACCGTTTTTCCGTAAGTAACGTGCCAACATTAACCGAGCAGAAGAACCGTTTAATATTTCACAAAAATTCTTTTTGCATTAGGGAGGTGGTGGAGGCGCGGGGGGAGGGGTTGTGGCCTGTTAAAAACTGTACAAGTTATGTAATAAAAAAAGTGTAAACTTACTGACATTATTATTAGGTGTATCAGAATTTTTGTAGGAATTTTTGACACCCCTAACCCAAAACTGCGAATAAAATATAAAAAACTCGTAATTTCTCTTTTAAAAGTGGGTTGTTTATTTTCTTTATCGATTATACTTCCAAAATAAACTATTAAAGTTGTTTTAAAAGTAATAGAAATATTTTTTTTTTTTTTTAAACAGTAATGAAATTAATTGACTTTTACGAGCTCAGTATTTTTCAATTTTTAAACTTTAAAAATCTATCAAAATTTTTCTATTCATTCAATTTTTACGATATTTTCAGGATCAATGTGAAATTTTATGCTTTTTTCAATAAACCGAATATAATATTTTAGACAAACTTTTTTTTTAATTCACCCATTTTCAAGTATCTATTAAAAAGTAAATAATTAATTTATGTGCCAAAGTTTTATATATCACAAATTAAAGATAAAAGATCAATAAATAATATATTCAAATTTAAAACAAAAAATGTAATGTTTTTTAGAAGTTTATCTGTAAAGTCCGAAGTTTAAAACCTTCTTTTTTTTTAAACAACGTTGTTTGTTTTTTCTTTTTTTTTTTTAAAAATGAAACCTTGGTCCTTGCTCCTTTAATTGAAAAAAAAAATTAGTGCTTGAATTCATTTTTCGAGTAGTTATAAGCTTGGAAAGAATTAATTCACGCCTCCCATTTTGTAATGTCTATTAAAAACTAAATAATTAGTCTCACCAAAGTGTTATATATCACAAATTGAAGATAAAAGATCAATAAATAATATAGGCACCGCCCAAACTGGGGGGGGGGGGCAGGTCAGTACTTTTTGACGGACCGTCTTTTTAAAAATCTACCAAAAATCAGGTAATTATCCGATTAATACGAAATTTTCAGCGATTATTAGGAGAAGAATGAACTTTATAACAGTGTACTTATTTTTCATAAACGATATTTATATATATATATTTTTTTTTTGCTTACAAAACCCCCCCTTGTTTTGAAGTGGGAACAAATATGCTTAAAATAATCATCTGAAACTGAACAAAACATATTGTGTTGTTGTAAGGGACAGAATTATAGATTAAAAAAAAAAAAAAAAATTGTTTGCATACCTTATTTTGACGTCTGAATATCAGAACTTCGATTGTGTTTAATTATCCCGCTTTTGAGTTTTGAAGTGTGAAATTCTGTGAATATGTTGAGTAAAATAATTAATTTAAGTTAAGCAAAACAAAAAAAAAATTTTTTTTAATATTTATACGAAAAAAAACATTTTAAAATTTTTGATAAATAAATTAACAATTTTTTTTTAGCGAGCCGAATAATGCATGACCATTATTAAACAGGGCATGCTTTGAATAATCGATACAAAAAAAAAAAAATTCGATAAATGTTGTGCCCTTTGTGTTAAAAATAGCATCATTTTTTTCGATCCCGTTTGAAAACGTTTGCCGCCTTTCTACTACGGTGGACCAAACGCGCTGAAATAATTTTTTTTTATTCTGCTTTAAATTGCCCCCCCCCCATTTTGGGGAGCCTGGCCCCCACACACATACACATTAAAACCCAAACTCATACAAATGGTCACCCATCTGGTACTGGCCAGCCTCAGCTTAATAATACATTGAAATTTTCGTCACTGAAAAATAAGTTTTTTGGCCTGTTTGGTTTTCCATAGTTTTCTTCTTATAAAACGCAAACGTAAACAGAGTCGATCTCGACTCTGCATCGACGCGAAATATCTGGTTACCTATATGAATAAGTGGAATTATTTGAAATTCAGGTACTTATATTATAATATTTTTGCATATTCTCTTAGAAAATCATCCTAAATCTTAGTTAGACAATAAATAAATAAATTAATTATTTCAAAAACCTTTTTTTTTTTTTTAAATATTTAAGTACGTTTTTTGTGCAAGACAAAAAATGTCAATTGTTAACTTTTTGGGAAAATTTAACATTTAAAATTTAATTAAAAATAGTAGAAAAAGTTTTACATTATTCTGTTTTCTATATGATAAAATTCAGGGTTTTATCTTTCTGGAAAAAAAAAGTTACTCAGAAATAATGGAGTTTAATAAATGTAATTTAGTTTAAAAAAACAACAACAACTTGATTTTGCGGCCATTTTTGGCGGTGCCTAAAATAATATATTCAAATTTAAACAAAAAAAAAAGTAGTGTTTTTTAGAAATTTACCTGTCCGAAGTTTAAAACCTTTTTTTTTTTAAACACGTTGTTTGTTTGTTTTTTGTTTTGTTTTTTAATGAAACCTTGGTCCTTGCTCCTTTAATTGAAAAAAAAAATAGTGCTTGAATTACATTTTTCGAGGAGTTATAAGCTTGGAAAGACGGGGTGGAATTATTCAATATTTTCACGAAATTTCTGACACACCTACAGCATTATTAGCGTCCTAAAATGAACGAATCTCTTAGTAAAAAACACCGCCGGTTTTCGGGAGTGCTGAAAACAATTATCACAGTTAAATTTGTTTTATGATATGAAGAAATTACTAGGTGGCCAGAAAGTGGGTGCTCATTTTACGTTAAATTTATACAGGAAAGTCATCCCTTATTTTTTGAAAAAGTAATTTCTTCATATCATGAAAACTACTTCTGACCCAAATTTAAATGTGATATTCGTTTTCAGCACCACCGAAAACCTTTAAACGTCGTCATTTAAAATTTTTTTTAGGAGTTGGAAAAAAACTTGATGTTGACTTTTTTTTAATCCTATTTAAAAAATAAACAGGACTATATTTTAAATTATTTTCCTCGTAGTCTTTTTCACCAGGCAATATGTCAGCAGCACGGAGAATAAAAGATGCTGATTGATCTTGATTGTCATGATTATTTGTTCGAATGCATTGACCCCGCATAGTTGCCAGGTGGTTGCTAAGGGGAGCGTCTGTTTGCTTGTCAACGACTCAACGTTTCTTTCGTGTTACAATTTTATGCGTTACAAACTTTTTGTTTTTAATACAACCATGTTAATATTAATTTAATAACCGAATCTTTTTTTTTTTTTCTTTTCTTGGGAAGTTCATTATTTTTACTTGGAAATAACTGTCTTCTTTCTGTGTATTTAAGATATTTGGAAATGTAAGTGTTAAGTTAAGATGACCCAAAATAAAACCGCCGTGATGACGACTTCGTGTTTTGTTAACACAACGGGCAGTTTTTAGATTATTTATTCGGTAGATTTTTAACGAAATCCATGATGATTGGAATAAAAAATATTGCATCAAAAGATATTACGACCAAGGCTTACCTTAAAAACTCGGACGGCTTCTGTTTTCCGTTGACGATGCGACAAACTTCTATCGGGAGAGAATGTTGTGATATACTAATACAGGTAAGTATTTTTCTTTTTTTTTAAGGAAGAAAAAAAAAAAAAGTAAAATCGATTTTTATCTACTGTTTCTCTTTTTATCCAACGTTGTTTTGATTTTTGGTGATTATAACGGTTCTTATACTAACCAAAAACAAAAGACAACAAAATTCGCGTTTCTACTTCTTTTCTTTAACGTTTATTTTAGCAGACTTGACAATTCCATCTGTTACATAGTCGAAAAATAAATAAGATTACAGTATACAAATACACATTTGACTATATTATCTATATCATATTTCTGTCTGTTTCTTCGTCTGTCTGTCCGTTCTACTTTTTCTCGGGAACTATTGAGCCGATCTAGCAATAATTTTGGCACTTCTGCATGTTAGTGATATATTAGCAACAGAGACGAGTTATCGACCCCTGTTGTTCGAAAGATAACTGCCGTTTAGCGGCCATTATGTGAACCTCAAATGTTTACAATAACGCAAAAAATATATTATAACAAAATAAATAAGACAAAATATGAAAATCGAAACATTGTATAAAAAATGTATAAAAATATACATTTTAATGTATTAACATAATTTCTTTTCAATGAGTTTTTTTTTTGCGGTAAGGTTGTATAAAAATGTAGCAAAATATAATTTTTAGTTTGCACGCACTTTTAAAAAAGGAAGAGTTATCGGCCCCTGTTCTTTGGCTGACAAGTGACATCTGTCAGCGATTCTTGAAACTAAAATACACACATTCGCCTCATGTCACTGACATGCAGAAGTGCCGAAATTTTGTATGGACCTTCTTGGCTTCTTGCTATGATAAAAAACAGAAAACGGTATTTGAATCGAAAAAATTATTTTGGTTTAAGAAACATCTTCCACTGCTTTTAGTTATAATAAAATTATAAATATTTATTGATTTTAAACTTCCAATTAGACTAAAATCTCTAGATCGCTCTCTCACAAGTGTGTTTTTACATTTGAGAAAATATGTGGACATTTAAGATGTGTTTTTACGGTAATTTGGACCAAATAACACTTTTATAGTTAAATAGTTAGAGATTTATAAAGAATCGGAATCAGAATCGGTTATTGTATCAGAATTGGGAATTTAGTACGGAATCAGTAATTGTATCAGAATCGGGAAAAATATTGGAATCGTCCCATCACTAATATATATATATATATATATATATATATATATATATATATATATATATATATATATAATGTACTACAACTAGCCAACTATAAGTGTTTGATAAAAATAGATTCCGACTCAGAAAACAGCAATTCTTCCCCACCTTCTTTTGTCAGAAACATCGCTCCTGGAATGTGACGACTAAAGGGCAAAATTAGGAAGCGATAGTTACGAGGTTGACGAAACAGTAAACCCAAGATCCACTTTCTACTCTCCTCCTTCTCCTACTCCTCATCATTATTCTTATTGTTGATGATGATGATGATCATCATCATCATCGGGGAGCTTAGTATCGGCGTGCACATTTCTTCAAGGTTATAAGGTCACTCATGGCCGGTAACAAATTACCTTAAAAAAATGCCTGGTCAGATCTGTCTGCATTCTACGGTGGAGACGCCTCAGGTGATGAACACATATCTCATCTTTTTTGAAGGAGGTCATACCCGGAACTATAGCCTCATGAGAACTGACGGAACTGATACTACACTTTAAAATATTTATTTACAGAAATATAAAAGATTACATTTAGGCTCAAGGTCATTCGCAAGTGTTGGGGAAAATGGGTGTCGTTAGTCATCCTTGGTTACAAATACCTCCAAATGTTTATCTTACTCTTGATAATAATCATCTTAGTCACCACAGTACCACATTCACACTAGGGACTGTTCTATTTAAGATATCTACAAATGGATTTGAAATGTTATTGTTCATAATACAAGGATTTCATTAAAATGAAACAATGAGTGAGAGAAAAAAGAAAAAGCAAAAACCACTTAGTAGGGCTCTCCCAACCCATTTTAATATATCACCTATTGTTTTCCAGTTTGTTCAGAACTGAAAACGAGCAAGTCGATCTCTGAGTGGGAGTGGTATCTAAGAGGGAAAAAGCAGAGGATGGAGTTTGGAGAGTGTATTGTGATTTTCAAAGATAAAATCATTTTGAGAGAGGTTGTGGACAAAGAATTGAAAGTGGGAATGGGTATCTTCGAGGATTTCTGTTAGCAGAGAGGAAGGAGTAACTCATCAGTTACTACAGTTTGATCCTAGTTTTTATTGTGGATTTACATATCTCCCCGGGCATTCAAATTGTAGGAGGACACAAGTGGCTTTCCAAAAGTAATGCCTCATATTTTTATTCCGCTCGAATGAATCAAAAGGCATTGTAAATTGTATTGTTATGATGACTGAACTTATGCGTTCATGACCTGAAAGTTTCATGTCTCTGTTGCAGATATTTACGGTATGAGACTTTTAGAACTAAATTTTACTTAGTTTTTTATCCGTTACACCATGGATCCTTGCAGATTAAATAAAGGGTTCCGTCTGAAATTCTTTACAGTTTCCCGGGTTTGACAGAATGATTACTGAGTTTGGCAAAATACAACTGACGAAGGCTACATCAGCCGAAACATTGTGAGAATAGCACATAAATAAATTAGAACAAATATATAGAAGACATTGCCAAAGCTACTGCAAAGAAAATGGGCTTCTTCTACTGTGCTAGAAAAATACTCACAGATGACAGTGCACTCTACCTTTACAAAGCCACTATTCACCCATACATAGAGTATTGTTTCCACATCTGAGTGCATCAAACACTATTCTATATTGAATAGTGTCCAAAAAAGAGTCTTCAATCTAATAGGGTTCGCACTGTCAATAAATCTTCAACCTCTGCTTATCGTCACAGTATTACATACCTGATCTTCTTTTAAAAGTATTTTAATGAAATGTGCTCTGACAAACTCATAGCACCGGTGCTCCTACAATGTAAATACTCCCTACTAATCCAACAAACAGAAAAATCCCACCTCTTTACTGTAGAGATCTCCCAATTCCAGAGAGTCTTCTACTCTGAAAATTTCTTCATTCAAACTGCTAGACTTTGGAATTCTCACCTCTCTTCCTGTTTTCCTAACTGCACTAACACCCAGAAATTTAAATGTAATGTAAACAGACCTCTCATTGCTCAACTTCTTACATAGAGTATCCCTGTGAGTATTGTTCCTAATTCACAATAGTCTTTTAAGTTTTGGTTGCTATTTATTTTATTTGGAGTGAATATGAGTTTTAAAAAATTCCTGACACATCTTGTATTCGTTCTATTGTTTTTTTTTTTACAGTTGTGAATGTGTATATACTAACTCTCCATTCCAAGAGTGTGTCATGTAAAACACGTTCTTTTCAGATGCCTACAAATTTCTAATGGAATTCTGTTTTTATTCTTGTATCTTTCAGATGACCACAGTTGATCCTCAGCATGCTATGGTGGAATTTAATGACGCCGAGGATTGTTACGTGTTAACTGACCTGAACACGATTAATGGAACGTTTGTTAATGATGTCCGCGTCCACAATGCGGCAGTGAGGCTAGCCCCTCGAGATAGCATACGGTTTGGGGCAAAAGGACCACCATACGAATTCTATATACACAGTCGTGCGCAGGTGAGTCTTACATCTGGTTTTTGTTCATTTTAAAATATTAATTTATATATTGTAGACTATTATCCTCATCTTTTTTAGTTGTTGTTTAACGATGTTTCGGCCAACTATTCCTCTGGCCTTCGTCAGATGGTAAACGCGATGGGATAAGAACCCCAAATTTTCCAACTGCATCCTCACCAATTACTGCCTTCCATGGTGGTTGTCGTCTCACCAGCAACAGGCTTACTTGGCTAAAAGTCTGATGAAGGCGAGAGGAATAGTTGGCCGAAACATCGTGAAACAACAACTAAAAAAGATGAGGATAATAGTCCACAAATAAATAAATTAATACATTGTGAAACAACAACTAAAAAAGATGAGGATAATAGTCCGCAAATAAATAAATTAATACATCGTGAAACAACAACTAAAAAAGATGAGGATAATAGTCCACAAATAAATAAATTAATACATCGTGAAACAAGAACTAAAAAAGATGAGGATAATAGTCCACAAATTAATAAATTAATACATCGTGAAACAACAACTAAAAAAGATGAGGATAATAGTCCACAAATTAATAAATTAATACATCGTGAAACAACAACTAAAAAAGATGAGGATAATAGTCCGCAAATAAATAAATTAATACATCGTGAAACAACAACTAAAAAAGATGAGGATAATAGTCCACAAATTAATAAATTAATACATCGTGAAACAACAACTAAAAAAGATGAGGATAATAGTCCGCAAATAAATAAATTAATACATCGTGAAACAACAACTAAAAAAGATGAGGATAATAGTCCACAAATAAATAAATTAATACATCGTGAAACAAGAACTAAAAAAGATGAGGATAATAGTCCACAAATTAATAAATTAATACATCGTGAAACAACAACTAAAAAAGATGAGGATAATAGTCCACAAATTAATAAATTAATACATCGTGAAACAACAACTAAAAAAGATGAGGATAATAGTCCGCAAATAAATAAATTAATACATCGTGAAACAACAACTAAAAAAGATGAGGATAATAGTCCACAAATTAATAAATTAATACATCGTGAAACAACAACTAAAAAAGATGAGGATAATAGTCCACAAATAAATAAATTAATACATCGTGAAACAACAACTAAAAAAGATGAGGATAATAGTCCGCAAATAAATAAATTAATACATCGTGAAACAACAACTAAAAAAGATGAGGATAATAGTCCACAAATAAATAAATTAATACATCGTGAAACAAGAACTAAAAAAGATAGGATAATAGTCCACAAATAAATAAATTAATACATCGTGAAAAAACAACTAAAAAAGATGAGGATAATAGTCTACAAATAAATAAATTAATACATCATGAAACAACAACTAAAAAAGATGAGGATAATAGTCCACAAATAAATAAATTAATACATCGTGAAACAACAACTAAAAAAGATGAGGATAATAGTCCACAAATAAATAAATTAATACATCATGAAACAACAACTAAAAAAGATGAGGATAATAGTCCACAAATAAATAAATTAATACATCGTGAAACAACAACTAAAAAAGATGAGGATAATAGTCCACAAATAAATAAATTAATACATCGTGAAACAACAACTAAAAAAGATGAGGATAATAGTCCGCAAATAAATAAAGTAATACATCGTGAAACAACAACTAAAAAAGATGAGGATAATAGTCCACAAATAAATAAATTAATACATCGTGAAACAAGAACTAAAAAAGATAGGATAATAGTCCACAAATAAATAAATTAATACATCATGAAACAACAACTAAAAAAGATGAGGATAATAGTCCACAAATAAATAAATTAATACATCGTGAAACAAGAACTAAAAAAGATGAGGATAATAGTCCACAAATAAATAAATTAATACATCGTGAAACAACAACTAAAAAAGATGAGGATAATAGTCCACAAATAAATAAATTAATCATGAATTCCAATTAAATAATAGGCATTTTAAAATAGTCGGGTTAAGTCAATCTATAAGATAAATTTCTATGGCGCATCAATGCATAAGTTAACAAACAAGGAGGCTATATTTAATTAATATATGTATGTATTTATGTATGTATGTATGTATTCACTCAAGGCGAATTGAACCAACTTCCTCTGAAGGAAACAGTATCAAGGAAATATTTAATTTAGATGGGGTCTCCAGTCACAAATATATCTCAGTCAGAGTATAACAAAGCTGTTACACTCAAACAAAGCAAAGAAATAGATAAAATCCGGGTGGACTTTTTTTTTCTTTTTTAACAAAAGTTTTATTACTATCAATTTTGGTGCCATTTAAAAAGTCTCTTGCTGCCACATGTCCATCTAGCTTGGTCGGCGTTTCTCTTTCCTCCAACCACATGCCAGCCACAGCCAGCCCATACTTATCCTTGATTTTTCATGTCCATTTTCTTTTACGTGCACTTTACTTTTGCCTTGAGCATGTGATGCATTTTTCTCTCCTTTATTTCCTTTCTTGTGCGCACTTCCTAATTTGCATACACAGTTTTTCGACTACTTCTGCTTCTGCAGCTGCTGTTGCTAATCTATTCAAATATTGGCCATCGTTTGCTGCTGATGATGCTTTCTCACATGCTCATATGCACTCTATTACGAGGGGAGAGGACAATGTTAGGTTTTTGTGGTTCTTGCAAGGAGGTGGTGAAATCTTCTTTCATACAGCACCTAATATTCTCAAATGGTCATCCATCTGGTACTGACCAGGTTCAACGTTGCTTAACTTTGCTGATTTAATGAGAACTGGCATGTTTACATGTATATTAGTTGTACTTGCTATTGTTTGGATTCTAGGAATAAAGATTAGATGCTTATTTGAAAACTATTAGAATCAAGTGGAAATTCCATAGTTGCTTACTTACCTTTCTTACGTAGAATATTATGACCAGTAATATTTTGAAAATCTTATAATCACAGGTTTCTATACCAGATAATTGTTAGATAAATTTATTCAGAAGAATATATATATATATATATATATATATATATATATATATATATATATATAAAAGAACAAGTAGTTAATAAAACATGTTAAAAAACACTTTGGAAAAGAGTTAAAAACATATTTAATTTTAAAAAGGAAACACTAAATAAATGGATAGTCCTAAATCCGCGTAGTTTCGAAGAAATACTTTTCTTCTCATCAGAGGATAGGATTTAGCAAAATGCGGGATACCCTCTGATGAGAAGGAAAGTATTTCTTCGAAACTCCGCGGATTAAGGACTTGTTCTTACTATAAGCTCTATCTCCTATTTTGTTTTATCAAGCTTTTACATCTGGTTGAGATTACTTTATAAATATTAATTCTTTAATAGTTATAATTTACTTTAGTTTTGCCATCTTGGATCATTTTGGTAAACTTAACTGTAATTCTTATTTTATTTATATATATATATATATATATATATATATATATATATATATATATATATATATAAATATATACATATATATAAATATATACATATATATAAATATATATATATATATAAATATATATATATATAAATATATATGTATATATATATATAAATATATATATATATATACATATATATATATATATATTAATTCTATATAATAAATTTACTAATTACTTAATAGAACATTTCTGGCAGAATATACCTACATTAATGTAATTTGTTGATACAAAGATGTGGGTTTTAGTGAATTTGTTTCTAAGTTCAAAATGGCGTAATGTAAGCAAACTATAGGGTATTTGCAGGTTCTCTTCCAATTTTCAGATATTTTAATCATGTCCAAACGCATTTTATTTCCTTTTGGTGGATTGATAGTTGCAATTTCTTATGATGATTTAAGGGCAAAATAGATTCACTGATTAATATATTTATGTGAATGAATTTATGCTATGTAAGCAAACTATAAGGTATTTGCAGCTTCTCTTCCAATTTTCAGATATTTTAATCTTTTTCTTTTTTTTACACGGTGGTCACCACTTATCAAGGCCCGGAAGCCACTCAGGGATAAGGGTTATTGCAAGTACAGTACGTTAGTGTGGAGATTTAATGAAGTGTTTACTTAAGAGGGTGGTTCATTAGGAATTTGTTAACATTGGACTTGAAGACATCCAAGTTGTAGTCAGCTGGGAAGCAGGCAGACGGAACAGAGTTCCACAGACGTGCAGTTCTAAGAAAGAAGCTTCGTTCATGGAATCTACGTTTTGATTTAGGCACAGATAAAGAGTGGTGGAAATTTTTCACAGTGGATTCAGCTAGACGGGTGTTTTTCATGAAGGATTGGCGAGGGGGGACCAGAGATTGGAGCTCAGACGAGCACCTGCCATGGAAATAACGATAAAACAAGGATAGGCTTGCAACGTCTCTTCTGTGGGAGAGAGGTTGCAGGGTAGAGAAAAGGGCATCCCCCACTAAGCCACGAAGTCTATTTTGTACTCTGTCAAGGCAGGATAGGCTGTTTTTAGCAGCTCCTGCCCAGATATGGCAGCAGTATTCCATCCTTGGACGTACTCATGTCCAAACGCATTTTATTTCCTTTTGGTGGATTGATAGTTGCTATTTCTTCTGATGAGTTAAGGGCAAAATAGATTCACTGATTAATATAATATTTATGTGAATGATTTTATGCTATGAAACAGATATTGCAAGTGTCAACTGAATTAAAGGAATAAATTATAAGATGGAATATAGAATTTTGTCATTTATCTATTATATATATATCTCACATCGACGGGCACAATTCAAATATTCCATACATCACCAATCCCAACAAACAAACCTACCCTACAATAAACCCTGGCCACTCAATCCTATACAACAACATATAATAATAACCCATTCAATCATTTCACACTCAGCCTTGCAATAATTCACACAACACTTATTTTACAAGGAGACATCCCCCTCCCCCTCCAAAAAAAAACACACAACCTCTCAAAACAAGGAAACCAACAACCCCCACTATTTTTTAGAAATCCCGCACGGAACAACAATTCGAGGTTAGGAAAAATTAGACCCAAAATCATCTACTTATCCACATACACCTTATCAAAAAACGAAACAAAAATGCTAAAGCTGGGCCTCAAATTCTGTCCTACTCCTAAAAGCAATATAGCTGAGCTAAAAAAGGACCTTAAAGAATTTGAACGGAAATTTAGACTAATAGAAACACTAGATAGCAAAGGGGACAAAGATGATTCTTTAGTAAAAAACAAATCAACATATTTCCCTACCAAACAGAACAACACAAAAGAACTAAACACGTTCTTTGAAAATCTCTGGAACCTCAACATCCAAAAAAAAAAAGACAAAATCACTAGCAACCTCACATACAAGCAAAACCAAGCACTCAAAAAGATCTGTAATAATAATGACATAATTATAAAAGAAGCTGACAAAGGCAGTGCCATAGTAATCATGGACAAAACTTACTATGAAACAAAAATTATAGAATTACTAGATGACAAACACTACTATAAATCCATTAGTACCAACATAGACAACACCACCATTTCAAAAATCACAAAACTTTGTACAGCACACAAGAAAATATTAAAAAAGAAAGAAAAAGACTTCCTCGCGAATTTCATTACAAAGACAAACAACTTCTACACACTGTGCAAAATACACAAATCCAACGAAATAAAACATGCCATCGATACACAAACCTCGTAATATATTAGCGCGCCAAACCCTATTAACTTCACATTTAGACCCATTGTATCAGAACCAGCCTGTCCGACAAGCAGACTTAGCAACTTAATAGACATCCTATTACAACCCTTCACCAATCATATCAAAAGCTACATAAGGGACGACATTCACTTTCTTACTACCTTACACCATACAGTAGAAAACGGGACACTATTAGTTGCATTTGACGTTAGAAGTTTATATAGTAATGTACCCCATGAATTAGGAAGAGAAGCAATAATATTCTGGATCAACAAACACACACAAACACTATACTCTAGATTCACAAAACAATTCATCATCGATAGTATAGACATAATCCTAAATAATAATTCCTTCGAATTCAACAATGCCAATCTTGATCTTGCCAATTTACTTTTGTTTCCCTTTATTTTATATTTTATATTTAACTTTATCATCATTTATTTTCCCTCTTTCTCTTCCCTGATCTTTTTTATTTATATTTATGTCTCGGAAGTAGAGTAAAAAGCATATCTTATTTTTCTTTTATTAATATTATTGGAATCTTTTCTTTTTTCCTTGTACTTATTTTTGGGAAAAATATTTTTGGGAATTATTCCATGGATTTCTGCCTTTGGATTATTAGGGACCATTTTCTTCCAATTACGGGATTTCCTTGGATTTTACTTGTACAAATGAAAATTCTTTTAACTTTCTTGAAGTTTTACATTTGGATTTTACCGTCACTCGATTTTTTATTTTCCACCAGACTATCCATTCATGTGTAATCACCTTTTTCTTCACTATATTCCCTCTGCTTCACTTTTTTGTTTTCAAGTAAGATCTTTAACTTACTTGTTGTTTCATCAAATACTTCTGCATGCAAAATCCGATCCCGCATTTTGCTAATTCCTACCCTCTGATGAGAAGGAAGGTATTTCTTCGAAACTCCGCAGACTATCCATTTATCTAGTGTTTCCTTTTCAGATTAAATATGTTTTTAACTCACTTCAAAGTGTTTTTTAACATTTTATTAACTGGTTGCTCATATATATATATATATATATATATATATATATATATATATATATATATATATATATATATATATAGTAATTTATAAAATATATATGGCGATTAAGCTACACTGAATATTCTGCGACGCCATATATATTTTTTATAAATTACTAACTAGCTCTACCTACGTATTGAGCACTTTTGAAGTAAATACTTAAAGTTTACGCATGAATCTATACTTTTGTATATTAATTTTATGTGAGTAAATTAAGTACATATATATATATATATATATATATATATATATATATATATATATATATATCAATTGTAATTTTATCTGGTATTTAATATTAATGGTTATCATATTTGTGTTAAATTCAAACTAGATCTACTTAGTAGGTGATTGGCATAAAGGTTAGCCATTGTCTCTCGAGACAAAATGGAGACCAGGCTAGTTTAATTTATATCTGTTTTATTCACTTGTGATAAAATCTTTAACTTATTTGCTTTTTAAGTATTCAATATTTTTTCCAGATAACAAATGGACGTGGCTCTCCTTTCCAAAGATCTGCTTGGGGTCAACAAATAAAACTTGGTCACAACCATCAAAGCCCTCCGTTTTTAGCATCAACTGTACCTCAGCTGTCATCGACTCATTTTCATTCAACTCAAGATCAGCCAGACGCCATCATGGCTTGGTCCCCTTCAGTTACAGGCACAGTGTTTACCAGTCAAGTTGGAAACAATGGGGTCAGCAGTGGTGTCAGCATTGCGGCCAATATGAACAGTACAAATGTAACGACATTTGGACAAACACCGCAGCCGCCTGATCAAATGCAAACGGCAACGAATAGCCATTCGCAAAGGATCAACTGGGAAAAGACACCGTCAGCGCCGCCACTTTATGCTGCTTCTCCACCTGTTTCACAAAGTAAGTGTAATTATTAAATAATAGTCACCACAGCCAAAATAATTATTTAGGAAAATCAGTTCTCGATTACTTGCTATTTTATCCTTTATGTTTGTATATATATATATGATAATGGACTCTCCCGTCGATTTCGACATATGAGCTTCCACCACAACAAGCAAGTTGCTCAGAAATCCATGTAGATGATTTATATAGAATCATCCACACGTTTTGGTATTACTGCTAACCTTTGTTGGTGCAGATGACTGCTATAGAACAGAGTATACAGTAGACCGCAGGTTTTAACATCAGCATTTCCATCTCCTATATATATATATATATATATATATATATATATATATATATATATATATATATATATACATACTATCAAAAGTACCCGTCGTTGACTGGGTTCAAAAACAGCCTACAGAAAATGGACTCTGATTTATGAAAGTATAATAGGTTATGAAAAGGAAGGGTTGTAAAGAGATAGCTTCGAATTTGGGGGTATCAAAACCAAAGCAAAATATGATGAAAGTAAAAATAAAATAGATAAACCCCATAATTTATTATACCATACCTGTTCACACTGAAACACTTATCACAATATTCTGTGGATCTATATTAAAAAACCTTGTTAAACTTTGTGACATATTTCCATTCTATGGAGGTCAGGCGTGAACGAACACCCCATAATTTTATTATACCATATTTCTTCAAACTGAAACATCATTATCAAAGTATACTTACGGAAATAGATATGAAAAGTCTTTATTAAAGTTTGTGCCTATTTCCATTCTATGAAGGCCAGGTGCGAACGCAGACCCCACAATTTTATTATACCATCCCTATTTAAGTTGAAACATACTTATCAAAGTATTCTTATGTACATCTATATCAAAAACCCTTGTAAACGTTTTTTTTTTCTTTTTTTTATTTCCATACTTTGGAGGCCAGGCGCAAACGCAGACCCCACAATTTTAATGAACCACCGTTCTGCCAGATCAAATACCCATTCCTGATCCTCGATACATCTTCTATCATTATATGTAATCACTTTTTTAAAATAGTCAACCATATAGGAGCTTATTCGTGACCACACACACACACACACACACACACACACACACACACACAGAGACGTTCAGCTTTATATTTTATATATATATATATATATATATATATATATATATATATATATATATAATTATTTCATGTATCTACATATAATGTTATAAGAAGATACAAAGTTTTGTGCATCAATTTTTAGAATTTACTTCAAGAGTGCTCAATATTTGAGTAGAACTAGGTAGTAATTTATAAAAATATGTGGCAATTAAGCTATACAGAATCGTCTATGGTGATGAAATGCTGAAGATTCTACATGTACAGCTTTTGCTACACTGGCAAGGCAATGTTTCGATCTATAGCTATTAATAACTGAGATCTCATTAAGCAAAAGAAATGTCTGTAATTTTCTTGAGCTATTTATATTGGAAAGTACAAAAGTGTAAACATTAAAGACGTTTTCGCTTTGTTTCATTTATATTTTAAATTTAATGGCAATATATATTCATATGTTTTCTTCATTCAGAACTATAATTTTCACGCTATTTTTCAGCAAAAAATTGGGATTCTAATTTTCTCACGCCTTCAAAAACCTGCGGAAATGGAAATTCTCATCAACTGAACAGATCTTACACAATTTTCCCAGCAAATGAAAATGTGTTTGACAAAAAGGTACAATCAATATTTAATTCTTCTAATTAATTTATTCCAAAATCTGTTAATTTTTTTTTTCCCCTTGGAATATTTATCCAATTTCTCATCTGCTGCATGGGAGTAGCACACGCGTCGAGTTGAAACTAAGTGTGCGGCGTTGTGATTGGCTGATCGCCATGTTATGTCAGACAGCAGTTAAACCCAAGCTGTTGACAAGTAATGTTCCGGGGAAAGTTGAGCGAACACTGAGTTACGTTTGGTTCAAAGGATGCACTAGTACCAACAAATGGTGTGTGAAACTTTACGGCATTTCCCCATCTCTCTATGCACATCTTGTCTATCTCACAAGTGGAATGCTTTTTATATACTATTTTTTTTATTGGAATACTTTGAGATGAGTAATTTGTATATTTATATAAAAGCCACGTACGTCCAGGGATGGAGTACTGCTGCCACATCACGGCAGGAGCTGCTAGAAGCAGCTTATCCTACCTTGACAGAGTAAAAAATAGACTTCGTAGCTTAGTGGGGGATGCCTTTTTCTCTTCCCTGCAGCCTCTTTTCCACAGAAGAGACATTGCGAGCCTGTCGTTGTTTTATCATTATTTCCATGCCCAGTGCTCGTCTGAGCTTCAGTCTCTGCCCTCCCCGCCAATCTTTCACAAAAAACACTCGTCTAGCAAAACCACTGTCAATAATTTTCCCCACTCTTTATCTATGCCTAAATCAAAACATAGATTCCATGAACAAAGCTTCTTTCTTAGAACTGCACGTCTGTGGAACTCTCTTCCGTTTGCCTGTTTTCCACCTGACTACAACTTGGTTGTCTTCAAGTGCAACATAAGCAAATTCTTGATGAACCACCCCTTTAAGTAATCTAATTTACCAAATTTCCAATACTAACGATTACTTTGATATTATCCCATTGATTACTGTACACTCAATAACCTTCATCCTCAAATGGCCTATGGGCCTTGATAAGTGGAGTCACTCCCATGTAAAAAAAAAAAAATTGCAGATTGTTATCCTCATCTTCTGGTTCCAGATGAGCATTGTCTGAAGATAGTGGTTTCAAGCCTACCCAAAAGCAAGCTAGAGGTTTAATTCGCCAAAACGTGATGAGACAACAACAACTATGGAAGGCAGTAATTATTAGGGATACAGTTACGAGACTCAGCATTCCTATCCTGTCGTGGTTAATCACCTGAAAAGGGCCAGAGGATGAATTGGCTGAAACGTGGTGACACACCAACAACTATGAAGATGAGGATAACAGTCTGCAAATAGATAAATGGAATACTTTTACTTTACAGGATGAAAAGATTGCATCGCTTACTAATGAAGTGAATCACTTGAAATCATTGGAAGAAGAATTGCAACAAGAGCAAGAACGACGCAGTCAACTGGAGGAAAAGGTGAGAAAATTCAATTTCAGCAAAAATCTTTGCAAATGAGATCCTTGACTTGCTGGAGGAATCTCTGGTGATTTTCTGTCCACTGGTACTTCACTTCTTTTTTTAGGAGATCTCTTAAAGGTTCTGTGAGACCTGACAGGTGTGGATTGAAAGGTGCCATATATGTGATTATTCCCAGCATCCTCTGCATGTCAGTGGTGTTCAATGAACTAGGTAACATTTTTATTTCTGTTACCTTGCTGGGATCAGGGTGCATACCATTCTGGTCGTAGATTGCACCAAAAAATGAATTTGTTTCTCATTGATGGCATACTTTCCGCGGTTGAAACAAAGTCCTTCCTTCTGTGCAATTTTCATTAAGTTGTGACCGTTTTTTTCATGCTCTTCTTGGGTTTTTCCAAAAACAATGACATCATCGATTAGCCCTAGAGTTCCAGAACACTTTTCCAGGATCATGTCCATCTTCTGGATAAACACATCCTGAGACATCACCAGACCAAAAGGCATCTGTTGGAAACAAAATCTTCCAAAAGGGGAGTTGACGGTAGTCACCAGTTGTGAGGCTGCATCGAGCTTGATGGACCAATATCCATTTTTGGCATCCAATTTATAAAAATATTTGGCACCAGAGAGTTTATGTGCAAGTTCTTCCATTGTAGGAGTCTTGTAATGGCATCTTATGATAGCCTTGTTTAAATCTTTCATATCTAAACACAGGCGGTTTTTTCAGAAGAATAAAAAATGGAGCTCATATCATGACTCCTGTAACTGCATCTCATGCGTTGCCGTCCTTCCTTCCATAAAAATGATCTTATTTCATGGTCGCAACTCTAGGAGGTCCACCCTCTCAGGCTTTGCCTTCTCTCTTTGAGAAAGGGTTAGTTTTTTGCTAATCGCCTGAGGCGCCCTCACCTTTTTACAGGTCAGAGTGCCCCTCTTCTCGGGTGCAGACTTCTCAATCCCATTTTCCGACCCTGGTGTCACAGTTCTTGCAGTGGAAGAGAACTAAATACCTTAATTCTTGCATTTCACCACTTTCTGTTGAACAAATTCTTAGCCGAAACGACAATTCTCAGACATGATGCCGTTATATTAAAAACACTAATTTTTTTTTTCTTCTGTATCTTCAATCTAGTTGAAACAGATGCAGTCCGTGCAATCTGATATTTCAAATGATCAACTGAAATCAAAAATCGATGACAAAACAAATCAATTGATCAGCCTTCAATCGGAATTTGACAAAGTGAATAAAGACAAGAATATCACAATCGGACTTGTTACACAGATGCAAAAAGATTTATCCAATAAGGTAAGACATTAATTATTGACATTTTTTCGTCAGTCTTCTGAACATGTCAACATATCTAATCTTTTCCAAACTAAATAACTCAAATAAATTCCAACATGTTTCAATGAAAACAGTTTTATTTTTCAACATAATCCGTTCTTTAGACTCTCAAATCAAAACGAACCTGCTCATTTTAATATTTTCTGCGTTTCTTTGCAGGACTCAACAATCAGCAGATTGACTCGAGAAGTAGAAAATCTAAAGCGAAATGTATGGGAAAAAGAATCCAGTGTGGAATTATTGACGACCAAAGTAAAATTTATTTATTTTTTAAAACCAAAGTTTTTTTTATTTTTCTCGTACTGTCTCATGACACAGAACTCTTCCTTGATAACCAATTTTATCTTATTTGAGATCATTTCCTTTTTATAAACATAAATAACAAAAATATAGATGTCAGTATTTTGTTTACTTTGGTACCAAAAAATGGTACTAGTACCAAAATATTAATTTTTATAAATTTCCATACTGCAGAATAGCATATCGACATTTCAAAATATGTTTATATTTTATATTTTTACGTGTTTTAAAAGGGTCATATGGTTGAAAGGCTTAAAACCCGACTTTTCGTTTCGTTAAAAACAACTCACTTTGAGTTTTTACACAAATATTACATTCAAGGGCATGTATTATTAAAGATTACCAATTAAACTTTCGAAATTATATTGCAAAAAAGTTGCAGAGTTTTAAAAATAGGGGAGGCAAAAATTCAAGTAAAGATTCCCAAGCAACGCTTGCTTAATACCTAAGTATATCAAGTGAGTCGAAACTTAACCCAGGCAACGCCAGTCCTTGCTAATGCCTATCTTCCTTTCTTTCTCATATAGATAGATAGATAGATAGATAGATAGATAGATAAGTGTGTGTGTGTGTGTGTGTGTGTGTGTGTGTGTGTGTGTGTGTGTGTATTCGCTTCAATATTATACATTTACTACATATGTTAGTATTTGATACTTAAGTTTTAATGGCTCTATCGTGAAACTGTCCGACACAATCAAGCCATCTCTAATCAATTCATCATAATGCCAATATATATTAAATAATCTTAAATATTGAAAGGTTTTTATAAACATAAATAACAAACATATATACGTCAGTCGTGAGACTGTATAGCTCCCCCTGAAAACATAAAAAGGCGCTAAAAGCTTATCTGAGCCAATTTTTTCATATCGTATAAAGTATAAAGTTAAATCACCAAAACGGTGAAAATTCAAAAACCATTTGTCTGATCAGTTTGAAATGTTGCATGATGGTTACTTTTATCAATGATCCATACATTAAATTTGGAAAACTCGAAAGTTCAAATTCTGTAATAATTTTGATCATGACTGAACTTTTTAAGGTCAAGATCATATAAGATGTGAGACTTTATTAGTTACAATAGGGGCCAAGTAACGAGTCTCTAGGATAAACAAAACCAAAGTTATCACCAAAAGTGTAACTTTCACCTTTTTCTACAATCATGACCATGACCTACTCACCCGGCCAATGTGAATGTCTTAAATATTTTACTTGATAAATTTCAGTGGATCAAAATGCAATATATAAATCCATGTTAACAAAAATATATAATATGGGGTTACAAAAACAAAAGCATCGTTTATGCAATTGAAAAGCATTCAAACGAGATCATTCTTGATCGTTAATTATTTATTGTTTTAATTTTTGAAACAAAGTGTAAGCATGCAGTTTAGTGTTTAAAACATGTTTAGAAATTAAAATAGGTTCTGATAATTCTCTTGAAATTTATAAATTATTTATTTACGTTAAAAACAAAGGGACATAATTCTTAAAATTACGTCCCTTTTAAAATTTTTAATTACATAAGCGGTCAACCTGTTGATTATTTTTAGTTTCAATTTCAATCAGCCTGTTAGCAGTCAGCCTGTAAATGTGGCATACGAAGCCATATTTATGAGTGGCCCGCACCGTGAACATGATATTTTATCTAGATATCCCAAAATTAAATCAGTTCTAAGTTAAATCATGATCAATATTTTTTAAGCTTAGTAATAATTGATCAAGCGATGTGAATGCTAGGAAACTGCTGACCCCAATAAAGAATTTGAAATAAAAGCAGGTGATAGCCATGATTGCATTGCAACTTTCAACCGTTATCTGGAGCAACAACAAGTCTTTAGAGATTTACAGTACTCTCTACTCCTTTCAATAATCATTGCAAATCACATTGCGTTCTCGCAACAGCCGTTTATCATGAATAGAAGTCGTTGTTGTTAATAGAAGTCGTACATTTCCTTTGGAATTTAGATAAAAATAAGAAATTGCAGGATTCCCATACTCTCCATGCTTTTCCAGTAGAGGTCTGGATCGTGCTTTTTATCCTCCCAGACCCTTTGCAATGATTTTTGTGACACAAGTTAATGTAACTAAGAGAAAGCAAATTCAATATCCGATTTGCTTTGTTGTCAGAGAAATGAGAAAAGAGGCCGATTCTAGATTTTTTCCTCTTCTTTCCCATGTAAATCACCTAATTTGATTTGCTAACTCACTCAGTAACATTTTAAAACTCATTTGCTATTTTTTGCACATGCATACTGTGACTCCAGAAAGGGCAATCACATATTATTTTTCACTTGTACCTGTCTGGCACAAGGTTGCCAGCTCTGAGCAACGTCTGCTTTGTGTAATCGTTGTACAACATGTAAATCACATAATTTGATTTGCCAAGTTACTCAGCATTTTCACAATATTTTTGCAAACATCCCATCATAAAATAAATGACTGAAATTTTTATAATGATTTTTTTCTTTTTACAAAAACTATTTCACTCTTTCGGTCTCTTATTATTATTTCTAAATATCTATAAAAGACACTGTGTGTGCGAGTTCGTTCTCTATGGATTCGAAAACGACTGGACAGATTTTTTAAAAATTCACAAAATGTACTTTGTGTCTTGCAGTGTTCTTAGATAGGCTTTGTATCAAAATGCTTTTAGTAAAGATCAAAAGTCGATCATCCAAAAAATTCGATCAAAAAAACTGTCCAATTTTGACTAAAGTTAACATTCTTCTACAATGTAACATCACAATTGCATTTTAAAAGTTTTATCATCACACAAGCAGAAAAACGTATTGTATAAAATCAACAGTAATTTTTTATGAGACACAGGCGCATTCGAAATTAATGCTTCTGTTTAAAGCACAATTGAACCATGATACTTATCTTTTGCATTTTAAACTTTAATTCAAACCATTATATAAACATATCTTTGTTTAAATCAACCACATGTTCTCTACGGTGCAATGTAGGCGACAATGTATTGTGGACTAAGTCACCGCTAAAAGACATGTGAAGCTTCCTTCTGATGCACTGTCGTGGGTCCCCGACTAGAGCAGACAATCGATCGATTTGATTGAAAAATGGTCGATTACAGTGGTTTCGATTGCAATAAAAGTATTGGAAGTGTGGGACATTCGTTGATCCTCATTTAATCCCGGGCAACGTCGAGTATCCCCGCCAGATAGCCTCCTATTCTAATAGTTTCTTCACCCAAACGATAAACTTTCGAATTCCCTCCCTGCTTTCTGCTCGCCTGTCTATACTAAAATGGAAGTTTAAGTGTAAAGTGAACTGACATCTCGCTGCTCAACTCCCTAGTTAGGTTATCTCTGTAGACATGGTCCCTAATTCACACAGCCATTACGTTTCAATGGCAATTTGTCGTGTTTGAAATGAATATGAGTTAAAAACAAACATATTAAGATTTAAAGGTTCGAAAGACCAAACGAGTGTGAAATTGTTTTTTAATAAAATAAATATTGCTATTTATTAAAAATAAAATTGAATTGTTTTTTTCTTTCAAATTTTCGAGTAGTAAAATATACCTTTTTCAATAAATTGGACAGTTGCTCTTTTGTTTTACTTAAGTGTTGAGTCATTATATTGAACAAAGATGGCAGTAGTAAATCAAATCGGCAAAGAGTCAATGCAGTCACGAGCTCGAGTGTTGAGTAATTCTTAAGAGCAAAGATGGCGTCGAAGAATCAATGTAATCTGTATCAGCAGTGGCTCAGTCGTTTCCAGACAGAGACTGATAGCGAACTGACTTACATATTTTTGTAATAAGGTCGGAGGCTTCTCATTGGTTGATTGCCCTAACCGTAATTATAAATAAGATTGTCCAAATGTTGGTAGTCGTACCCTCCATTATAATCAAAAACATTTTAACAGTTTCATTTTGTTTTTTCGTTTTCTTTCTTTATATCCCTCTTATATGCCATGGTGGTGGTAAAGAGGAAGAAAAAGAAGAAAAAAAAAGAACAACTGTCCAATTTCCTGAATATGAATCTTTTATTATTCGAAAATTTGAAAAAAAAAATCAATTTTATTTTTGATAAATAGCAATATTTATTAAAAACAATTGTTACATGATAAGGGCTGTCCCCCGTTCATGTAAGTATAAAAATAGAGAGATTAGTTAAAATGAAAATAAGAGAAAGCAGAAATCGAACCCTGGACATAAGTTTTAAAGAACAATAGGTTTAAATGGAATGTCCAGTAAATTGTTAATTCGGATGAAATAAATAATAAATAAACTATTCAATTGTTAAAAGAATGTGGATAATAAAATATGGGTTAAATAAATTAGATATGTAGGTTGAATTCCTTTGTGGAAACAACACAAGAAAAAATAGGTTATTGGGAAATCAATGTCGGAAACGTGCAAAGTCGCGCATGTTGAAACACGTGAATTTTGCTCACGTGGCTGGGATGCATGGATTTCTCAATATAGGGAGTGAGAGTTAGTTGGTCGGAGAGACAGTCAGGGGAGACGGTCAGTGAGAAAACTCAGAGACAGGCGGACGTCTGAAGCGAGACGTCACTTCAGAAACTAAAATGTGAAACTTTGAATTCTTAATGAGGAAATCACGACCGGTTGTAAAGAAATAAATTCATGTGTTTTGTGATAAAGCTCATCTTTGTGTTTGTGATTTCTACAAAAAGGTAAATTGTATTGTTATTATATGTCTGTGTTATAAAATGACATTACATACACGTCTCGACATCTCATATCCACAATGTGAATCTACATCATATCTACACTAATACTGTCTGAACACTATCTCATCATTCTAAGAGCTTTCTTCATATCGACACGTCTAAGTAATGAACATTTAAAATATAGGAATAGTTATAAACGAACAATCTCTCTTACAACAACATCTCTCTCTAAGATACAACATCATATGTAATAAGACAAGAACTCTCACTAAGACTCATATCTTTACTAATAAGAACTCACGTAACATACGCACACAAGTGGTATCGTCTAATACTAATAATAATAACTATATAACACAATTTCACGCTCATCTGGTCTTTCTAACCGTTACCTCTTAAATTATTATTGAGTGTTTCAAACAGTGAATTCCTTTTTACAAAAAATATTGTTTCATTTTGTGTGTGTGTGTGTGTGTGTGTTTATTTTCTGCATTTTCCAGTCTTTAACACTAATCAAATTAACTTCCAATAATTTAAAATTCTTTTAAAAATCTCATTTAAGATCTGATAATACTATTAATACAATCCATTCTGTTAACAATAATGACAATCTAATATTATTTTTTAAAAAGTACTGGCTGGCAGCCTGACGTTGCCCGGTCGTATAATACACTGATATTTTAATTTATGCAGATTGCATATGTATTATTATAGAATCAATCCTCTACTGATTATTATATATTACGAGGAATAATTTGCCCGGTGGACTAATTCACACACCCCAAAAAATAATAATGATAATGTCGTTCATTAAATTCTATCTGTGTTTGTGTACAATATCACGTCAGCTGACGATGAATGTCCTTGAAAAGTCACTTCTGGTTAATGTTTAGTTGTAAAATATGCAAACGAAGAAATGATTTGCGGCGATTTTAAATGGTACCTTTTCTTTTATCGTAAATTGAACTCATTACTAAGAAAAAAATTAAAATAAAATGGTGAGGTACACCTAGGTTTGAACAGGGGATCATTCAATCTGTAGCCGAATGCTTTACTACTAAGATTTATCTCCAGATTATAATAAATATGTTTTTTAAAAATAAGTGATTTGCTAAGATTTTATTATCTCCCTTGGCCAATGTAACGTAAAATATTCCCATGAAAAATTATTCTTTTTTATCTATAAGAAAGAAAAGCTATTTTTAAGATCGGATTTTTTCGATTTTCGATACTTATCACACGAATTTGTAATACCACACTGCAACTTGTTCCAATAATAAATACTTTTCTGATTATCTCAATGTTTATGGAGGACAGGGAAGGTAACAATGAAATTGCTTGCTTTGTTTTTTTTTTTTTTCAATATTTTAAAAACTCGTGAGTGTAAATAAAATGATTTATTGTGAGATATGAAATTATTACTTCATTTTATTTATTTTTATTTATTTATTTTTTATTTTTATTTTATTTTGTTTATTTATTTTATTTTTTTTTTGCAGATGTCCAAAATGAAGGATGGCATCAAAAGTTTGGAGGAAAATGAGTTACGAGAGAAAGAGCTACAAAATCTGCACCAAAAGTTGAAAATGTCGGAAGCAAAGCAAAAACAGCAGGTTGAATTTGTCGAGTCACAGAACGGAGAAATCAACAAATTGAAACAGACGTTGAGCGAGGAGAGAGATGAGAAACGAAAACTTCAGTCTGATTTGGGTCAGGTGCGTTTTGAGCTCGATGACATCACGCGAGCCGAACGATTGGTTCGCATCGACATGGAACAGATTGCAAAGAAGGTGAGCTTCACATTCTTTTGTAATTTCCGATGAATCATAGACGAAGAACTGAAAAATTAAAGACACATGCCACTCTCTTAATAGAAACAATGTGCTCACCACTGGAACTTTGTTATATGGTATACCTTTTTCCAGTGACATCATTTTTAATGCATTTCTGTGTTCGTTTTTACATCTTTATCATGTAGTAGACTTTCTGTTTTCAATAGTGATCTTAGCCCTTTGAGTGCTAAAACACTTTCTGACGACTTCCATTAAACCTGTCTATTATGAATAGCAAAGCACACTGATTACACGTGCGTGGTCAATATGCATAAATACTCTCATTCCAGTACGTATATATTCTTCCTCAAATCGAGGTTCTACACACTAGAGAAAATCAGACTCTTTTGTGATAGTCAATTTAGACTATATCCACCATTTGATCTAGGTTCAGGCTTATCACGTCCGTCATAACCTCATTGCATTATAAGATTAATTTTGGTTATAAAAGAGAATTCAAACTTAGGTAAAATTGATCTGAGATTATATATATGTCGACAAGATTATATCCTATTTGAGCTACGTAAATTTTTATGAGTTGATATATGTATAAGTAGAAATTTTTTCTTACATCTGCTCGTCTGTGGAACACAATACAATGGTGCTGCTTCTCAGTTGACTATAACATGGTTGCTTTCAAGTTCAACGTAAACAAAGTCTTCATGAGCCGTTCCCTAAATTAAATTAATTCCTATCCAATTTCCACCATCACTGACCATCATGGTATTGTCTCATCTGACACTTATTAACCCTTATTCTTGAGTGGCCTCCAGGTCTTGATAAGCGGTGACTCTTTAGTAAAAAAAACATGTATTCTGGAATACTTAACGTTTTGCTGTAAGTATCACAGATTAATTAACTTGGTTAAAGAACAGATTGTTACTTGAATGTTGTTTCCGGATATGAATTTGGAAAGAGGCAAACGGTGTTTATCAGTAAACTCACATATTATAGTTTATACCTAATATTGTTAGTCCCCCGATTTATCAGAGAGGGACCTATGTTTTCAGTGGCATCCCTGCGCGCATCTGTGTGTCTGTTATTTTGGACAGTTGTCAGATAACCGTCCATTGATTTTTCCTGGAATTTTGCCACAAATTGTATTTCATTAAATAGATGTGCACAGTAAAAAGATTTTTTTGTGAAAATTCCCGTTGAGTTCCCAGGGGCTCAAAAGAGGTCAAAAATGCCCCCAAATGGCCCCAAATGACATATTTTGCCCCATAACTTTTAATCCATCTATTAGATTTTTCTGAAACTTGGCCAAAATGTGGAGCCCATTGTACTTAATATAAATCCAGTACGGGTGACCCTGGCAAAATTCTGGTTCACGTTCCTCTTGGACTTTTTGGGCTAAAAAACATGCCTTTTTGGAGCTCTTTTTTCATATTACTCAAAACCTTGATATGTTTGTCTAAATTCAAATATACATGTTTTAAGGCGTGAAACTGCACCATTTGTCCACTTTCCCTTAGATTCGGCATTCCTAGGAGCTCAAAAGGGGTCACAAATGCCCCAGAATTGCAAACAATGACACTTTTTACCCCATAAGTTTTGCCACATTCATTAGATTTTTCTGAAACTTGGCGAAAATGTGAAGGCAACGTTGACCCTTCACACTTCTCTCATTCATCATTTCTTCACTATTGTGACGTCATCTGACACGCAGCACCAGAAGGGGGGGGGCACACATGCGCGGCTTGTTTGTTTTGAATTCGTAAAACGAAAGAAAAGAAAAATCATTTGCATTTAGAAATGGCAAATAGTAAAAGCCAATATTATTTTTAATTGCTCGTATATCGTTTTTAACAAATAAAATTGCAAGAACTTTTAAAAGCGTATTCAAAAACAGAATAATCCCAAAATTTGTATTTTGTGCATGAAATGAAATCCTTCTTGACTGAGGCAATCTTTAATTTGTTTTGATAGCTGGGTTTCCCACAACTAATAGTTGTAAATAATAATAAAAAAAGCAAACAGCCTTTTGTAATCGGAAATATAGTTATTTTTTTTTTGTAACAAATAATGACAGCAAACATTTTTGTTTAATTGTTCTTATTTTTTTTCATATAATGAAATTTTTAAATACAGTTTTAGAAATAGAATAAGTTATTCATAATCGCCATCATATCGTATGAATCTGAAGATACTATTGTTAGCATTGGGTTCCCCGATACTTTTCTAGTCAAGATTTTATTTCTAGAAAAACTTCAGGTACTTATGGGAGGGATCATGTTAAAGTTGCCAACATCCTAAGTGAAAGTGATTTTTGTGGAACGAACTGGATTCGAACTTGGGACACCCAGATCGTCAGTCTGTGTTGTTAACTACTGAACCTTCGTCATCGCCCTGCCGTCCATAATGAGAAAGAATAGTTCAATATATTTCATTAATAGAAGGTATTATCGCATTATTATTTTTTTATATTGTAACCAGCCTGGGTGCCCGGCATTTCCCGGGTGTTTGAGAGTGTGTGTTGAGCAAAAAAAAAAAAAAAGTGATAATAGGCAGGCTTGAACTCGTACCGCGAAGGAGGAAAAGAATGTGACCCCCCCCCCAAAAAAAAAATGTGACATCTTTGCCGTTGCGTCCATCGCCAAACCGGAATTAAGGCTAGTCAATCAAAAGAGGGAATGACTGAATTCATATTTCGTGTCCAAGTGATTTCTCATATTTTCATTAACCAATGTTTTTCATTGTAGAAATATTGAATCTATATATTAATACAATAGCGTGTGTGTTATTTTGTGTGTGACACATATTTTTTCTTCCGAGTGACTGTCGTTTGTTATGACCTTTTATTTTAAGTAATAAATAATTTTACCAAAAATTCTTTATAAGTCTTGGTTTCGATTTCGATTATAGGTGATGGCACTCAAGTCATCACTTTTTTTTTTAATAATTTTACCAGAAATTCTTCATATATTTAAGTTTTGATTTCGTCCATAGCTGAAGGAACTCAAGTTATATATATATATATATATATATATATATATATATATATATATATATATATATATATATATATATATATATATATAAGGTTTGTTTTCGGTTTCATTCTAGCTGATGCACACAAGTGATATATATATATATATATATATATATATATATATATATATATAATATATATATATATACTAGCATTTCAGCCCGGCGTTGCCCGGGTGTTTGGAGGTGTATGTTGAGCAAAAAAAAAAAAAAAAAAAGAGCGGTCAATTTTTTAAAACTTTGACTCCTATTATGACCCCTTAACATTTATTGTTTTGGGCTCAAATCAAGTTATTAAGTTAGATCCATGTCCAAGGAACCTATATCTAAAATTTCAAGTGTTTAGACCCGAAATTGTCGGAGGAGTTTGGTAGAGTTCTTGAACTTTGACCTCTTAACAGCCAAATTTCTGTCCGCAAACGGATCACAAAGATTTTTCCAAATCTCAGTACCCTGTATATCAAATTTCGAGTCTGTAGACTTAAAATTGACAGAGTTATTGCGTAGGGAAATGTACACACACAGATACATAGACAGACAGATACACAGACAGACAGATACACAGACACGTTCACTTTCATAGATATATAGATAGATAGATTTGATATCACAACTTTATATATAATATAATATAATATATATATTATATATAAGAATCAATAGAAAATTGACTATAATAATATATACGTAATCTGCATGAATTAAAATATCATATTTAAGCATATTTTATGATCGGGCTACGCCGGACGTCCCTGCTAGCTTAGATTAATACTTTTGTAGTTTTAACAAAAGAGCTAGAATAATATCAAGGCGTCTCCATTTACGCTGAACATCCACACAATGCCAACATTAATATATTACATATGAAAGAGTCTGCTGTGGAATTTCCATAGGCTTTGCTAGTAGCTACAATCATAACACTTACACAAAATAAACATATATTAAAACATCTATAATATATATTTACAAAAATAAAAGTATAATACCTACGATAATAATATTTACAAAAATAAGGTATAATACTTACAAAACGTAAACATATAATCATAAGTAGTTTTGATAAATTAATAAAAGCGCATAATGCCCACAATAATAATAACATCTACTAATAAAAGGTATAATACCTATAATTATAACACTTGTAACAAATGTTGCATAAGAAGGGCTGTCCCCTTTTCATGTAAGTAAGAAGGCAGACTAGATAAGTGAAAATAATATTAGGAAAAGGATAGAATCGAACCCTGTATGCAAGTGTTTTTTTTGTTTTTTTACATGGTAGTCACCACTTATCAAGGGTTATTGCGTGTACAGTAATCAATGGGATAATATCGTAGTAATCGTTAGTAATGGAGATTTGATAAATTGTCTTACTTAAGGGGGCGGTTTATCAGGAATTTGTTTATGTTGGACTTGAAGACATCCAAGTTGTCGTCAGGTGGGAAGCAGGCAAACGGAACAAATTTCCACAGGCGTGTACTTCTAAGAAAGAAGCTTTGTTCATGGAAACAGAATCTCATTTTATATTTATACTAAAAGTATTGACGCATCTTTTAAAAGAGACAGGAAGTTATATTTTGGAGAAATAAGTTTTCTACCTCCCCTGTTCATGAATCATTTGAAGTATGGCAAAATTAATATTTTCAGAAGCAAAGCCAGGCAAGACAAAACATGAAAAGTAAGAGAAAAAGAAAACAGGAAAAGACAAAGCAAGAGAGGACGGAAGAAAAAATAAAGAAAATTGTACAAAATCGATAGCAATTTGACCTTTTCTTATAAAAATGAATTTTGCTAAAAAGCAGGGAACAAAAGTATGATCGTATATGTAGGCAGCAGGTCTAGATAAATTAATAAAAATTATAAATATATAAATTACACATTTCTTCAATAACGAATTTGCATCTCTCTCAGTTCTGTTATAAATGTCTCTCTCAGTATATAAGTGTTAAAAGATAATCGATAATTGAAATCTTAGGAACACAGTTGGTTGTTAATTCTTTTAGAAATAAATAAATATTATTTATGTCAAAGTTAGTGTGATTGTCCATTCTTTTAGAAATAACTGAGTATTAAATATGTCAGTTAAGAGAATGGACAATGCGAGTTTATAAATTAAAAATAGGTTAAATGATACAAATTAATTTATGTATTTTTGTTCATGAGAGGTGTTGGATACATGTGCAAAAGGCACGGATAAATTGAAACGTGATAAAGTCACATTGTTTAACAGCACACCTCTGACGTTACGAACAAAGGAGATTCTCAACATATTGAGATGGGGTTCGAAGTTAGGAGAATCAGAGAATCACAGTCACAGTGATAAAGTCATTTAGAGACGAGAATTGGACAGCGACTTAGTGGAGCTGATCCCCTTAGAGGCGAAGAGGGAGAAGAGTAGACTATGTAGTCATACAAACTTGAATTCCTGAGTCATCAATCAGCCGGCTGATGAATAAAGAAATCACCATCTATATTTTGTAACTGTTTGTCTTCGTGTCGTCGTTCCACCAACTGAAAGGTAAATGTGTTTTGATCATCATCTTAAATGAAGACTGTATAACCCCCTCCAAGTATTAATTGTCTGTCCCTTCCTTCATTATAAGTGAAGTATCTCCCCTCTGATGTAAAGAACTGTATTACACATTCCTTCAATAATGAATTTGCATCTCTCTCAGTTCTGTTATAAATGTTTCTCTCAGTATATAAATGCCATTATCATCATTGTTTTGAGTCCCCGTTATAAGTTGTTCCAATATGAACTCCCCGACAACACAATAAAACTTGCATTTAAATATGTGTGTATTAATCTTTAAGGGGATTAAAAGTATGCACAAATCTACAATTTACCAACGTTGAACTAATGAGTCATGGTTCATTTAGTTTAATAATAATAGTAAACATTTGAGTTGCGACGACTAAGTAGATTGAGCAAGAGTCGTAGATGTTTGAAGTTCACTTTCTCTAACAAATTGCTTTCTGCCAGATTAAGAGTTGAATTGGTTAAATAAGATTTTCGGACACGTATGCATCCTCCAACTGTCATGCCCCTTCAGGCATCTTGAGATTATGCTGTCCTTTCAGGACGATAATTACACTTATGACTAATCCTGTCTTTCTAAGTGGTGTGAGGCGATCGAACGCTCAACATCAAAGTTCCTGCAACACTGGCCACTGAAGCTAACAATTCATAATTGTATCTTCTGGACAAATTCGAATGATTTATTTTATATTTAACACAATTCCGGTGTTTGTCATCTTCCTTTACGCCATTGTGATTTAATCTTTATTTATTTGTCTCCTCACACGGTTTTTAATACAGAAAAAATTCAACTCTCTAGATTGCTTCACTCTAGAAAGGATCTAATACAGTAAAAATGAAGTATAGTGCCAAAACAGATGTTACACTTTGCTTATTTTGTGTCTAACAAGATGTAAGACTTCGTCGGCTCTTATGATAAAAGCATACAATTCTTCATTTTTATTCGAAAGAAATATGTTGTTCTTTTACTTTGGCAGATGGAGCGTTTCCATAACCGTGTTCTGCAGGTTGCATTTTCTCTGCCTGGCAAAAGTTCACCACAAAAGGAAATAAATGACGATGAACTGATCGAGATTCTTCAGAAAATGGCACAGACTGAAAATAAGGTGAACGAAATGGTAAAAATGACGGAAGTTAAAATTCAAGAAGTTGAACAAAGAAACGAGGAATTGATTAAGAAATCAAACCAGCTCAACTCACCAGTTTCACAATTGTTGGTAAGTTTATAGGAATGAATCTTTGTATTAAATACATTCTTATAGTTATGATTCTGAATTTCTGAGATGCTGATTGGTTCTTTGTATTACTTGGATTCTTTAGGCTTCTATTGTCATCATCATCGACAAGGACGCGTGGCATAGCGGTTAGAGTACTTGGAAAAAGTCAATTGTAAAAGTGGCATTCTTCTGAAGATTGGCAGTTCGATTTTCACCGTGAACCACTGCAAAATACAATTGCAAATTATTTAAGATTTCTACCCAGTCATGGCTGATGGAGCAAAAGCATGCTACTCTTGTGAATTAAATGAAGGTCCAGTTTGAAATTCCATGCAGATTCCTGAGTTCTACAGAAAGATTCCTGAGTTCAACAAGATACACCTGAAGAAGTTTGGAGGTTACATCGACCGAAAATTTGTGAAAATGACACTCAATATGAGAACAGTAGTCCGTTGAATCCAAATATTATTATTTAAAAAAAGTTAATAATGAGAACAAAAGCTTTGGGTAATTTTAGGAGATGAATATTAAAACATTTCAGAACACATGCAGAAAACTTGAGGAAGGAGAATGCTGGCTGAACATGTTGTCGATGAATGCTGGGAAGTAGGAGAAGAATAACGATATTATTATGTCAGCACCCAGTTCAAAAAGGAAACTTGTTTTACCAGCAATGGTTTGTAAAGGTTCACCAGCAGATCACTACATGTAGCAATCTGATTGGTTCAAAATTGACCAAATTTAACTCGGTACCCACTTTTTAGCACAGGAAAAATAGTCTGTTACTTATTATTATTATTATTATTATTATTATTATTATTATTATTTTTATTATTATCATCATCATCATCATCATCATCATCATCAACAACAATAGCAGCAGCAGCAGCAATAATAATAATAATAATAATAGAAGAAGAAACTGTATTTGTTGTGATGGGGAGTGTGACAAAAGGATTTGACAAGTGGATTGAGAAAATTGGGATCTATTGCAATACTGAAGTGTTTTAGTTAGAAGATTGCTTTGCTGAGAACTGCCAGAATCTTACAGGAAGTACTGGAGGTCTTAGAAAAGAAGATGCTGATAACCTGTGGTCATTCGTTATGATCTGCCTATCAGCATAAAATCGGCAATAACAACAGTCAGACACAAAATCTGATAACAAAAATAATAATTGCCAATAATTGATAATAATTGATAATAATATTGAAACTGAAACTGCAATGAATCTTAAAAACTGTGTTCTCTCTTTCCTCTTCCGTAAAGGCATAAACTTTGGCTAATAACACCCAAAATAGGTATAAAGGGTTAAGAAGGATGAAAGAACCAAGGAAAGAAAGCATTAACCAAACCTCAATTGGATGACTGCAAAGAGTACTGGGACACTGGATGGTTTATTGTCACTCAAAGTTCAGTGAAGACCAAGGGTCGTTGCTAGCACGGAGTCAATGGCAAGCAGCTGTTGTGATAACCCAGTCATTTGCAAAGGTTATTGAAAGAGAGTACTGGAAATCTGGCGAGACTTCTTGTTTTCCAGACTTCAAGGAACACCACCGAACAATCTCTGGTGTTGGCCCGTGTGAGAACTCCTAGTGAGTACAAATAATAATTGTATTTACATTTATATCTTTTTTTTTTTTTCAGGCAAGACTTGATTCCAATGGTTTACGTTGTGACACCTTAAAGAAAGAAATGGAATTATTTGAGTCTGTTAGTGTCGAGGAACCATTTGTTTGGCTGAAGAAATGTTTTCTGAAACTGCTCAAAACCGAACTAAACTGGCAGCAAAAAATTGAAAAATCTTTAGAGAAATGTGGAATCAATATAAAGGTCTCAACGAGTGGTGAGTATATTGTGCCGTTCTTGGCTACATACTGTGTATGTTGGTGACACTACGTCTTTGGAAAGTGCTACAACACTAACAATTAAATATGTAGTTGAATTGACGAATGTAAAGATGAATCAAAATATAAATGAATCACTAGGCAGTATATGTTAAGTCAACAACAGGATTTGGGGAATAAGATGAGAAAACATGAATTAACGAAAACAATATATTTATATCAACAATTTTACAGAAATGTAGAATATACGAAGCCTGTGAAAAAAGTATCCGACCTTAGGCTAGAAAAGGATCCCGTTTTGAGAGACGAGAAGAGCTAATGCGGAACGCAACGGCGGAGATGAACACCATTCCAAAAGAAGACGTCCAGATGTGTTTCCAGCAGTGAAAGGATGAGCTAAGTGTGTGCAAGCACAAGGGGCTTACTTTGAAAGGGATTAGGGTCCAAATCCCGTCAGGTATGTGAAATATTTTTCTAGCCCAAGGTTGGATACTTTTTAGATGGGCTTCGTACTTTGAAAGATGAAAGCTTTTTTTTTTTTTTTTTACACAGTGATCACCACTTATCAAGGCCCGGAAGCCACTCATGGATAAGGGTTATTGCAAGTACACTACGTTAGTGTGGAGATTTGAAGTGTTTACTTAAGGGGGCGGTTCATTAGGAATTTGTTAACATTGGACTTGAAGACATCCAAGTTGTAGTCCGGTGGGAAGCAGGCAGACGGAACAGAGTTCCACAGGCGTGCAGTTCTAAGAAAGAAGCTTTGTTCATGGAATCCGCGTTTTGATTTAGGCACAGATATAGAGTGGGGGAAATTTTTCACAGTGGATTAAGCTAGACGGGTGTTTTTCATGAAAGATTGGCGAGGGGGGGACCAGAGATTGGAGCTCAGACGAGCACCTGCCATGAAAATAACGATAAAACAAGGATAGGCTCGCAACGTCTTTTCTGTGGGAGAGAGGTTGCAGGGTAGAGAAAAGGGCATCCCCACTAAACCATGAAGTCTATTTTGTACTCTGTCAAGGCATGATAGGCTGTTTTTGGCAGCTCCTGCCCAGATATGGCAACAGTATTCCATCCTTGGACGTACTTGGCTTGTTGAAGTTTTGAAAGTAAACGGTCTTGAATAAGAAATAGACAAAAGTTCATTATGTTCAGGAAGATAACTTTACATTGCTTGATCTCCAATTTAATTGGTGGGATTTCTTGAAAAACATTTTCATGTTTTTGATGGCTGAATGTAACCTTTTATTGTAACTATCTTTTCAACTGGGCTGATCGAATCTAAATTGTTTAACACGTTCCTGGGAAAACTTACTTGCTTACAAAGCTACAAATACACTTCACTCCAAGCAAAGCTCAAGGAAATTGTTATGGTTGATGATGTTGCTTCATTTGTTCTTGTTTTCTTTGATTTTTTGGTAGAGCCCAGCCACCATATTGAATGGCTTCAAAACAAATGGTCTGTTGCCCTGGAAGAGAATGAACAACTGAAAAAAAGAATAACCAAAAGTGATGAAAATCACAAAAGTGAAATGAAAATTGCTTTGGACTCAAAGGAAAAGGAAACCTTAGGGAGAATAAAAGAAGTCGAGGAAAAGACTATATTACAAGGTATTTATCACACATTGGTTGTTCCTACTCGGCGTTGCTTGGGAGTCTTTTTACTTTGATTTTAGTTTATTTTCTTTTTTTCTTGTTTTAAATATCCTCGTCTTTTTTTAAAAATCTTTTTCACTTCAAACATTATCAGGTGGAATGTAAGGGACTACTATTTAAGATTATGTCTAACAGAGGACTGTGGGATGTTAAGCAGTGAGGTGTCTGTTTACATTACATTTAAATTTCTGCGGGTTAGTACAGTCAAGGAAGCAGGAAACAGTGAGGAAATTCCAAAGTCTATTAGTTGGAGGGAAGAAACTATTTATTTGCTTTTCAGAATTTAGGGACCTCAACAATTGTTGTGTAATGGGGTACTTGTGACAAAAAGTTCACCGGAATGTGTCTACATGTCACTAAATGTCTATGGTGGTTCTTCATTGTCTGAACCCTGAATTATGTTGTTGCAGTCTATTTATGTTTCAATGCTATGATCATCTAAATATTCATACATGTGTGTGTGTGTGTGTGTGTGTGTGTGTGTGTGTGTGTGTGTGATACATGTATTTTCGACATACCTTATTTTCATGCGTCCTTGATCTGGATTTCATCTGGAATTCATTCTGTTCTTGGAGAGGAGGCTGGAGCCTGTTTGAACGAATATGCATTCACTTCCAAGACGATGGTTGGTTTATATAGTTTTTATTCATTTTCCAGGTGTTGATCGTAGAAGAATGGAAAGTGAATATCTTTGCTTGAGTGGTTAATTCTAGGTCACCATTCCGAGACACATCAGCTTCCTCCTCAGTGAAGGGGAGGGGACGACCTGTTAAACCGTCTGCACTGCTCAACGTCCAAATTCCAACTCCAATTATTCTTCTCAGCTAACGATCACATGGTAACATACACATACTACCGTCAGCTGATCAGATGCTTCCGGTGACTTGTCTGTGATATAGTTTTATTATATTTTGACAGCTTTTGTCAACATTCTTCATATTCATCTCTTGTTTATCTCTCCAGTTAGATAGATAGATAGATAACTAGATCGAGAGATATATCAATAATACACATAGATATATAGATAGATCGAGAGACAGATAAATAACTTACAAATACTTTCTACATAACACAATGAAGGAGTGGGATTTTGCTGCTTGTTGGGTTAGTCGGAAATATGTACGTCGTGAAGGGGCACAAGTGCTATGGGTTCATCAAAGCACATTTCATTACAGTACATTTCAGTGATGGGACAGAGGTTGGTGCTTGGCCGATAGTGAAGAATCTATTAGATTGGAGACTTTTTTGGATCCTGTCTAAGAATGAGTTAGTGGTAAATGTACAAGCCCAGGAATGGGATTTTGCCACTTATTGAGTTAGTAGTTGGGAGTATGTAAAACGAGGGGGCACAAGTGCAATGAGTTCATCAGAATTAAGAATGATAGACTAGTGGTAGATGCATCAGCCCAAATGTGCGAATGGTGGCTTTCTAAAGGTATATGATTTTCAGCTATACGGGTGTGGCTTCTCTCGGCAAAGGGAATTTTAATTTGTGAGATTTAAGGTGGAGTTCTTAATTTCTGTGAATCAATACATTTCTTGGTCATTTCTGTATATTTGCCTTATTTTGTCAGTTTGGGAGCATGCGTTGCATGTATATTAATGCGCTGATAGCAGTCTCTGTTTTTCTTTGCTGCTTTATTTAGACATTTGAATTAGTGAAAGCGTGCTGAGTTCTCTTTTTAACAGATTTCTGGATTTAGAATCTTGGAAATGTATTGGTAATTAAAAAAAAACAAAAACTATGGACATAATAATAATCGGTCACAAAACTTATACATTTTTATAATTTTATCTTAATTTGTTTGGAGTCTCTTTTTGTACAGAAAATGTGCATTTTTTTAGATGTCATTTTGAAACATGTCTTATTGATCATACTCAAGCTATTCATTCACGAATATTCGATTTAAAGATATTTAATCCTATAATGGTATCACATCGTGAAAATTATATATTTTTTTTACAAAGGGGTTACCACATATCAAGATTCGGAGGCCATTCGAGGATAAGGGTTAATGTGTGTGTTGTCGTCATTGAGACAGTAGCATAATAATCGTTTGGGGTGGAAATTTGGTATAATTAGATTATTTACGAGGACGGTTCAGTAAGAACTTATTTACATTGGACGTGGTGACAACAATATTGTAGTAGTCAGCTGGAAAGCAGATCGCCGTAACAGAGTTCTACAGACGAAAAGAAGCGTTGTTGATAGAATCCACATTTATGTTTAGGTGCCGACAAAGAGTAGGGGAATTTATTGATAGTGATTTGGGCTAAATGAGTGTTTTTTGTGAAAGATTGGTGAGGGGGGGGATCATAGATTGGAGCTCAGTCAAACACCTGCCATAAAAATATCGTTTCTTTTGTGGGAAAGTTAAAAAATAAAACTAACCATATTTTAAATATATTTTATACAGGCAAAGAAAACTTGGCGAAAGCAATGGAAGAAATTAAAAACATCGAAGCGGAAAAACAAGCCGCGGCCGTTAACAAAGAAAAAGAAAAGATTGAAGATTTGAGCTTAACTGTGGATTCCTTGAAAAAGGTCAGCATTGAATATTTGGATGATTTGATTTTAAAACTAATCACGGTTTTTCATTGGATCACCAATGAAGGTCAGTGAAGGAGAATCTGAGGCAATTTTAATTTTCGCCCCAATCCAGAGTGCCTCTTTTTGAGGAGCTGTATTTTCTTACTTTGAAACAAACCTTGCATTTAATCTGTGCTAGCCAGGAGCCAAAAAGTTGGCAACATTTTTTTAAAATTAAAATATACTTTTTTTTTTTTAAATTTCTAAGGTGATTTGTTTTTATGTAGATCCCTCTAAAAGGGGCAAACTAGATTGAGACATAAATAAAAAATTGCCTCAGTCGAGAATGATTTATCCTTCACTAAACTGAGCCAAACCAAAGAGATACTAAATCTAGGCGGGTTAAACCGGCTTCTTCTGAAGGAGGAAGTTCATGATATATCAAATTGACAAGCGGTCCCCAGTTGCAAGGACACCAAAGAATGAACTGTTTCTAGGAGCTAGCGCTGTGCGCGGACCGCCCAGGTGCCAGCACAGAAGCAGTGACACAATGTCACCCTCAATAAAAATTTTTCAATAAGGCTAAGATACCAAAAATACAGTGATGGAGACACAAAGTTTCGCAGGCGCACAAATGACCCCCTCCCCCCCACAATAATTTATGATCCCCTAGTTTTGTCCACTACCCTCAGAATTTTTTAATAATTTGTCAGGAAATTTCTGCTATTATACATAACAATGTTTTCAGTTTTCATGTGTTTCAGTTGCTACAATCTCGGTTACTAACAAGAAACATTGTTGTAACATTTAATTGGATGGTGTTTTAACTCTGCATCATTAATAACAACAAAGTAAAATACGAAGCCAAAAGTGCAATAATTCTAGTCTTGCCTGAGTATTCACTGAGATGCAATTTCCCAGTTAGATAACGATATATTTTTTAAATATATCTACTGCAGTTAACGATATTCTTTTGAATATATCTACTGCAGTTAACGATATTCTTTTGAATATATCTACTGCAGTTAACGATATTCTTTTGAATATATCTACTGCAGTTAACGATATTCTTTTGAATATATCTACTGCAGTTAACGATATTCTTTTGAATATATCTACTGCAGTTAACGATATTCCTTTGAATATATCTACTGCAGTTAACGATATTCCTTTGAATATATCTACTGCAGTTAACGATATTCTTTTGAATATATCTACTGCAGTTAACGATATTCTTTTGAATATATCTACTGCAGTTAACGATATTCTTTTGAATATATCTACTGCAGTTAACGATATTCTTTTGAATATATCTACTGCAGTTAACGATATTCTTTTGAATATGTCTACTGCAGTTAACGATATTCTTTTGAATATATCTACTGCAGTTAATGCTATACTTTTAAATACATCTACTGCAGTTAACGATATTCTTTTGAATATATCTACTGCAGTTAATGCTATACTTTTAAAGACATCTACTGCAGTTAACGATATTCTTTTGAATATATCTACTGCAGTTAATGCTATACTTTTAAAGACATCTACTGCAGTTAACGATATTCTTTTGAATATATCTACTGCAGTTAACAATATACTTTTAAATATGTCTACTGCAGTTAACGATATACTTTTAAACACACCTACTGCAGTTAGCGATGCAGGAAGGAGCTGATAACAGAACTACTGTTTGCAGACGACACTGCTCTGATAGCTCACAATCAAGCTCAGATGCAAAGGATAGTTGATGCTTTCTCTCAAACAGCCAGGAAGATAGGCCTACACATCAACATAGGGAAGACTGAAGTGATGTATCAGCCCTCACCAGATAACAACGACCCGCAAGAGCCTATAATAACAATCAACGGCAAGGTGCTAAAAGTTGTTGAAAACTTCAAATACCTTGGAAGCACTATAAGCACTGATTACCGTGCTGACAAAGAAATAAGCTGCCAAATTCAAAGCGCATGTGCCTCCTTTGGCAGGCTAGAAAAGAGGCTCTGAACAAGGGCTAGTATCCGGCTAGAGACAAAGTGCAGAGTCTACAAAGCCATCGTCCTGCCAGCCCTGCTGTTCTCAGCAGAGACCTACACTCGGTATAGAGAACACATAAGGAGATTGGAAGCCATCCAACAGAGACACCTGAGAAGGATCACGAAGATCAAACGGAGTGACTTTATACCAAACACAAAAGTTCTCAGGAGAGCAAACCTAAATAGTGTGGAAGCTACCCTTGCTACTATGCAACTACGATGGACCGGGCACATTACTAGAATGGAAGAAAACCGAATTCCAAAGATGATCTTCTATGGGGAACTGGAAAATGGAACCCGTATGGTAGGAGGTCAGAAGCTTCGCTACAAAGATGTAACAAAGCGGCACCTGAAGATCAATGTCGACAGTTTGGAGGAACAAGCCAAAGAAAGGAGTGGTTGGCGGAACAGTCTCTACAAAGGAAAGAAAGAAATAAAGAGAAAGATTGGAGAAGCCTTAGAGCTGAAACATTATAGACGATACAACCCTGGCACCCACATATGCAGTGTCTGTGACCGGATGTTTCACACAGAAAGAGGAATATGCCAACACCAAAGGATAAAGCACTGAGGCCCCGACTAGTCATCGTCAAGACTGACAGACTGCATGATGATGATGTGACTGCAGTTAACGATATACTTTTGAATATATCTACTGCAGTTTATCATTAAGTGGGACTTTGTTGAGTAATAGCAATATCTTACGCTGAATCTAAGATTCTTTCTGACAATAAGTGTTTCTGTGAGATCGTGTAAAAGAGGTTTCTCTACCATGAAACTTATAAAAAAATAGCTTCAGTCAACCATGAGCCAGTATAGATTGTTAGATCTGACTGTGCTGTCCACGGGCTTACAAAACAAACAGATTTTGACGATGTCATTGGTCAGTTTGCCACAATAAAAACAAGAAAATAATCATTCGAAGTCTATAATATCGAATGTCATTCTTTTGTGTATTGTAATGTTTTGTATTTAGTTGTTCTGAAAGTGAGCAGTTGCATTTAAAAATCTTTTGATTATTTTGTAGTATTGGATTTTGTTTGGATCATACTTGTAAACAATAAAGTACTTGTAAACAATAAAGTACCGGTCAGTAAAGTAAAGGTTGAGCATGTACAAAAATTTAGCTATGACTAACCATTCAACATAGGGTGAATCGGGGTCACTGGGGTGACATTCGAGTGGATCGCTCCAGGTGAGGTTTACTCTAGCTATGCCATTAGCTATACATTTTGTTTGCCAAACAAAATCTAACATGGACTGCAACTACTCCAAGTGTGGGGCAATTAATTAGAATCGGATTCGAGAATTGAAAAATTGGAACTTTCTAGAGTATCGGAATTGGAAAAATTTGTGCCTATATTCCGATGCCAAAAACATTGTTTTTTTGATTTGATTTTATTTAAAAAAAAAAAAAAATCTTCCACTGCTGGTAGTAATAAACCAATAATAATATTTATTGATTTAAACGTCTAGTAAAACTAAAATCTATAGATCACCCCCCCCCACTACAAAAGTGTGTTTTTACGTTTGAGAAAATATATGCACATTTAATTTTTTTTTTAAGGTGATTGGGCCCAAAATAACGATTTTATAGTTAAATATTTAGAGAATCAGAATTGGTCACCGTATCGGAATCGGGAATTTAGAACTAAATTGGTAATTGTATCGGAATCAAGAAAAATATTGGAATCGTCCCGTCACTACTTAAAATAAGTACTAGAATAGTCTTCATTAAAAGATAAATCTTGCATATTGTTGGTCAGCTTACAAATTCATTGGCACAGGTGAAAATTGAAAATATGTAGTTTTATTTAGAAACGTTTTTTGTTATGTGTACATTTTTAATTGAATAAGAGTTTGTAAATATTAAAACCTGTTTTAAATAGTAAAACGTTTTTCTTTAACAAAAATCTGGGCACCTTTATGACTTTTTTCACCACAGATTTTTGCACAACTGCTCATTAACTCGGCCAAAGTATTTTTTGTTTTCATTTTCAGAAGAGTTATCCTATTGAAAAGCGAAGACAATTCAAAATTAATGCTTGTTTTCTAACCAAACTTTCAAAACAAGTTCAATAAAGTAACGAAGTATAACAATAGAAAGCATAAAATAATGAAATATTTATTGAATTTAATTGAAAATTGTTAAAAATTTAGCAACAATATTTAAAAAAAAAATTTTAACTTACAAATAAAATGTAACATTTCATATTTTCAAATAATTATTTTCAAAATCAACATTTTTTAAATGCACAAATAAAATATATTATTCAGTGTAGAATATTATGAAATGAATAGAATGTATATAACTTTTTCTCCTTTTATTTTAATAAAAAGATAAATTACTTTAATTAAATAAAATAAATGTCTTAAGAATTTACATTTTTCATTAGTATAACTCGTGGCATCTTCTCTGGTTTTATTAGAAGCCATCTTTGATCATCTTTGTGTTTAGCCAAGAATCACACCGACATTTGATATGAATTGGGGTAAAAAAAACTATCGTTTTAATGAAGGAAGAATTCATTGCAACTTATCATAATAAAGGTCCATAAAAATTCCAGCCAAATCAACTCAGTAGTTTCCAAGAAAACTTCTACAGTAAATGTGGTATTTGCGGTAACTAACCCCTATTAATCCCTAATTGTGCATTAAACGAATACCATAATACTTAGTTTGCTGTACTTAATCATATCAAAGGTCCATATGAAATGTCAGTCAGATCGGCTTAGTTTCCGAGGGAAAAGTGGAAAGTACAAACACAGATAGATAAAAAGAAATATAATATCGATAAGAATCTGTATCTCTATTTTAATATCTATATGTATAAATATATATTCCGTTGTGTACAACACTAAGTATGTATTCTAATGAACAGTAACAGAAATATATATTATTTAATTGGAATTCATTATTGAGATGAGTATTATTTATTAATTTATTTCTTGCGGACTATTATCCTCATCTTTATTAGTTGTTGTTTCACAATGTTTCAGCCAACTATTTCTCTGGCCTTCGTCAGGTGGTAACTGCGATGAGATAGGAACTCTGAATCTCCTAACTACATCCTCAGCAATTTCTGCCATCCATAGTTATTGTCGTCTTCTTACCACGATTTGCCCAAGTAAGCATCTGGCCGGCTTTGGGTAGGATTGAAATAGAGACGTTGAATCTCTACGGTTCCAGGTAAGAATTGTCTGAAGCTAGCAGTTTCAATCCTACCCAAAGCCGGCCAGAGGCTTACTTGGAAAAATCGTGGTAAGAAGACAACGACTATAGATGGCAGTAATTGCTGAGAATGCAGTTAGGAGATTCAGAGTTCTTATCCCGTCGCGGTTACCATCTGACGAAGGCTAGAGGAATAGTTGGCCGAAATGTCGCGAAACAACAACTAATAAAGATGAGGATAATAGTCCGCAAGAAATAAATTAAGTAACAGAAATATATAAATTTCCTCAGCAAGGAGGCATTTCAAATACGATGCAAATAAAAATCAAGTACAAATAAAGATTATTTTATCTTGCTTCTTATAAATTACCTGCAAATTTTAACGTTTTTATTTTAATTCTTCTATGAAAGCTGATCAACAAAAAAGACAAAGAAACTGCGGACAAGTTGGAAGAAGCTAACAAAGTATTAACAGAAATGGAAGAATTAAAGGTGAGTTTTATTTGCTTTGTTTTTCTTACAAAAATTATGGCAGAACGCGAAATACGTGGAGCCTTTAGTAGGAATTGCTTGGAGTAGTTGCAGTCCACGTTAGTTGGCATCTACACACAAATTCATGAGGCACTCATTTTCCAAGTTAGGGACCTTTTCAAGTTGTCAAAGATGATGGTGAACACTTGTGTTCAAATACACACACACAAACACACACACACACACACACACACACACACACACACACACACACACACACACACACACACACATATATATACAAATCTAACCAGGTAAGACATGCCATCAACATACAAAAGCCAGAGTACATAAGCACCCCAAACACCAATGACCTCACATTCAGACCCATAATAACAGGACCAACATGCCCAACAAGCAAATTTAGCAACCTAATAGATATAATGTTACAGCCCTTCACCAATCTAGTCAGAAGTTATGTAAGAGATGACACACACTTCCTTAGCTCCCTACTACAAACAGTAGAAGATGGGACAATACTAGCCACATTCGATGTTAGCAGCCTATACAGCAATATTCCACACAACTTAGGAAAAGAAGCTATCTCATATTGGATTGACAAACATACACAGACTTTAAACCCCAGATTCACAAAACAATTTGTGATTGACAGCATTGACATAATCCTCAATAACAACTCTTTCCAATTCAATAATGACAACTACATCCAAATACTAGGCACAGCAATGGGTACTAAAATGGCACCAACATATGCCACTCTTATACTCGCCTTCCTAGAAGAGACCCTTTATGAAAGGATAGAGCAGAAATACGGGCACAATATAACAACACTCTTCATAAAATCTTGGAAAAGGTACTTAGATGACTGCTTTATCCTCTGGAAGACCACATGGGGGGACATCAGAGAACTCCACACTTTGCTACAAAATATACACCCAAAAATAAACTTCACCCTAGAACAAAGCCCCACAGAACTACCTTTCCTAGACATCTTAATAACAATCAAAAACAACAGCATAATTACAGACATCTACCACAAACCCACAGACACTAAACAATACCTCCACTTTAAAAGCCACCATCCTAAAAACTGTCTAAAATCAATACCCTACGCATGCATCCGATTGCTGCTGGTTTTATAAAAATATGCCGCGTATTTGTTAAATCGTAAATAAATTATATATATTTTTATAAAAATGTATTTGTTGCTGTTTTCATTCAAGTGTTCGATTTCAGCATACCATTAATGCCGACGACAGAAAGCTGCCTATAGCGACGCAATGAACACGCAACAAGCAACGATGGGAAGATGCCTGCAATGACCACACATAATGCGACCCATGCCAGACAGTTATAACCGACAACGGATCGACCCGTTTTCGTTGTTTCCAGCATGTGTCTATCGTTTAGATACCCTTAGATATCGTTTATTCCCCGAGGTGCTAGTTGCGTTCCCAAGTAACCCTCCCGGGGAGCGATAGTGTCACAATATATATATATATATATATATATATATATATATATATATATATATATATATATGATAGATAAATATTATTTCGTCATATTACACGTCCTCACTTACTTTTATATGTCAGAGAATTAAAATACCAATACCAAGGAATTGGAGCACCATCCAGACCTCCACTGGAAGATTATAGAGAACACTGAAATCTTGGAGAGGATTATTGCCACTTAAATTCCAGAGAAAGCCAATGATTATTATCACTAAGACTACATTTGATGTTGCCAGTAAGCGATCAGTAGTAATAACTTATATGATAAGTAATAATAACAATAATAAAAATGATAATAATAATAAATACTCCCCCCCACACACAAATTGTAGTGTCAGCATAAACAGGTGCCACACCAAATAATTGAGCACTGTCTGGGAAGTATAAACTAAGAGGCAGTCAACTAGCATTTATGCAATGTTCATGACTTCATTCCTTCGGACCCTCTGGATTGGCTAATGTCTGCGTCCAAATTGTGCGCTTATTAATTATTATTTCCCTTCATTCTCGTGGCTGGATTCGAATCTCCTGACCAGCAGTAATTGTCATCCTACACTGATGATTGCATAAGCATGAAAAACTAGTATAAAAGAATAATTATTATTTCATCATAATTATATATACATATATATGTATGTATATATATATATATATATATATATATATATATATATATATATATATATATATATATATGATTACTTAATTTAATCACATAAATTGATATACAAAAGTATAAATCTATGCGTAAACTCTAAGTATTTACTTCAACAGTGCTCAATGCGTAGATAGAGCTAGGTAGTAAGTTATAAAATATATATGGCCATTAATTGCCATATATATTTTATAACTTACTATATATATATATATATATATATATATTAAAATGAGTGGAGTAACCAACAACTGTTATGTTTTTTATGCCTATTTTATTATTTCATTTTTATTCTTTAATTATTTAGATCATTGAAATAATGTTTTGAAATAATTTTAACGCGTTTTGGACGTTCTTTAAAGTGTCATCTACAGAAAGTTTGTAAAATATTCAAAATGTAAAATATTCAAAATGTAAAATATTCAAAATGTAGAATAACGTTTTTGCTAACCATTTTAATGATAGATGATTCCAAGAATTGGGAAGATTTGTAAATGTTTCTAAATGTTTTCATTAGTATATTTCTCCAGTTTCTTTGTTTATTGGAGGTCAGTAAAAAGCAAAGAACAACAACATTCAGTAACCATGTACTATTATTTGCACAACGTTTCATCGATATAACCCTAACCTCCAACCTTGATCAGGTGTAAATCATGGATCCATGGCACAGTCGATAGAATACTTGGAAAAATTCAGTAGTAAAAGTTACACTCTTCCGGAGGTTGAAGGTCTAATCCTCAGTGTAAGTAACACCCAAAATACAATTGTGAATTACTTTGGACCTCCACTCAGTCATGGCTGACGGAACGAGAACATACAACCCATGTGAATTAAATAAAGCATTCCATTTGAAATTCTATGCAGATTTCCACGTTTGACAGAAAGATTCCTGAGTTCAACAAGATATAACTGAAGAAGGTCGAAGGTTTCATCGACCAAAACATTGTGCAAATAACACTCAAGATGAGAACATAAGACTGAAGAATTTAAATAATACGTACAATCTGATAATTGGATCTAAGAGAGATGCAATGTCAGTTTTGAGTAATGCTTCAAAAAGAATCAAATCTTAAACAAAGCACTGTGCTAGCTGAATATTCAACAGATTCCCACGAACACTAAAAAGCAAATGGCTTTAATTGCTACCCTTTTTCTCCACTTCATTGAGATTCGCTCTTTTCATCACTTTAAAAGAAAATCGGTTTTCACAGGAATATTTTGCAACAAATTAAAATCATTTCAAACTTGAAAAAATGACTGAGTGAAATTAAACTAGTCTATAAAACAGTGCTTTAGTAAACTGTAATCAGAGTTATTCTGGGGGACAACTTGATGCAACACAACATGCGCCTTATCATCAATAACACTCATCCGGTAACGTATTGGGGCTCTACAATGACTGGCGAGTAGGTCAGCTAGATTAAATATGCAGTTTGCACGGTTAATGTTGAAGATAAGAATAACAAATATTTGAAAAGAATCGAATTTATAAACAAATAACAATCGAGCTGAATTAAAAGTATACAAACAATAACAAGGACAATAACGAACATTGGTTTCATTTTTAAAAACGTCAAAGATGATGCAATTGCAGTTTCATTTTTTAAAAATGCAATTGTTATTCCGGGAGAGGTTAAAAGCTTGAAGAATAAAAGAAAACAGCTTATGATATAGTAACGAAAAATGGAGAGTTAAGATCAATCTGTTGGGAAGTGGAGACGTCGAATGATCCAATAATGTAGTTAATCAAGGAGCGTAGAATTGAGTTCTCAAAGACTTACCCAGCAATGCAACTCAACCTGACATGCATCCAAAACTAAAGACACCTAGAACTGGAACAAGGAAGTTGTCTTGTGTTAATCTGCATGCTACTCAATTTCGGAGACATTTATTTCAGCAACAAAGGAACCAGCGCATTGTCTGTGCACCACCAGCGCATGAAGTTATTAGTGTCAATGACCATGTACTTGAACTGGAGACAGTAGTCCATTAAGACTGGCATGTTAAAGACTTGTCTCGGATAATATAATTTGTCCTGTTTATTAAACTTGTTTATTGTATGTGTTTATATGCTTTGATACATTGATATGCCGTATGTTACATACACCCATGACAATGAAAAGAGATTTTATACATATATGTAACACGCACACATTGCCACACAACACTTTTCAAGACAATAAATTGCGATTTTATATCTATACTAGCTGTACCCTGCCACGCGTTGCTGTGGCTCAAATTGGCGCAATGGAAAAAGTTCCAAAATGAGAAAAAGCATGTTTCTTATAGGTTTAAATTTCCATTTTGCATGGGTACAGTTTTTGTTGTTCCATTTTCTTAGCTGATATAGAGATTTTCCGGTTTGGTGACTCTTGAATATGTAACCTAAATTGTCCATGTGAAAAAACAGTCAGTGTGTAACTGTAAGGCCCACAATTGTAAAGATTGTTCCCTGTGCTTTGTTGATGGTTATTGCAAATGACAATAAAATTGGAAAGTGCAATTTGCTAAAGTGTAATGATGTATTCGGTGGAATCATAGGAATGCATGGAATGAAGATATATTCATCTGTGAAAGGTCCTGTTAAGATTGTTGTTTCTATGATATTGTTTGTTAATTTTTTTTACTGCAAGCTATGTGCCATTGCAAAGCTTGGATTGGTTTATATTTCACAACATGATAATTAGTACACCAAATTTCAGTTGCAATACATGCGGTGGCATCCCTGGCAAATATAACTGTTGGATAATTAACCACTTTATCTGCTTTCACAACAGTGTCGATGGATTTGTATTTGACTACCTCACTTGGAATTTTACATTGAATAATAGCGTTAAGTTCATGGGCATCTTTGTATTGACCTGCAAGAATAGCTCATTCACTCAGTCAAATGGAATTGTTATAATTTGAATATCTGCAAAAACCTTTTAAACTAACTATTCTTTTGATGAAATAAACAGAAATTACAGAAGTTAAAAGTCAAAGAATTTTGCCCTTAACTCTGATCAGCTGGCACTTTTTCGTACCCAATTTCCCACAAGTGATGCAAAAGTTTTTGTGCGGATCGAACAGTCTGCAACTGTACATGCATATTTTGAGTTAAGTTTAATGTCTTCACATGGAACAAAAAAGTAGAGTATTTGAGGCAAGCATTTATTTCATCTGCTGGTGTTGATTGAAGAATAACAGGTAACATTTGTCTGAAATCTCCTGCAAGCAATATTACTGCATTCCCAAATGGTCTGACATTGCCACACAAATCTTGCAAGGATCGACCAAGAGCCTCAAGTGATTTTTTGCGTACCATTGTGCATTCATCCTAAACAATAAGTTTGCATTTCTGCAATATTTTTCCCCATATTGGATGTTTTGGAGATGTCGAACATGAGATTTTTGAAAAATTGAATGTTTTAAAATAGAATAAATAATTCTTCTACTTGGCACCAAGGTCGCAGGTATTCCTCATGCAGCAAGGGCTAAGGCTATGTCATTTTGTTACCAAATGGCTGCCAAAATCAATTTAATTAGAAAGGTTTTACCAGTTACTTCTGGTGCTGTTCAAGGTAGCAGTAATTTCCAAATAACTTCTATTCTCACAGTCAGTAAATTAGGTGACTAAAATAGGATTTATCCATGTTTTGACAATGCCTTATTCACTGTAATTAATTTAGGAGACTAAAATAGGATGAGGGATTAGAGATGAACAGATAGAGAGGAAGATATATAGATAGAAAAGAGACAGTGAGAGGAAAATAGAGAAAAAGAAGGAGATAGAGAGATAAAGGGATTGATAGATAAACAGAGAGAGGGGGAGAGTTAGAAACAGAGAGGGATGAGACAGAGGAAAGGAGAGAGATTGAGGGAGTTAGAGAGAGAAAGGGGCTCAAAGAGAGATGGAAAGGGTGATATAGAGAGAATAACGTTTTTGCTGACCATTTTAATGATAGATGATTCCAAGAATTGGGAAGATTTGTAAATGTTTCTAAATGTTTTCATTAGTATATTTCTCCAGTTTCTTTGTTTATTGGAGGTCAGTAAAAAGCAAAGAACAACAACATTCAGTAACCATGTTCTATTATTTGCACAACGTTTCATCGATATAACCCTAACCTCCAACCTTGATCAGATGTAAATCATGGATCCATGGCACAGTCGATAGAATACTTGGAAAAATTCAGTAGTAAAAGTTACACTCTTCCGGAGGTTGAAGGTCTAATCCTCAGTGTAAGTAACACCCAAAATACAATTGTGAATTACTTTGGACCTCCACTCAGTCATGGCTGACGGAACGAGAACATACAACCCATGTGAATTAAATAAAGCATTCCATTTGAAATTCTATGCAGATTTCCACGTTTGACAGAAAGATTCCTGAGTTCAACAAGATATAACTGAAGAAGGTCGAAGGTTTCATCGACCAAAACATTGTGCAAATAACACTCAAGATGAGAACATTAGACTGAAGAATTTAAATAATACGTACAATCTGATAATTGGATCTAAGAGAGATGCAATGTCAGTTTTGAGTAATGCTTCAAAAAGAATCAAATCTTTAACAAAGCACTGTGCTAGCTGAATATTCAACAGATTCCCACGAACACTAAAAAGCAAATGGCTTTAATTGCTACCCTTTTTCTCCACTTCATTGAGATTCGCTCTTTTCATCACTTTAAAAGAAAATCGGTTTTCACAGGAATATTTTACAACAAATGAAAATCATTTCAAATTTGAAAAAAATGACTGAGTGAAATTAAACAAGTCTATAAAACAGTGCTTTAGTAAACTGTAATCAGAGTTCTTCTGGGGGACAACTTGATGCAACACAACATGCGCCTTATCATCAACAACACTCATCCGGTAACGTATTGGGGCTCTACAATGACTGGCGAGTAGGTCAGCTAGATTAAATATGCAGTTTGCACGGTTAATGTTGAAGATAAGAATAACAAATATTTGAAAAGAATCGAATTTATAAACAAATAACAATCGAGCTGAATTAAAAGTATACAAACAATAACAGTCTAAGGACAATAACGAACATTGGTTTCATTTTTAAAAACGTCAAAGATGATGCAATTGCAGTTTCATTTTTTAAAAATGCAATTGTTATTCCGGGAGAGGTTAAAAGCTTGTAGAATAAAAGAAAACAGCTTATGATATAGTAACGAAAAGTGGAGAGTTAAGATCAATCTGTTGGGAAGTGGAGACGTCGAATGATCCAATAATGTAGTTAATCAAAGGAGCGTAGAATTGAGTTCTCAAAGACTTACCCAGCAATGCAACTCAACCTGACATGCATCCAAAACTAAAGACACCTAGAACTGGAACAAGGAAGTTGTCTTGTGTTAATCTGCATGCTACTCAATTTCGGAGACATTTATTTCAGCAACAAAGGAACCAGTGTAACGCAAGGTATGTCCCTTTGTCTGTGTACCACCAGCGCATGAAGTTATTAGTGTCAATGACCATGTACTTGAACTGGAGACAGTAGTCCATTAAGACTGGCATGTTAAAGACTTGTCTCGGATAATATAATTTGTCCTGTTTATTAAACTTGTTTATTGTATGTGTTTATACGCTTTGATACATTGATATGCCGTATGTTACATACACTCATGACAACGAAAAGAGATGTTATACATACATGTAACAAGCACACATTGGCACGCAACTCTTTTTAAGACAATAAATTGCGATTTTATATACGCATAAGAGGATACAACATACATGGTCATATAACATGTCGTTGTTTGTAGTGCCATAAAGACTTGATATGACTATATGACAATCCTAGAAAACTTGAATGCACCACGATAAAATTCCTTTAAGCCTGCTGCCTTTTCTCCACCCAGAAGGTAAACCAGCATACACTCAATGGAACTTTAAAAACGAACTCCCTGGCGCTTTTATTTAAGAGCTTTAAAACATTTCAACAAACTTTGGTCTTTCAAGGCATATTTAACAGTTCCGTAAAATTGTTGACATAAATATATTTTATTTATTCATTCATGTTTTCTCCCTTGCTTTCCAAAATTCGTGTTGTTCTATTAACTCTTGCTAACTGGTGACCCATTTATAACATTTATGTTTCTATCCATCTTTTTTCATTTGTTGATTTAACTACATGTATATTAACTGTTAGTTGTGTTCTTGGCATTTTTCAAAGGCATTACTATCACCAAAAATACATTATTCAAAGCAAGGAGCGTCTTTTAATTTGTTATGATATATTGAAACAAAATTTATTTTTTTCTTGGAGTATGAAGACTCTCAAATGTTTGGGAGCTGGGGCGATTGGGACATTTGAGAGAATACTAATCTGAGACATCTCTTTTCCAAGGAATGATATGGAACAGGAAGACCTTGAGTCAGTAGTGAAATGGGGACATGGATGAATGGTAACATTCAATCTTGCAAAGACTAAGCTTCTTTCCTTTAATAATTACAAGAAACCTTCTCAACCACTGACAGCCATGGCTAATGATAAACTACCTGAAACTCTTTGTTCAAACTCCTCAGCTAAACGTTCTTAGGAAAAATGAATTGGAACAGATACATTGAGTGCAGAAGAAGGTGGTCTCTCTTTACCGTGCTAGAGGGTTACTTATGCCCGAGAGTATCTTGTACCTCTACAAGGCCACCACCCGCCCATGTATGGAATATTGTTGCCACATATGGGCTGGTGCATCTGCTACTCGCCTTTCTCTTTCTTCTAGACAGCGTTCAAAAAAGAGTTGTCAACCTGAGAGGTACAACTCTGTCAACCAAACTTTAACCCTTGTCCTATCAACGAAATATTGCATCCTCGAGCCTATTTTATAAGTATTTTAATAAAAGGTGCTCTGACGAACTTAAATCTCTTATACCCCTCGATGTAAGTACCTGCGACAAACCTGACAAGCAGCAAAATCTCACCCCTACACAGTAGTGGTCCTTAGATGCTTGAAAGGTTTTTACTCTTATAGTTTACTCCCTCGAACTGCTAGACTTTGGAATTCCCTCCAAGCTTCCTGCTCTCCAAACTGCAGAAATTTAAGTGTAATGTGAACAAAAATCTTGCTACTCAACCCCATACATAGTGTCCCTGCTAATAATGTCCCAAATAGTTGCCCTCTACATCGAAGTGGCACTGTGCTTTGTTTTGGGTGAAATAGCCGTAATAAAAAATTTCCTTTATCCGTTTGTATTGAAATTCTACTCAATCTTATAGTTGTTCTTTGCATTTTCAGGTTGCTAAATCTAATTTGGAAGAAAAACTGCAGAAAGCAGACGATGAACTCGGGTTTCAAGCAGAACAAAACAAACTTGCATTACAAACTGAGAATAACAATCGTGAAAAAGAGATATTGACGTATAAGGAACAAATTAAGCAGCATTCAATAACGATTTGTAGTTTGGAAGAGAAATTAGCGAAGACAACAAAAGTTCACAAGGAATCGATGGATCAAATTGTCACGCTGGAGAAAAAACTGCATGGTGAGTATCCTGTATAGAGTTTTGTCAGGTCAACCTGGCATGAGGATGCTTTTCCCTACAAGTAAACCCTGACTATCAATAATTTACCCCACTCATTATCTGTGCCTAAACTTAAACGTATATTCCATGAACAAAGCTTCTTTCTTAAAACTGCACGCCTGTGGAACTCTTTCCTGTTTCCCTGCTTTCCAGCTGACTACAATATGATTTTTGTTTAACGGCGGCTTTTATATTTCACTAGTGCTTGCATTAGTTATGATTCAATCAGATTCATTGAGTTACTATATCCTCCCCTAGAAAGCTGCATAGCTTACGTGCCGTGTATACGTTCATACTACTACAATTCCTACTACACACACACACTCACACACACATATATACCTATGTGGGTAATCTATCCAAACCACTATCAATAATTTCCCCCACTCTTTATCTGTGCCTAAACCTAAACATAGATTCCATGAACAAAGCTTCTTTCTTAGATCAGCACACTTGTGGAACTCTGCTCCATTTACCTGCTTTCCAACTGACTACAATATGGTCGTCTTCAAGGCCAACGTGAACAAATTCTTGATGAGTCATCCCTTTAAGTAATCCAATTTACCAAATTTCCACAACTAACGATGACTGACATGTTTCCCTTGATCAGTGTACACTCATTAAACCTTATCCTCGAGTAGCCTCCGGGCCTTAATAAGTCGTGACTTCTTTATAAAAAAAAAAGTTAAAAAGATATTTAAAATCACAGAGTATTTGCAGCCGAAATAGCCCTTGAGCCCCTGGAGAGGCATAGGCCATCTACAACTTTTTGTAGATGCTTTTGTAGCGAGGAGTTCTTTTTACAGGATGTGGGGCCAGCACCTTCACCTTGTAAAAGGGTGAGGGTGCTGGCCCCACACCCAACCTTCCCAGAAGGTACATACAGCGCCTAGCCTTCCCAAATGGTCACCCATCTGGTACTGGCCAGGCTCAACATTGCTTAATTTCGGTGATCTGGCGAGAACCAGTGTGTCAACGTAATTGTGCCGTACTCAGATACTCAACCAGACTAGATGAATTCTTGTTCTGAAATCCATTAAGACCAAGAGACAACAAGAAACACATACTATAAGATATTTAAATGAACAATTGGGGAGAGGAAAATTATGTTCTCAACTTCTTTACTAACTTAGTGTTTGAAATGTAAAAAAAGAACTTTAATGGAATATTTGAATATCTATGTGTTTATAAAGAGGTCAAGTGTTAGTTCCCAAGAAGGGGTTCCTTGATTTTTGAGAGCTTCGACCGAGATAAAATGAAACAAAAAAAAAAAAAAGAAAAAAAAAGTGCAACTAGCTACCCATGTCACGACGTTGCTTGAGGAAGGAGATTAAGTACAGAATAGTTAACATGGTTATAATGGCTTTCTAAATAAGCACGTCCCGGGAAAGGCGATTAAATACAGAAAATCGAAGATGGATTTTATTAACCAATATATTAACGTAGAAAATGAATTGGGTCCTCACTGTGTGCTTTACTCTGGCATTCTTACCTAAGCTTTGCAAATGCAGTGTAAAGAGAAAATGATGTACATTTAATAGTGGGATAGAAAAAGAGGAATATATTGCATTCATCATGCAGGGGGAAGGTGCTTAGCTAAAATAAATAACATGAAGATATTTTTTTCCAGAAAGCAACTCAATATCTCTAATTAGCCATCATTTACTGATGCATACGGTATTTGTTGTTGCACCAGGGTCGGTGCAGCGACCACTAGCCTCCTCGTCTTGGACAAGGTGCAGAAATGAGTTTCTAACCTAACAGATCCCACAGTGTTAGCCAAACACCTGCCCCTGTTGCATCACTGCAGTTTTTCATCCATGTTCTTGTTTTACAGGAACATTCATGGAACGTGCTCCAGCGAACTTACTGCCATTGTACTTACTTAACAAAAACATCTCCAACTCACATGACTATGAGCAAAATCCCACATCTTCATCATAGAGGTCTCTAGACGCGGGACGATTTTCTAGTCTAATAGCTTCTTTTCTCGGATCATATGCATTTGTGATTCCCTTGCTATTCGCCGTTTCCTGATCGTACCAACGCGCAGAAAATTGAATGTAATCTAAATAAACATCTTAATAAAGTGGCTTTGTTCAGGGTGAACAAAAGTAAAAAATAAATGGTAATAATTGACGAGACAGATTTAAGTTTGTAACCTGTATTTAAAAGGTTATTTCCATGAAAGATACAAGCGAAAATTGACTCTACTTTATTTATAAGAAAATGTAGTTATTAATGTTTAAATTAATTTTAATTTTTAAAAAATATATTTGCCATAAAACTGTAATTCCAATAATTTTCATCGATTACATATATCCCGTTTAATAACTTTTTAATAAAAGAAACTTTCCGATATACACCGGAAATGCTTCGTCTACAGCAGTGTTTTCCATTGGTTAATGATTTATGGTCATTACCTAATGAGATTGCTGACTTTGTTAGAGAGACGACATATTTAAATGGCGTTATAATTATGCTTAAATGCTGTTTAATTTTATTACATTTTTTTTACAAGGTGGTCACCACTTATTAAGGTCCGAAAGCTACTCGGGTTATTGCGTGTACAGTACGTTAGTATTGAGATTTGATAAAGTGTCTTACTTAAGGGGGCGGTTCATCAGGAATTTGTTTATGTTGGACTTGAAGACATCAAAGTTGTAGTCAGGTGGGAAACAGGGAAAACGGAAGAGAGTTCTACAGGCGTGCAGTTCTAAGAAAGAAGCTTTGTTCATGGAATCTATGTTTTGGTTTTGGCACAGATAAAGAGCGGGGAAAATTTTTGACAGTGGTTTCAGCTAGACGGGTGTTTATCATGAAAGATTGGCGAGGGGGGACCAGAGATTGGAGCTCAGACGAGCACTTGCCATGGAAGTAACGATAAAATAAAGACTCGCAACGTCTCTCCTGTGGGAGAGAGGTTGCAGGGAAGAGAAATGGGCACCCCCCACTAAGCCACGAATTACATTTCTACTTCCTTGATTTGGGCAAGAAGATCATTTAATGTAAAACAGAAAACTATATTTTGATTAAAATACAAAACCTTAGTTTAAAAAAGCAATGTCAAATACAATGTAATTACATTTTTTTAAAAAGTTTAATCAATCCCACATCACATTTAACTAAAAAAAAAAAACCCTGTTTAATAGAGTTTTGTTTTGCCACAAAAACAAACGCAGATATTTAAGCTATTTTTTTTTATATAAAATACAAGAAAACAAATAACAAACGTCTGAAACATTATCATTCGATTTTTCAAGGGTAAATATTGGATTCTTGGTTTGAATTTCTTCCGCTGTCAAGTAAATTTAAAATAGCGATGGCATATTTCACTTCGGAAAAATGTTCGTTTTTTAAAAATCAAAAATAAATTACAATTTTGAAATAATATTTACCCACACAGTTTTACACGGAGTTCTTAGTTAAAAGAAATTAAAAAAGAAAATGAATCATTTATATCATAAGAAGTAAACGCCACAGGACCGGTTAATAATCTACCAATAACAAAATGTTGTGTCTGCACAAATAATTAACAAGAACACGAAAGTAAAGGTATACAATAATATATTAGGAAGAAAAGTTATATAAATATTTACAGGTCTTCAAAGATAATTCAGTTGGAGATATTCCGGCAGGTGGCGTGTTGCATGTCTTACTGGACGCAGCATAAGCGTCTTGCCTATTTGACGGTCGTTGCCGGACTCCCCCGGTATTGGTGATTGATACCTTTATATATCTCACTCACCTGCCTATGTTAATTAGTGGGCGTCTACACAACACAAAAGTATTTACTTTTTTTTTAATATCAACGAACTTAATTTTGTTTATACTCAATTTTTACCGTAAGAAATCTTCTTTAACTTTAAATTCACCGTAGTAGCCATTAATAAATAATTTTCTCTCACGAATAAATGCCCCTTCTAGGTGATTTGGTTACGTACTGGCCAATGAACTTTCAGGGTGTATTAATTCCTATCTGTCTCCTGAAGAATTATTTCAGTCTCTTTGGCAGTCACGATCGATCAGCAAAGAGATCTCTGAAAGCAACGAATACCTGTTCATTGGACGCTCAAGCATTGGCTATGCAGAGAAAGTTCTAATGAGTGCATAAATTGCTTTCCTAAAAAACGTCCACGTGACTACGCGTCTTATAGGGTGCAACTGCTGAATAAAAAAATGGCGATGTCTAATTAATTTTATCTTCAACAATCGCACAGACTAACGTGATTTCTCGCCGATTATATGCAGATGGGATGCTTTCGGTTTGAATAAAAACATCTTTTTTTTTTAATAAAGAGCTCTGACAGTAGTGTGTCAAATTAAACCCCGAATATTGTTAGTTGAAAGTGCAGAATAGTTAACAATTGATAATTTAACCACAGACTATCTTCACCTGACAGATTTTCTGGGTCCCGAAGAACTTGCTATCTTTCCTTTCTTCATTTGGACACTCTCCAAATTTCTTCCACCTATATCGAACAGTATATGTGATTATTTAATTACTAATTAAATATGTCTTTTCATTGTTCTCATATATGGGGATCTATGAATAAAATAATAAAACTCCCAACCAGATATTGACTAATCGGCTGTTACATAAAAATTGTACAAAAGCGTCTCTGCGCATCGGATTCACGCACTTTTCCGCTGAGAAAAAAAAAATTGCAGAAATTAATTTAACCAATGGGAAGCTTACGCGCTTAAAGCAAAGTATGAACAGTCGGCATGTTGTGGTAACTGATTGGGAGAGATAAATAGCCGAGGTTTTGAGTTCTATAGAAAAGCAAGAAGAGAGGCCAAACAAGTAAAAGACAGACACAGCATCAAACGAGAAGAATATCCGCTTTTGGAGTTTAAGGGGACAACACTTCTCTACTAAATCTTACCACAAAATCTTACCAAAAATTGAAGAAAAGATATTCCCCGGCAAAAAAGAATAAACAATCTTAAAAAACATTCGTCTTTCAATTGCTTCCGTTATCTTTCCTTCCAAGTATAAAACCGAACTTTTTAACACTCACATTCCGGGTTCCTGCTTCCCCAAATGTACTGACATGCAGAAGTTCAAATATAACGTGAACCGACATCTTGCTGCCCAACTCCCCACATAGTACCCCTGATAGTAACCTCCTACATCAAAGTAGCAATGTGCCTTGCTTGGGGTGAAAACGTAATAAAAAAAAAAAACAAAAAAAAAAAACAAAAAACAAAAAAAAAACTTTTATTGTGCATAAAAGCTATCCAACGTTAAATGTTCCTTGTCGGTCTTGTTATTTTTATATGGAGTTGTTATTGCATGTTTTAACATATAGTAAACCCCATACATAAAAGATGCTTTGTTTTTCCTTTGATGCAACTGTTTCCATAACATAGAAGTGCATCGCATTACAACGGCGTGTTTCAAAATTTGAATTATTTTTCTTTTGTTTTTATAAAAGTAAAATGTTTCCTAAGTGAAAACCGTAATCATGTTTTCTCAGTCGAACGATAATCTTATAAAAAAGAAATCAGTTTTTGTTTTGTTTTTTGTTTTGTTTTGAACTTTATTCGCGTTTGTTTTTTGTTTTGTTTTTTTGTGACGAAACGGATTTTCTTTTTAAAGACGCTATAATTCATTAAAACGTCATGGAGTGAGGAGCTCAAACTGCTCCAACTTCGTTTTCTTTTTCACTCGCTATTTCGTTAAAAAATGTAAGTTCTTTTTTCTTCTTTTTTTATTTTAGAAGCATAAAAATAAATAGACAAATATTATTAATTATAAAATCAACAAATCTTTTTTATTTTGACATAAAAAAAGTTATTTGTTGTAGTAAAACGGAGATTAATAATAATAATAATAATAATAATAATAATAATAATAATAATAATAACAATAATAATAATAATAACAATAATAATAATAATAATACCGTTAATTACCCCCCCCCCACAATAAAAACTATTGCAAATAATACAAGATTGTCGCTAGCAAGGCGGGAAATTTAAAGCTATAAATGTTATTGCTTATATTTCATTTTGTTTAGATTTTATTGCGTCTGGCTTATTAACTTTTTTATTTGCGCGGTCGGCATTTTTGAGCATCTGTGGATTTATCATTCAAACGCGGTAGTGTTTGAATATACGGTTACGTGGCAGTTTTAGTCATTTAGAATTGCTTTAAAGCTTCACCGTTCACTCATTTATCGACCAGATTTCAAGCAGTTATTAAAAATTATTACAGTTTATAGATCACCTTGTCAGCTATATTGTGATTTTTTTTTTCAATTTTCGTTCTGTAAAACAAAAGTTATGGTGAATTTTCCGGTGTTCAAAATCGTAAAAATATGTAAGGAGGTGAGCGATGCTTTTTATGACTGGTTTCCATAGCAACCACGTCGCTTCAGCGACTACTGTTGCTACTAAGTCACTGCTGTCTCGAAAGGAGAAGTAACAAGTGAAATAGAGAGAATGAAAGCATGAAAGGGAGATTATTGAAAACAGACGAGTGCCGTACATTGTTATTACATGTGTTTATATGGGGGGGGGGGAATAAGACTGAAATTAAACAAAGAACAAGAGAATTTATTGGAAGCCTGGAAAAATCATGGATTACAATCAAAAACTAATATAATTACAATCGAAAAATGCAAGCATGAAAAGTAATATGGTTAAGCTTAAACATGGAAAAGTAAAGGACTAGTTGTTAAAACTGGAAAATAAAAGGACAAGATATTCTTGTAAAAAATATGATAAATTGATAACTTAAAATATTGCAGCATTAAGAATTTATTTTTATTTCAATTCATAACATTATATAATCAATTCTTAATGCTGCAATATTTTAAGTTATCAATTTATCATATTTTTTACAAGAATATCTTGTCCTTTTCTTTTCCAGTTTTAACAACTAGTCCTTTATTTTTCCATGTTTAAGCTTAATCATATTACTTTTCATGCTCCAATTTTTCTATTGTAATTATATTAGTTTTTGTAGAACTTTATAAAAGTTATTTTTTTTTGTAAAAATAAATTACTATTTGAAAGATTTTCCGTTTCTCTTGCGACTACCCTGCACACAGTGAAGAGGCACTTAAATATTCATGAGTATAATAAAAGTTTATGACCCTTATCCATGAGTGGCTTCCGGGCCTTGATAAGTGGTGACCACCTTGTAAAAAAAAAAAAAAAAAAAATGGACGGGTTCATCTAGTGCGAGGAAGGGTTAAGAATATAATTTACAACATTTGTTCTTTTTTTTTTCTTTTTTTTTTGTCATATTAGTCGATGAATATGCCTCGAAATTTGAATCTAGGACGTTTAAACTGTCGGATAAAACAAAAATATTATCACACTAAAGATTTTTTTTTTCATAGGGATCACCACTTATCAAGGCCAAGAGGCCACTCAAGGATAAGGGTTAAAGCGTGTACAGTAGAAATTGGACAATATAGTAATCATTAGTAATGAAAATTTGGTAAATTAGATGACTTATATAGAACGGCTCATCAAGAACTTATTTACATTAGACTTGAAGACAACCATATTGTAGTCAGCTGGAAAGCAAGACAACGGAAGACAATTCCACAGGCGTGCAGTTCTAAGAAAGAAGCTTTGTTCATGGAATCTACGTTTAGGTTTAGGCACAGATAAAGAGTGGGGGGAATTATTGATAGTGTGTACAGCTAGACAATAGTTTCTTGTGAAAGTTTGGCGAGGGGGGACCATAGATTGAAGCTCAGTCGAACACTTTCCATGAAAATAACGATACATCAGAGACAAACTCGCAACATCTCTTCTGTGAGATAGAGGTTGCAAGGAAGAGAAAAGGAATCTCCTATGAAGTCTATTTTGAACTCTATCAAGGTAAGACAAGTCCTTTCTAGCAGCTCCTGCCCAGATGTGGCAACAATATTCCATCCTTGGACGTACCTGGCTCTTATATAGATAGAGAATAGCATCAGCAGTGAGATATCTACTCGATCGATAGAAAGATCCCACCATTTTTCCAGCGGCCTTGGCAACAGATTTGATGTACGTATTCCATTTAAGATCAGGAGTAATGGTCAAGCCCAGAAGCTTGTCAAAACTTGAGGCCTCCTCAAGACGAGAGCCATTCATTTCAATTGATGCCAGATGTGGATCAGAATGTTGATGATGTAAAGAGAGAAGCTTGGTTTTAGATGCATTAAAAGTAACGAGCCACTCCTTTCCCCATTGTACTACGTGCTCAAGATCAGAGGAGAGAGAATTGGAGATAACTTGGTCGTTTACTGTCTTAGATGTGCTACCATAAATGGTAGTGTCGTCAGCATAAATGTCTACAAATGATGTAAGGATGTGATTTGGAAGATCATTAATGTAGATCAGGAAAAGAGTTGGGCCCAGGATGGACCCCTGAGGGACACCGGCATTAATACTGTGAGCTTCTGATTTTTGCCCCTCAACTACTACTCTTATGAACCTATCAGAAAGAAATGATTTAATAATTGAGAAGACATTTCCAGCTATACCATAGCTAGATATCTTATGAAATAAACCTTTAGCCCAACTATTTTCTGTTGTTCTGCAGGTTAAAAGTTGAGTCGCCGAAGAGTTTTAGCCAGGAGATTTTGACCCAAAATCTATTTTTAACAAGAGAGTAACCACTTATCAAGACTAAGGCCACTCGAGGATAATGGTTAATTTATTTTCGGGAGAGTTTTCCCCAGATATTTTTCACTAGTTATATGCTTGGGCTTTAAGAGAGGTTGAGCCAATAAATTTTAATCATAAATCTTTTCAATCTGAAAAAAATTATAAAGTTATTTTTTTTTACTCGTAAATGTTTTACTCGTAAGTATATGTTTTGACACACCATATATTGACCTAAAATATTTTCAACTTGAAGAGTTTGGCATAAACAGACAGAAGGGGCATTGGGCATTGGAAATAATACCGAGATAAGTGGAGAGCACATACAGCATCTGGAATTCCTAAATGGTCGCCCATTTTAATATTGATCAGGCTCAACGTTGCTTAACTTCGGAGATCTGACGGAAAATGTTGTGTCAACGTGATTATGTCGTATGTAAAGTGAAAACATAGTTAAATAGACACCCTTACGTTGATTTGAGAGTTCACGAATTGAAATTTAATTACATTTTACCATTGAAAATTCAATTTGTTTTGTCCAACAAGGGGAAGTAAAACATCTTGTCCAATACTCGTGTTCTTGATTGACTTACAGTTGTTTCAGGTAATATAAAACTTTCAATTATTGACTAAAGAAGCAATATAGAAAGCATTAATTAGTTGTTTGTTAATGTTGTTTGAGTGTGTTAGTTTATTTGTCTTATTTAGAAGTATTCCAGAATACACATACATATATCAATTACTCATTGCAAACACACACACACACACACACACACAAGGGGGGGGAAGAGAGAGAGAGAGAGAGAGAGAGAGAGAGAGAGAGAGAGAGGGGGGGTTTAGCAACAACAGCTAATAATAATTCCGGTGTTTAAACTAAGAAATAATAATGCCATATATCATAAAGCTACTGATTAATTCTGAATAACCAATATCCGACAAAAATGAAATCCAAATGTGGGCGTTTAAAAGCATTACATTACATTCCACAGATCTTTTACTCATCAACGTGTTTCTTCCAGCTTCCATTTTTTATCCATTGATAATACAACATGCAAAATGGCAGCACTGCACCCAGGAAAGACATTGTAATAACGTGGATCGTAGCTTCCCTAATATGTAGACGTTTGTCGCGTCTTAGAAAAATTGCTAATATCCAAGCTTACAATCAAATTATTAGCAAAATGTTGGAAAATGATAAAAACATATAAAACATTAATATTGAATTAAAAAAGGCATTGTTTAACGAATAGTATATATATATATATATATATATATATATATATATATATATATATACAATATTAAAAGTTATTCTATATGAGTAATGAGAAGATTTACGAGTGTTAAAAGTGAATGTGTGTGTGCGTCTGTTCTCTCCGAGTGTATGTATGCGTGTGACAGTGTGAGAGAAGTAGACATTATATATTTCGACTTTCGGGTGATTTTTCCCCTCGACCCCAAAATCAACAGAAATTAGACCATTCCTGAACTGTTCCCTATTGATTGCGGTGTAATGCTGGTTTCGGTGCAGTTCTAGGAGGTCCATTCTCCCAGGCTTTAATCTCTCTCTTTGAGAAGAGGTTAGTCGCCTTAGGCTTCTCTGCTAGGGAATGCCGACGGGGTTGCACAGGCATCTTTTTTAGGGTCAGAATACTCCTCCTCTGGAGCGCTAACTTTTCAATGCCACTTTCCGACCCTTGTATCACATTTCTTGAGATGGGAGAAAAATAAATACAGTATATAAGAGCTAATGCGTGAGTTTCGAATTGTGATTAGCTCTCTCTAACTCTCAAAAGGGTAAAAAAGATGAGCGTAATATCGTGTTAGTACTACTCTAATGTTGACCTCAAATAACTGAAAATTTTGGTCGTTATATGCTGAGTCATTGGCTCGAAAAGAGATTTTTAACTTTGGGTGCCAAAAGTGATTTAGCGTAAACGAGGCCATTTTGATATGTGACGAGAGTCAAAACAAGGTAACGTGACTACTATTTTTGCTGCTTTATAAATATATCTCTAGGAGCCGATGTTTGTACAAAAATTTAATTCGTTATTGGCATGTGATAATGGTGTGGAGAGGCGTAGCAATAAGCGCCAACGGTTGGCGTGTGCTCGCTGTAGGGAAGCAGTGGCGTGTGAACCTGGAGCCCTTCAGACACAAGAATAACGCGATTATGCAAAATTAGGCGTTACTGGGTGTTGGGTGGCAGCATACAAAGACGGATATTTTGCTCGACAGTAATCTTTTGTCCTTCTGAATGCTGCCTCATTCGCGTGTGACTTTAGAAGAAAAAAGATTGCTGTTGCTTAGGTGAAGAAGCGAACATCTTCAGTCATGATAAAAAAGAACACAAAATAATCAGACACAAGTGTGTGTTTTGTTTTCAAATTGAAATAATTGACGTGATTAAAATACATCTAAAAACATCTTTCAGCCACGTAAATTATAGCTAATCTTTAAGCGAGGCATGTGTCTTTTCGCACACGCTGTTAGTCAATTAATATATTACAATGGAAAATGTGAGCATGAAAAGTAATATGGTTAAGCTTAAACAAGGAAAAGAAAAGGACAAGGTATTCTAGTAAAAATATAATAAATTTATAACTTAAAATATTGCAGCATTAAAATTTTTTTTAAAGTTCAATTTAACTATAATATAATCAATATAATCAATTCTTAATGCTGTAATATTTTAAGTTAGAAATTTATTGTATTTTTTACTAGAATATCTTGTCCTTTACTTTTCCATGTTTAAGCTTAGCCATATTACTTTTCATGCTCGCATTTTTCTATTGTGATCCATGAATTTTTGCAGGCTTCCAGTAAATTTTCTTGTTCTTCGTTTTAATTCAGTCTTATTGTTTTTACCCCCATAAACATAACATGCCCATATGTAAAACAATGTACGGCACTCGTCTGCTTGCATTCTCTCTGTTTTACTTGTTACTTCACTTTTCGAGAGAGAGAGCGGTTAATTAGTAGCAACATAAATCGCTGAAGCGACGTGGTTGCTATAGAAACCAGTCAGAAAAAACGTCGCTCACCTCCTTACGTTTTTTTACGATTTTAACGCCAGTAAATTCATCATAACTTTTGCTTTACTGAACGAAAATTGAAAAAGATTTTTCACAATATAGTTGAGAAGGTGATCTATAAACTGTAATAATTGATTGTAATTTGTTCGAAAAATGAGTGAGCTATGAAGCTTTAAACAGTTCTAAATGACTAAAACTGCCACTTAACCATATCATCCAAACACTACCGTGTTTGAATGATATAGGATAAGCGCAATTGATGTCACTAATAATGCATAAAAGATAGAATATAAACTATTTGTAAGCAGTACAACCTTGTATGTAATGAAATCATAGATTCTCTATCTTTGTTTTGAGAACACGTGTTCCATATGCCATGTACTATTTTCAAACTGATCTGATTCAAAAGAAATATCCAATCTCAAATTACGTACGTAGGAAATCTTTAAGATTTTTCTTGCTCAAAAAAAGGACCGTCAAAGTATCTTCCCTACTTTGCTGAGTTTTCGCTCAATTTTTTAAAAACAAATTGGTTGTTGATCTTAAATTGTATTTCTTGTCCTGAACTTAATTTTCGTTTTTGTTTTTAACATGTATAAATCGATGATAGATTAGAAATTAATGTACGAAACGAAAGAGCGCAGGAAAGTTCCCGAACTGATATAAGCTACTCCTTTTCTTTCGTTGTCAGTTCATCTAAGTTGTTGTTGTTCTTCTTCTTCTTCTTCTTCTTTTTCTTCTTCTTCTTCTTCTTCTTCTTCTTCTTCTTCTTCTTCTTTTCACTTCTCGATTACGGCCATTATCATAAGTTGGTAAATTTATCAAACTTCTCAGCTTCTCGTTTCAAATAACGTAATCTTTTGGTAAAATACATTTTTGACACTTTCACTTCCAATAGCGAAATTACAAATATATATATATATATATATATATATATATATATATATATATATATATATATATATATATATATATATCAAAAACATACTTTAAAAAGAAAATAAATAAAAAAATCACAAGAATAAAAAGAAAATGCTTTCTGATTTCGCAAAAAAAAAAGAAAAATAATAATAGTTTATTCTTATTTCTTTAAATTACGATCGAATTTTATGGCATTCTAATCATTTTCAAAAGCTTAGAATTTAGTAGATTATCTTTTTTAAAAATTCAGCCTGTCACCTATTTTAAATGTGATTCTGTTAACGTTTTCTTTTTCAATGAACGTGTTACTTTTTAAAGCAAACCTGATATACCTTTTAAAAGTAAATCGATTTAACTTTTTTATAAGTGAACCTGTTATCCTTTTTTTAATTTAACCACTTTTTAAAATAAATATGTCAATCTTTATAAAAATGCTCGTTACCCTTTTAGATGTGATTATGTTAACGTTTTTTTAAGGGAATTCTATTAGCATTTTTGTAAATTAAATCTGCTACCGTTTTTTTTAATGATTTTTCAGAAAGTCGGACACAGATACCGGTGAAACAATCACCGCCACCCAAACCAAAGGTTATTGTCCAAAATACACCTCCAGACCTTCAGTCTCGCGATCAATTAATTGCCGTTCTCAGGTAAAATCTTTTTATTCAATCTTCCTTCTACAAATATATCTGTTATATTTCTCTTTTTGTGATTGATTTATCTGCTTATAAAATAGCAAAGAAATGTCAAAACGTTGAACGACTATAGAGAACAGGTTCATAGTTGATTCAACACATAACTATAGAACATATACACGTTTTAACTAATGTTGGACACATATCTGACGAAGGGATATGTTCCCGAAATATCATGCCTTACGGAACTGCTATCAGACCACACTGACGCAAGTAAGAATACAATAAAATGTTATATAAATAAATAAATTATACCACCGTAATCGAGAAGTGAAAACAGAAGAAGATATATATATATATATATATATATATATATATATATTTTTTTTTTTTCTAATTTCGCTATTGGAAGTGAAGTGTCATACCACCTACGGACTTTATATACACCGGACATACCAGCAACTTGGTTATAAAAAATATTTATACATTGAGGTGAGGAATGATAGACTAATAAACAGTTAGACATTTCTCTACTCAAACATACTCGTCTACTTTTGTTTGTTTCTCTTTTCTTTACTTTCATGATTCCGGTCTTTCTTCGCATTGTTTTTGGCTTTTAAAACTTCCATATATTCCTTTACCAACAATGCTTCAAGCAAACTACTACCTACTCTTAAATTATATATATATATATATGTGTGTGTGTGTGTGTGTGTGTGTGTGTGTGTGTGTGTGTGTTGATTGATTGATTGGCTATACTCGTTCTTCTTCTGCTGTTAAACCTGCCTGCCCTGCACTCGTGTTTCTATCATTCACACTGAAGAAGACCGAAGGATCTGTTGAAAATTATGTGCTTTTGAAGAAAACATTTTCGTATTTTTTAAAAGACTTTTTGTATTCTTACACGTCAACAAATAGGAAAAATACAGAAAAGATTTATATATTTTTCCTATTGATTTTGTATATATATATATATATATATATATATATATATATATATAGAGAGAGAGAGATTACTACATTTAATCACATAAACTAATACACAAAGATATCATTTTATGCATAAAATTTTCAGTATTTACTTCAGCAGTGTTCAATACATAGGTAACGCTAGGTAGTAAGTTATGAAAACATATATGGCAATCAAGCTACACAGAATATTCCGTATTTCATTCTCGTGAGAATTCGTCAGGCTTATGCGAAAAATTGTGGCCATTGATTAGAATGGGTGCGGTGGCAACTAGAAAGCTGATTGACAAACAAAAAACTCAATAGCATGTGCGTATATATAAACACCCGACAACCACAACTTTTCGCATAAGCCTGACGAATTCTCACAAGAATGAAACACGGAATATTCTGTGTAGCTTAATTGCCATATATATTTTCATAACTTACTACTATATATATATAAACGCCTTCGTTCAATCTCAAAAGACAATGGATACCCCCTGTACTAGTGATTGCATGTGTAATTTTGAGGAATGGGTTGCGCAATCTCCAACCACACCCTACTGAATCGGCACTGCTTGAGTCCAGTGACAAGAAGTCCAGGACAACTGGAAACAATGCTGAGATAAGCAGAGAACACATGCAGCACCCGGAATTCCCAAACGGTCACTCATTTTAGGCTGAGCGTTGCTTAACTTCAGTAATCTAATGTAAACCGATGTGTCAACGTGATTATGCTGTATAGTTCGTTCCACTGCTATATGTATTAATTTGCTTTGGTTTGTGTTTAATCGTTTCACATCTGCATTGCATTGTCTTCTATGAATTAACTTTATCTATTTTCCAAACTAACTTCAATTATTAGTGAAGTAGTTTGTTCACTTTTCTTTAAGGCTCTTTAGTCCTTGATTTTGTTTTACAAGGTAGTCACCACTTATCAAGGCCCGAAGACCACTTGAGAATAAGGGTTAATAAATGTAAGATGGTAGTTTAGTTATTGTTAATAGTGTACATTGTGTAGAATTTGGATTATTTAAGGGGACAGCTCAACGAGAACTTGTTTACATTGAACTTGAAGGCTACTGTGTTGTAATCGACTGGGAAGCAGGCCAGTGAAACAATGTTCCACATGCAGGCAGTTCTTGGAAAGAAGCTTTGCTCATGGAATCTGCATTTAGAATTAGGCACAGATAAAGAGTGGGAAAAATTGTAGACAGTGGTTGTCGCTAGTTGATTGTTTTTTTTTGTGAAAGTTTGGCAAAGAGGGACTATAGATTAGAGCTCAGACGAACACTTGCCATGAAATAACGATAGAACAGAGACAGGTTCGCAATGTTTCTTCTGTGGGAAAAAGGTTGCAGGGAGGAAAGAGAAAAGGGCATAACCTTCTAGGTTTCGAAGCTGAACTCTATCAAGGCAAAAGAGGGCACGTCGAGCAGCTCCTGCCCATATGTGGCAACAGTATTCCATTTTAGGACATATTTGGCTCTTATACAGATAGAAAATTGCATCCGCAGTGAGATATCTACTGGAGTGGCAGAGTGATCCAACAATTTTTCCAGCGATCTTGGCAACAGATTTGATGTATGTGTTCCATTTCAGATCAGTAGTGACAGTCAGTCCCAGAAGCTTGTCAAGAGATGGTGCTTCTCCCAAGATGAGAGCCGTCCATTTTAATTGGGCTAGATGTAAAGATTGGAGTTCACTTTTATTCGGTTTCATTCCATGCATCAATTTACATGTATTGTACCCATTGATGTTGAAAAAAAGATTTCTCTATACCGGTTGATTAGCAAAAACAATCCAAAGATGACATTTAATGATATTTAAAAGTATAAAATAATTCTTATTAAATTTCAACACTGATAGAATCTGTTGAAATTTTGCAGTTGTATCTTTCCACGCATTCTATGGATATCCGGAACAAACAAAGACCCCACCATGTTACTGTACCACTTTTTTTTCAAACTGAAAGATACTTATCTAAGTATTCTGGTCAATGTAGTGTGAGAATATATCCAGTTATGGGGGAGGGTGCTATTTACAAAAAAAAAACCTTGTAGGAGTTTGTGACATATTTCCATACTATAGACTCCAGCTCAAGCACAAATTCCATGATATTATTATATAATTTTTGGACAGAACAGATATTATACTTTCATTCTCACTTGGGAGTTAATTTTAAATCGAATTTCCCGTTTGACAGAATAGTGACATCATATGAGATCTAAAAATAATAGTTTTTGCATTGTGCGTTCAGTACTCGGACGATCCTGTCTTGTAAAAAATAACATGAAGTGGCCTTAGCATATTATTACATAGATTATTAAGACTTTCTAAGTATTTTTAAGAATCTATATATGCATATAAAAGTGACCTTGTCTGTGTGTTCGTGCGTGCAGAACTGTCTCTAACAAACTAATCTGTCAACTGTTAGTCTACAGACTTGAAACTTGATATATATGGTATTCGGACATGTGGAACAAATTCGATTTGGTTTTTAACCAAAAAATTAACTGCTAAGAGGTAAACATGAAAAACTGGAACTTGGCAAGCATAAGGTGACTTAACTTGTTTCTTGCATGTATACATTTAGACGTTTAACTGCGTTAATTTTTAAAGTTTTGATATGCATGTGTCCATTCTTTTTTCAAAGTTTTTTGGGATTGTTCCTAGTACTCCTACTATTATAGGTATTATCTTCATTTTCTTAATCACCCATAATCCTTTCAGCTCTCTGGCTAGCTCTGTGTATTTCCTCAGTTTCTCCTTTTCTTTGATATTCACTCTGTAGTCAGCTGGAATATCAAAGTCTACGATTTGACAGGACTTTTTGTTCTTGTTAATTATTATGATATTCGGTTTTCTTGCTTTAATGGGTTTATCTATTCGTATGTCCATGCCCCATAGGATTTTGTGATTCTTGTTTTCAAGTACTGTTGCCGGTTTATGCTTGTACCATTTGTCTGTGTGTTTGAAATCCAGATGTTTGCATATTTCCCAGTGTAATGCTCTCCCGACTTGGTTGTGCCTGTTCTTGTATTCCTTTTGAGCCAGTTTGCCGCATTCGCTTACTATATGGTTTATCGCTTCGTGTCTTTGTTCACAGGAATCTGCATTTGCTGTTTCCTTGTGTTTTATCGATCTTTGCTTTGATATGGTTGGTTCTTATCAGGTTATCTTGTGCTGCAGTTATTAGGGATTCAGTTTCTCAGGTTTTTTTTTGTTTTGTTTTTTACACAGTGATCGTCACTTATCAAGGCCCGGAAGCCACTCAGGGATAAGGGTCATTGCAAGTACATTACGTTAGTGTGGAGATTTGATGAAGTGTTTACTTAAGGGGGCGGTTCATGAGGAAATTGTTAACATTGGACTTGAAGATATCCAAGTTGTAGTCCGGTGGGAAACAGGCAGACGGAACAGAGTTCCACAGGCATGCAGTTCTAAGAAAGAAGCTTTGTTCATGGAATCTGCGTTTTGATTTAGGCACAGATATAGAGTGGGGGAAATTTTTCACAGTGGATTCAGCTAGATGGGTGTTTTTCGTGAAAGATTGGCGAGGGGGGACCAGAGATTGGAGTTCAGATGAGCACCTGCCATGGAAATAACGATAAAACAAGGATAGGCTCGCAACGTCTCTTCTGTGGGAGAGAGGTTGCAGGGTAGAGAAAAGGGCATCCCCCACTAAGCCACAAAGTCTATTTTGTACTCTGTCAAGGCAGAATAGGCTGTTTTTAGCAGCTCCTGCCCAGATATGGCAACAGTATTCCATCCTTGGACGTACTTGGCTTTTATATAGATAGAGAATTGCATCAGTAGTGAGATATCTTCTGGAGCGGTAGAATGATCCCACCATCTTTCCAGCGACCATGGCAACAGACTTGATGTACGTGTTCCATTTCAGATCAGGAGTAAAGGTCAAACCCAGAAGCTTGTCAAAACACGGGGCCTCACCCAGACGAGAGCCATCCATCACAATTGATGGCAGATGGGGATCAGAGCGTTGATGATGTAAGGATAGGAATTTGGTTTTGGATGCATTAAAGGTAACCAGCCACATCTTCTCCCACTGAACCACACGCTCGAGATCAGAGGAGAGAGAATCAGAGAGAACTTTGTCATTTACAGCCTTTGATGTGTTGCCATAGATGGTCGTGTCATCAGCATAGATGTCAACGAATGATTTAAGTATGTGTTTAGGGAGGTCATTGATGTAGATCAGGAAGAGAGTTGGGCCCAGGATTGATCCCTGAGGGACTCCAGCATTTATATTGCAGGCCTCCGATTTTTGTCCATCTACCACTACTCTTATGAGCCTATCGGAGAGAAATGATTTAATGATTGAGAAAACATTTCCAGTTATACCGTAGCTGGAAATCTTGTGAAGTAGACCCTTATGCCATACCTTTTCGAAGGCCTTCAATATGTCAAGAGCAATTGCCCTAGAAAGGAAGCCTTTGTCAAGGGATTCACTAATCCTGTGGGATATAACCGTCAGCACATCTGCGGTAGATCTTGCAGAGCGGAAACCATATTGTGTGTCACTAAGAAGGTTATTCCTGCTGAGGTGGTTGACTATTTCTCTATTTAATATGGATTCCAGCAACTTACTCATAACACACAGGAGACTTATTGGTCTGTACTGAGAGGGAGATGACTTATCACCTGAATTCTTTTGTTTATGTGTCCTTTTCGTATCCATGTCCAGGTGTTTTCATTATTCTCATCTTTTGTTATTCTTATTAATCTTCCGTGTAGTTGCTTCTCTTTCCATTGTTTTTTTCTCGTTTTATCCGTTTTCTCTCTGTTTTCTGTTTTGTTGATTTTTTCAGTGTCTCTTGCTGCCATAATTATTCTTTCAGTATTTTGCATTATGTATTTTTCTAGTTCTTTTTCTTCACAATCTTCTATACAAACCAGTCCTCTCCTATCGTCTTTTCTTTTCACATAGAGTCTGTCAACATCGTCCTTTGGGTGTAGTGCGTTGTGCATAGTCATGAGTTTCCTGGTCGTCTTATCGAGCTGTCTCAATCCTTCTTTAGTCCACTCTATGGACGGTCCAGTGAAGTTGGGTGGAGTACTTATTCCCTACTTATTCTGAAAATGCTTAAGTTGTTTAAAGGTTTTAGTTGTGCAGCAGATAAAAGATGTTGCAAAAGTTTATTTGCGTTTTTCAATGGAAAAAGTCGAAGTATTAAAATTCTTAGATTAAAATACAGAATGGTATTAAATTGTACAGAATTGAAAGATGTTGTGTGACTAATTTTGTATCTGCGTTTTAATAAGTTCTTAATGTATATATGAAAAAAAAAGAAGTGAAAATGAAATTCTGAAAGTTAGAAAAGAATGTTTTTTTAGGTTAAAGTATTTGAAAGGGATAATGTGTGTAAAGAGAAGATGTTGCAATTCTAATTGCTTATCGGCATATTTTAAAATAATGCATTTAAACGAAAAGAAACAAAGGTGAATAATTTAAATTTTAGATGAAAATACAAAGTAGCGTTAAATTGTGCAGCGTATAAAAGAGATGTATTTGTGCATTTAGTTCGTGAGAGGTGTTATTAATCGTCTGAAATTCCCTTATTTCGATATTCCCTTTATCTGATAAACATATGCAAACAACCAATGAAAGTGTCCGGAATTTTTAAAAGTAGCGGTCCTTATTGCAAGCATTGTAAACGGAAGGACTAATGTGAAATGCATCGGAAGAAAAAGTAAATATTGGCAACGATGGTCCAAGAAAATGTGACAAATACAGAAATATTCCCGGTTACGATCATGAGAGAGGAAGGAGAAAATAACTAGTGAATAAGTATCATGTTACCAACGTTAAATATGATTTGTTTTGGAATTCTCCTAGGAATTTTTAAAAATAATTTAGGATAACGAATGAAAGTGACTGATGATATACACAAAACGTACATCAGATATTGGTTAGTAATCTGAACATATTAAATGTATATGCATTTGCAAAGCTATAATAAAACGGATCCACATAAAATTTTAGGAGAGATACTATTTTATGTATTGACCACCAGTATTTACTTTAACATTGTTCAATGCGTGAGAAATGCTAGGTAGTAGGTTATGAAAATATATTTATGACAAAAAGCTACACAGAAGCTTCTGCATTTCATCCTTGTAGAAAATCGGCAAGCTAAAATGCATAGAATTCGTGTCACCGGATGGTTTTATAAATACACATGGTGTTTATTCCAGCTAACAAATCAATCAAATTCTTTGTTATTCCTTCACACAGATTAATGTTTCTATTAGGCAATAGCAGGACTTCTCTCAAACAAAGATTCGGCTGACTTTTACTTCCTCATTGTTTGTTGTTTTGAATAAGGATGACTCCATCAATAATGAACTTAATTTTAATAGGTGCATGCTTGGATTTCTTTTTCTATTTTGTACTTTTAGATATTGGTTTAGTTTATATACTGTTATGTAAAATAGGAAGTTACACTTTGGTAAAAAAAAAAGTTACTCATTTTCAACTAATTACAAACAGTTAATCATTAATAACATACCTTGCGTTTCAGCATTAAATGACCTCAAATGAAAACAGTTGTTATTAAATAAACAAACCAAACCAAATCTCAGAAAGCTTTAGCCCATATTTTATTCTGATCACATGTTATGCAGTTTCGGCTTTAGAATCGTGTATTAATCTTTTGTTTTTCTAACATATGTGAAGATGGATCTTTTGTGGTGTTATTTACAGGAAAGAAACATTGGAATTAAAGCAGCAGCTACAAGAAAAGGAGGAGGTTATTATTGGTTTACGGAAAGACCTTTTAGGGACATCTGCTCGTTTATCTGATATCAAAGGTAAGAAATTGGCAGCAGTGAGCGCTTTTTCTAAAAAACAACTTGTATTTTTTATGGCATAAAAGCTACTATCAGTTATTATCGGTTTCTTAAATGTTTTTACACGTAAACACTTTTGTTTTTTCTTGCTCATGAAATCTTTCCTGAAGTCAATATTTATTGCTCTTTCTGCTTCTTGTAGAGTGTGTTCTCTCTCTCACTCTAAACACTTTCTCACTCTACAAATCTACTATCAAACCATGTATTCCATTTTTACTCCAAACAAGGCACAGTGCCACTTTGATGTAGGGGGCATATATTGCAGGGATAATATTTAGGGAGTTGAGCAGTAAGATGTCTGTTCACATTACACTTGAACTTCTGCTTGTCAGTACAGTTGGAGAAGCAGAAACCCGGAAGGTAATTCTAAAGTTTAGCAGTTCTGGGGAAGAAACTATTAGAGTAGAAGGCTTTCTTACATCTAGGGATCTTTACTGTGTAGGGATGGGAATTAGTTGCTTGTCGGGCTTGTCAGGGATATTTACGTCGAGAGGTTAAAAAGTCAGTGCATCCACCATTAAAATACTTGTAGAACAGGCAGGCGGATGCAACATTTTGTTGATGAGAGCGAGGCTGAAGCCTAGGTGACAGTTCAGGACCTATCAGGTTGGCGACTCTCTTTTGAACCCTGTCCAGGAATGATACTAGTAGCAAATGCACCAGCCCAAACGTGACAACAATACTCTATACATGGGCGAATGGTGGCCTTGTAGAGGTACAGGATATTTTCAGGCATAAGTAACTTTCTAGCACAGTAGAGAGAGCTGACCTTCCTCTCGCAGGAGGGACCTTTATGACCTTCAGGCCAAGATCAACGGAAATAAAAATGTTTTAAACAATTGGGTTCTAAGTAGGACGTCCCCCAGTACGAAAGGGTGAATGCGGTATTATGGTGAAAGAAGGTACTAGCTAAGAGAAACTTTTGTTTTAGTTCTGGAGTGACAAAGATGACCCTTTTTCCCCCTTTTGAGTTGGACTTGTGCCTAAGTTTTTTGTTCAGTTGGAACTTACTTTGCTTGAATAAAGTGTAGTATCTGTTCCGGTAGATACTGCAATCAGAGACCATTGTCCTTGTGGCAATGAGCTCCTGGTCCATGTAGGGGCAACCCTATATACCAAGATGCTCTCACTATCCAGCTCCCATTTGCCACCTCTCGGAAGCTGGTCCCCTTCCCCTTCCCCCCTCTCCACATTAAATAATGGCCTCATGCCTAATTTGCTCTCGTGGGGAAGCAAATAAATACAGCCCACCTTCCTCTTGCAGGAGAGACTTTTGTGGCCTTCGGGCCAAAGTTTTTTGTTCATGTTCATTTTTTGCTTGAATAAAAGTTTTAGTATCTCAAAGTGCAGTATCTGTAGTATCTATTTGATGCTGCAATCAAAGACCATTGTCCTTGTGGCAATGGGCTTCTGGTCCATATAGGGGCAACCCTATATACCAAAAGGCTCTCACTATCCAGCTCCTATTTCTCACCTCTCGGGAGCTAGTCCCTATTTCCCTTCCCCTCCTCCCTCTCCACATTAAAAAACGGCCTCATGCCTAATTTACTCAGTGGGGAAGCAAATAAACACAACCCACATTCCTTGCAGCGCCCTGGCAATGCTCTCAATGTATCTGTTCCAACTCATGTTCCCTGTGAACGTTAAGCCGAGAAGTTTGAAAGAAGTATTTTCAGGCAATGTATCTTTAACCATAGCTATTAGTGGTTGAAAAGGTTTCTTGTAATTATTGAAAGAAACAAGCTTAGTCTTGGCAGCATTGAATGTGACCATCCATTTTTGTTTCCATTCCTCTACAGATGGGAGGTCTTCTTCTAGTATTTCTGCCATTTCCTTAGATATATTTTCATTTGTTTTTCCTTTATGCCTGTTATAGAGCATGGTGTCATCAGCAAATAAAACCATCTCAGAGACAATTTTATCAAGGAGGTAATTTATTAATATCAGGAATAATAAAGGTCAAAAGATAGAATCCTGAGGTATACCTACATTTATATCATCTTGTTTAGATGTAAGACCGTCGGAGACAACCCAGATTCTTCTCTTATTTAAGAAGAATTTAATTATGTTAAGTAGTCGTCCAGTAATACGATAGGATCTGATTTTCCTAAGAAGATCATCTTGCTATACCCTGTCAAAAGCCTTAAATATATGTACGGCTACCACTCTACCCTTCCCTGCTTTTTCCAGTGTATGGTATATACGTTCAGAGATTACAGTTAGGATATCTAACAAAACCCTTAAGAAACTACACCCATAAATGTCCAAATTGAGAACTACTTATCATTTTTTTTCCAAAATGTCATGTGACTCATTAGTATTACTAGGTCCATGTATGCATAGGGAGCAGGTATGTTCAAATTTGTAGTACAACTCTCATACAGGTCACTGAAAGTTCCAACATGGCACCACATAGTAAAGAACTCTCAGAGAATTTTAAAAGACGTGTTGTTGCACTACAAGAAGATTGCTAACACCCTAACACTGAGCTGCAGCACAGTGGCTAAGATCATCCAGCGTTTTAAAAGAACAGGGTCCACTCAGAACAAGTCTCGGGTAGATCGTCCAAAGAAGCTGAATACACGTGCTGAGCATCACATCCAAATGCTTTCTTTGAAAGATCAGCGTAGAAGTGCTCTCAGCATTGCTGCATAGGGTGAAGAGGTGGAGGGTCAGTTTAATAGTGCTCAGACTATATGCTGCACTCTACATGAAATTGGTGTGCATGGCTGTCACCCCTGGAGAAAACATCTTCTGAAGACGATACACAAGGAAGCCCGCAAACAGTTTGCTGAAGGTATGTAAACAAAGCACATGAATTACTGGAACCATTTCCTATGGTTTGATAGACAAAATTTAATTTGTTTTGTTCCGATGACCTTAAGCATGTGTGGTGGCAACGAGGTGAGGAGTACAAAGATAAGTGTGTCATGCCTACAGTGAAACATAGTGGAGGAAATCTTATGGTGTGGGATTGCATGAATGCTGTAGGTATATGAAAGTTGCATTTCATTGAAGTACTGTGAAATGCTTCAGCAGAGCATGATCTCCTTCCTCCAGAAACTGGGTCGCAGGACAGTGTTCCAACAGACAATAACCTCAAACACACCTCCAAGACAATCACTGCTTTACTGGAGAGGCTGAGAGTAAAGTTAATGAATTAGCTAAGCATATCTCCAGACTTTAACCCAATAGAACATCTTTGTTCAAAATAATCTAAGCATTATCATTCTGAAATTTGGAGATGACGATTGATTATTTATATCATTTGGATTCTTCTATTCTCATCTTGAGTGTTATTTTCACAATGTTTCAGCCGATGTAATCTTTGGCCATCTTCAGGTGTATCTTGTCAAACTCAAGAATCTGCACGGAATTTCGAATGAAACACTTTATTTAATTTACAGGGTGGGAGTAGCCTGCTCTTGTTCCGTCAGCCATGACTTGGTAGAAGTCCTAAATAATTCATAATTGTATTTTTAGTGTCACCCACATTGAGAATTGAATCTGCAACCTCCAGAAGAGTATGACTTACAACTAAATTTTTTAATGATTACCTTATCCACTATGCCACAATGATCCATGGCATAGTTTATAAGGTAATACAAATAATACGAATCTAAGTATAGGGGCTAGTTCAGCTGAGCATTTCTTAATTAGTATAGCAGGGACGAGATCATGTCCACATGCCTTGAAGGTGTCTAAGTATTTTATGATATCACAGACAGGAGAAGGGGTGATTTTCAGATCATCAATTATGGCTTCCGTCCACATAGAGAAATTTGGGAGGAAGTTGTTTGTTGACTCTAGGGTGGAGTTGGAGGCGAATCACCGAGCAAGTAGTTCCGCCTTTTCGGTTGCTGTGTATGCGACCTTCTGGTTGTTGAATAGTGGGGGAATTACTGATTGCCCTTTATTCACTACACTATTATAAATTTTCCAGAAATCGTGAGTTCCTATCTTCTACGATTCTATGCTTTCCTTGATTATTTCAGTATGTCTTCGTTTGGCTGCGGCTATTACTCTCTTACAATCTAATCCAAATAATACGAATCTAAGCATTATTTATTCGTAATTGCGGCTGAAGAAGCGTTTGTTATTTTGTGTAATTCTAACCGACTTTGTATTTTTAGGGGAACTCAGTGAAGAAAGTAAGAAGAAAGTGGAATATAGTAAATCCTCAATCAACAGGCAACAAAAGGAAATGAATGATCTCAGACAAAAACTGGCAGCTTTATCGCAAGTGATTGAGGAAAAAACACAACGCATTAAAAGGTTGCAAAGTGATTTGGAGTAAGTAATCATATGCAAATATTACATATCAAGTGTGTGCTTGTATATATATATATATATATATATATATATATATATATATATATAGTGTCATGCTCGAGAATAAAATAAGTAACATCATATAAGTTACTATTGTTGTATTTATGGTGTGTTTAAAAGAATGACGACACACTGATATATAAAAATATAACAATATATCTTTATTCTTGCTGGCAGTTATGGATGGTTGGTTATTAGGAGGGAGATTGAAACTCAGTAATTCGATGAGTTGATTCTTCTTGGAGCCCAAATCGTCAATCAATCTCGATATCTTTTTCGGCTGTTATTATTTTAACCATTTATGACCATCTGAAACGCCTCTTCGAGACGACATTGCCATTGTAACTACACTCCAAAGACTGTTTTATTCAGCCATTGTCGTTTCACTGAATTGACCTGAGTTTGGTTTGACTTTATTACACCTGTGTTGTTTTTTTTTTACAAGGTGGTCATCACTTATCAAGGCCCGGAAGCCACCACGAGGATAAGGGTAATTGCATGTACAGTACGTTAATGTTGAGATTTGATAAAGTGTCTACTTAAGGGGGCGGTTCATCAGGAATTTGTTTATGTTGGACTTGAAGACATCCAAGTTGTAGTCAGGTGGGAAACAGGCAGACGGAACAGAGTTCCACAGGCGTGCACTTCTAAGAAAGGAGCTTTGTTCCTGGACTCTACGTGTTGGTTTTGGCACAGATAAAGATTTTTGACAGTGGTTTCAGCTAGACGGGTGTTTTTCGTGAAAGATTGGCGAGGGGGTACGAGGGATTGGAGTTCAGACGAGCATCTGCCATGGAAGTAACAATAAAACAAACCTTTTGCCGAAAGTGGCCTTTCACATTTAACTTATCTTCTTTTTTGACGATCAATCAAGTTTGTTGTTTCTTCCCATGCAGGTGCCTGGTGTCAGGTTTATTATTTTTATTCAAAAGACTTTTTGGTACATTCGATAATTATTTTATGCTGTTTCTTGTATTCGTTGCAAGGTGTGCATCTTTGTCAAAATAATTTCTCTGTACACTCGGCCCATTTGGCATAAAGGTAAGAGTGCTAATGGACCGAGAGACTAGTGTTCTATCCTCGATCAAGTCATACCAAAGACTTAAAAAATGGTACCTGATGTTCTATTGGTAAACACTCATCATTATATGTAGTGAATCAAGGACAAATGTAGTGACCCTGAAATGTAGTGGTGCTTTCCCCTATACCTCGGTATAGCAGCTATTGAAAAGGGAGCCTTTGGGTTGCCCTTGATTATCGTTGGCCACTTAGCTTATATCCTAACATAATTTGTAAATGCAATTAGGTTTGTTAACTGATAATTGTTTCCAACATCTAATGTGATGAATTTGGGCAATTTATTAAAAAAATGCAGAACGATTCATCAGATTTAATAAAATATGGAAGATCAAAAAACAAAAACTAATTACAAAAATTTACAAAAATTAGGATATTGAAAGTCAAATAAACCTTTAAAATATTACAATGAAGAATGACAAAAAGGCGAGGTGCGATATATGCTACAACAATCCTTTTGGCCAAGATCAAAGTGTAGTATCTGTTCTTCAGATGCGGCACTTCCATTTCTCGTTCTCTTTCAGTGGAGGAGAAATCCTTCACGACTGAGACAATTTTTATTTTTGTACCTTTTCTCCACGTTAAAAAACGACACTGGCGTCTAACTCTGTCCCGTATGGAGGCAATTCTGGCCCAAATTGTAGCTATTTTGTTAAAACTGCAAAAGTATTTATCCACGTTAGCAGGGACGCCCGGCGTAGCCAGGTTATAAAATACGCTTAAATATGATATTGTAATTCTTGCAGATTTCATATATATTATTATAGAGTTAATCTTCTATCGATTTTTATATATTATAAAGTTGCGATTTAAAAAAATAAAAAAATATATCTATATAACTTGGGTTCCTTCAGCTATAATCGCAACCGAAACCAAAACTTATGAAGAATTCTTAGTAAAATTATTTATAAAAAAATTAAATGACTTGAGAGCCATCAGCTATAATTGAAACCGAAACAAAAACTTATGAAGAATTCTTGGTAAAATTACTTATTACAAGAAATGGAAGTACATAACAATTAAACGACCCGGATGTAAGCATGGCACAGATACTAACACACATGCTATCGTATTAATATATAGATTGTTTCCATGAACTTCAGTTATTTTCCTCTGATTGATAATGAAATAAACATGTCTAATTAGTAGTCCAATTTTTTTTTTTTTTTTTTTTTAACTCATGTTTGTGTAATTTGATGTCTTTATTATCCATAATTTATTTCATGTGATCTGATGGTTCTGTTGTTCGTATTTGTTTATCCAATATGTGTCTAATTAGAATTCTTTCTAGAACGACATTGAGTACTTGATCCATTAGTGAAAATGTTTCTATGCAACGAACTGGATTCGAACTTGACACACTCAGGTTGTAAGTTTGTGTTGTTAACCATTTAGCCACCGTTACCTCCTTGTTTGTATTGTTTGATCCATGATACAATTCTGGATCTGTGAATTTTTCCAAATCCAAAGAAAACAGGATCTCTGCAACAACATGATGTCTTGTATCAAATGTTTAAGTACGGGAGTCATTCCAAAAGTAAGGCTTCCTGGTTTTTAACTCCAAAACTAAAACGTTTAAAAGCTACGAAGACGGGAGTGGAAACATTAAAACAAAAGACCTTTTGTACCCCAGAATTTATTTTTCTACATAGTTACCACCATTCTCATTGCATTTTTCCAGTCTCTTTTGATATCTCAGTTGTAAAAGTCCTGAGCATGCTTTGTCACTCAATTCTTTGTCTCCACTCTAAAATAGACGAACCCATTTCCTAACTGTGCTGACATCAACTGCATTGATTTCGTAAACGTTCCACTTACGCTAGGGAATGTTAATCGGTTCAATTTTTTTCTGCATGGAGGAATTTAATGACGTATCTCTGCTTCTGACACACGTCCATGACAGGGGTTACTTTCTTAGAGTCTTACATCGTCAATATCTGCAATAAAGTGATGAATCTTCCAAGTCATGAATATATAAGTTCAGTCATCATCATAATGCAATTTGCAATTCCCTCTGATCCATTCGTGCGAAATATAAAAAAAGGAGGCATTACTTTTGGAACGCCCCTCGCATTTAAAATTTTAATATTGAACCACATAATTTGAAATAAAAATAAGTATTTTCAAATACTGGCATAAGCTTCCTTACTGACCTGGACGGACAAAGAATAAAAGAAAGGAGGAAAGAAGAGAAGATGGAAACAAATATGTTGTAATGACTTCTTTTATCTCTTCTTCTTCTTCTTTTTTTTTATAATAAATTAATACATAATGTGTTTCCACTCCGTCAGAGTGAACCTGAGAGTAATGGTTATGAATAGATAACTGTACGCTTCTCAAAACTTGGGGCTTTATCACCGGATGGACTTTAAAATAATACCCAAGACCAGACAGCGTATGTGTATGTTTGAAAAATTCAGTTTATTATTTAGCAGCTTTATTTAAAAAATGTTTTTATATTTTAAGGCGAGAGAAAGCATCCTCAATTACATCCAAGAAAAATAATCAAGATCTCAGTGAAAAAATTGCATTATTGGAAAGATTTTTGCAGCAAGAGAAACAGGATCGGCATAAAATTGATCAATTTAATGACAGAGAGGTAAGTTGAAATACTCATCAGAATTTCTCCTCAGATGAACTTTTCTTGTTATTATAAATTATAGGAAATGAATCGATTAATAAGATAGACACTGGCAAAACTGAGATACTCGTATTTGTGGTGACATTCACCTAAGTTGGGTTGAGCTAGCTTCTGCCTGATGGAGACTGCAGCTCAAACCATAGCTGCACACACACGTTTCTGGACAAGATCACATGAGATGGCTAGCCACTTACGATTCCACTATTGAAGACCAATCTCTTGTGGGCTAGTGGGTGCTGCAAAGTCTCTTTCATGTAGTATTTCTCATTAAAAAATGTTTAATTTTTTAAAGCAAAGAGACCCAAATCCTAGCCTTAGTTTCTATTTAATCTGCAAATAGAATTCTTTCCAGAGATGATTGATGTAAAATCGAGGCAGGAGGAAGAGGTCAAAGGGTAAACAAAATAGTCGAACAATGACAAATGACATCACGTTTTCAAGCTAAGAGAAACAAAGGCTTTCAAATGAGTCTCTTACTAGAAGCCGTGTAAATAGGCACGACCAATAATGTAGGAAACATGTAATTCAAGATGAATGTTACTTTGATATCTATGTCACTCATTTCATTGAGTTAGAAAATGAATTTAAGAAGTAAACGAGTAGATAAGTCTCTCTTTCCTAAGTCCATTCTCTCCAAATAAAACCTTGAAGAAAACTCAGCAGATGTCTCCTTGTGTACTTTTTCTTCATAAAAAAGCAGCTTATTTCTACAGTATCCTCAAAACGAGTTTATTCATCTTAGTTAAACAGACGACATGATCGATAGTCACTCATGAAATAGTGACGATAAAGAGAATAAAAAGACCCTTTATAAATGGGATGCACGTATGTGTGAGGGGTGTTCCAAAAGTAAATCATCCTATTTTTCATTCCATCTGAATGGAAGGACTGCAAATTGCATTGTTATGATGACTGAACTTATGCATTCATGACCTGAAAGTTTAATCTCCCTGTTGCAAATATTGACGGTATAAGACCCTAAGAAAGCAACCCCTGTCATGGACGTATGTCAGAAGCAGAAATGCATTATTGAATTCCCCCATAAATAAAAAAATTGAACCGTAAAACATTCACCAATGTCAAATGTTTACGAAACTGATCCAGTTGATGTCAGCACAGTTAAGTAAAGTAAACACTTCGTCAAATCTCCACACTAACGTAATGTACTTGCAATAACCCTTATCCCTGAGTGGCTTCCGGGCCTTGATAAGTGGTGATCACTGTGTAAAAAAAAAAAAAAAAGTTAGGAGATGGGTTCGTCTATTTCAGAGTGGTTGCAGGGATGTGAGTGATAAAGCATGCTCTAGACACCCATGCACACCCACCACCTCATTGCTGGCAAAAGTTAATTGGAGATGGTAATGACTATATAAAAAAATAAATTCTGGAGCACAAAAGGTTGCTCGTTTTAATAGTACCACTCCTGTCTTTATAGCTCTTCAATATGTGAGTTAAAATAAATAGGAGGCCTTACTTTTAGAATGACCCTCATATAAAGGCTTTTATTTTGCTATTGAAAATGTTACTCTGTCTCTGTAATTCTCCTATATCACGAAAAATTTCCAGTCTTTTGCTCCGTGACAAGGTTAAAAAAACAACTGCCAACCTAAACTATCAACTAAACTCCAACCTCTGTCCCATCACCGAAATGTGGCATCCTTGTGCCTGTTTTACAAGTATTTCAATGGCAAGTGCTCTGACAAACTCCAAGCACTAGTAATCCACTAATGACAATATCCTTGACAAACCTGACAAGCAGCAAAATCCCACCCCTTCACTGTATAAATCTCTAGATGCTGTAAAGCCTTCTACTCGAATGGCTTTTTTCCCTCGAATTGTTGCACTCTAGAATTCTCTCCCGGGCCTCTGCTTCCCTGACTGTACTGACATGCTTAAATTCAAGAAAAATAATCCAGATCTCAGTGAAAAAATTGCATTATTTTCATTGAGATCTGGATTATTTTTGCAGCAAGAGAAACAGGATCGGCATAAAATTGATCAATTTAATGACAGAGAGATAAGTTACCCAACTACCTGAATAGTATCCCTGCAAATGTAATCCCAAATAGTAGCCCATAGCGACTAGGTGGCTCTGTGTCTTATTTGGGGTGAATTGACAAAAAAGAAAAAACTATATTAACAACGAGTTTAATTGTTCCTATTTTTCAGAACCAGCAAACATTTTTTTGGACATACAGAATTTGAAATGTAATGTAAACAGACATCTTGCTGCCCAACTCCCTAAATAGTATTCCTGCAAATCTGGTCCCAAATAGTATCTCCTCACGACTAAATGGCTCTGTGCCTTGTTTGAGGTGTAGTAACATAAAAAAAAAACGATTTCTAGTAACAAGTTTAATTGTTTCGATTTTTCAGAACCAGCAAACATCTGAATTGGCTAATCTCGGTGCTCAGTGTCGAGGAGAGAGACATGAACAAGTGATTAATCGCCAGCGAACAGCCCTTGCTGAACTGCGTCAGAAAATCAAGACAATAGAACAGAATAAATTCCGTGAGTAAATACAAATTCAAGACATAACAAGAAAGATGAAGAGAATCTTCTACCATTTCAGTCTCAGCTTGTCTGCTCATGTCAGCATTATGTCTTCCTGGCATTGGAAACTTGTCGCAGTACAAGGAACAACTTGAATAAAATCAAATAGAAAATGCAACTTGTATCTTTGGAATGATTTTCAAGTTTTTTCACTACTTTTCCGGGTTTTTTTTTAATAATTATTTTCTTTTTTTCATTCCTTTTTAATTTTTTTTCTATCTTTTTTATGTTCGTTCAAATAATCCATTTCAATTAATGCATTACAATAAGAAGGCGTTGAAATACATGGTTAGAAAGAGAAAGAGTTGTGTAGCAGAAAGAAAAGAGAGATCCATACCTCCTATTCATCTCAGAAGATACAACCTAGGCAGACATTGGTTTCTGTATGTCACTCTGTACAGTGTCAACATTTTCTTCGTTTTAGTGTTTAGTCTGTTTATATCTTTTTGTGGCCAGTTAATATTACCAAAGTCGTATGTTATCACAGACATGGCTAGTTGGTTAATGGCAGTTACATTATTTTTGTTTGTAAGCTATGTTTTAAAAATTTTCCTTAGCATACATAATATCTGCCAGTTTTTTCTCTCAGCTGAGCATGCTCAATTAAATCGTTCTCTTCTATGCTATGGTATTTATATTGTTCCTGCCCTTCTAAGTTTTTGATGCCAGTATCTTCACCAAAATTGTGTGTTTTCCATCTAGATTTTCTTACCAGCTTTGATGGAGTGCTTGGCACATTTGTCTTGACTAAACATTATTCCAATATCTTTGGAGAAGGTATGTATGACCTGTAAAAGTCGACTTGAGACAGTGTCTGAATTAGCAATAACAGCTTGAGGTCATCCATGAAGAGCAGATGGTGACTCTTGTTCAGATTTTATTGGCAGCCCTAGCCAGATTGTAGACAGTTTTTATTCAGTATTTTACTTAGCATATCTATCACCAGGCAAAAGAGTAAAGAAGATAAGGTATTCCTTTGGAAGATTCCCTTTGAATCTTGTCATCAGGAATTCTTATTGTTCCCTTAGTATGCCTTAATAATATTATTGTTTGTTACATTTTTATATGTACAGCCATGGTTTCTTTGATCAAGGCACTGCAGTAGCCATTTGTGGTCACACTATCATATGCTTTTTGGTAATTAATCCAAGTAATGCTTAAGTTCGTCTGCCTTTTCCCACAGTCTTAAAGGATGATCTTATTAATCAACAACTGGTCCTTTGTGCCTAAACACTTCCTTCCACACCCTGCTTGTTCTTTTTTGCAGGTATGCTTCGGAGGAGGTTAGGGTTCATGAATGATGTATGCAATCAAGCAATTGAAGAGCTTGTAGACAGTAGTGAGATAGCAGATGGGTCTATATTTGCTAAGGTGATTGTGTATATCCTCATTCTCAAACAGAGGCCTCCAGTAATCCTTCATCCCTTGAGCAGTCATGCATTTTTAAAAAAAAAGGTCAGTTTTGGTTTTCGCACTCGCTCTCCTATTGTATTCTTTTGGCAAGTGCTAGGATCCTGCTCTCAAGTTCTGTCACTATGTTTTTCAGTTCCCCTACTTTTGTCTCACATGTTTAACTGAGTCTGCAAACGATGTTCTTCAGCTGCACTGCAGGTGAAGAACAGGGAATTGTTTAATTTGTGACAATTCCTTTCTGCAAAGATTCAGTTGATTTTGCAGCTTCTGTTTCCAATGTTTTAAATCCTCACTATATTTTAAAATAATAAATGTCTTGTTTTGTGTTCCATTGTTTTTGGAATTGAAGGCCTGTTTTTTCTAACAATGTAGAGTCATGCAACATATGAAATCCGGTTCAGAGTTGTGTTGTATGGGATAAGCCTCTGGAGAGCTATTTGTTTTATTGCTGCTCTGGTAGTTCTTATGGTTTAAACTTTTGGCAGCTGAGGTTTTTTCTCCAGTCCTATCCTCTGGCCTTTCTCAATGATCTTACTAAGCTCTTCTGCCAGGGCTAAATGCTCATCATTCGGTTCTGGTAATTCCTGAAGTAGTGGTGGTGGTTTAGGTGAAGTAATTTCATTACTGATAATGGTAAGGCAGAACCAAGGTCCAGTGAGGGGTTGTTTTGAGGTTTTAGCTGATAGTGGCGAAACACCTGCCAAAAGAAGATCCTAGTGGTAACATGGATTCATGGTGAGATGTCATTAGCCCAAACAGTTTGGGTGGTGATGTGTTTTTGGCTGTGCTTTTGAAGTGGTGCATTGGATTGTGGGAATCATGATGGAACATTCTAGTGGATTCTTTTTGTTTTTATGAGAATTGATATTTCTATTATTTTATTCTTGGAATCGTTTGAGATGAGTAATTTGTATATTTATTTGTGGACTGTTATCTTCATCTTCATAGTTCTTCCACAACGTTTCGGCCAACTAAAAATGCTTTGCTATATTTGTTTGGAACACATGATATAAAAAACACTGATGATTTGGAATTAGCCCAAGATTTCAGAAAATAGTTACCTCCTCTGTTAAGGTACAAATTATTCTGCTTATTTTTCTACTTTTTTAATTTTCACTAATTTTCTTCAAAAATTATTTTACTTAATAATTAATTTTCAACTTTATCGTTTTTCATAATTTTTGGATATGTTCAATATTGTGACATGGCAATTAATTAGATGCAATTGGTTTTATTTGAAATTCAATATTTTGATTTTCAAATTTCGCTATTAAAATGAAGAAGCACTCATTTCTTTATACAAGTAAAATAAATTATTTCAATGTTGATGCATGATAAAAATGGTAGACATATGAATGACACACTTAAATAAACAGGAAAAAAGGTTTGACATAAAGATTCTCGAATTTGATGACACATCTGAAGAAAGTCATGGTGACATTGACCGAAACATTGATAAAATAAAATCCAAGATGTGAACGGTAATTTAAATAATTCAACAGTGCTTATTCAGACTGGCACTTATAATGATAAACAAAAAATGAAGAAAAACTTATATATTGTATCTACTTGTCACAGAATGGAGATTGTATATTCCGAAAGTCACAAACATTGATCAAGTATTTTTTTTTTTTATTTACGGAAAACAAATTTGTCGTTTTTTTTTTTTACCGATAAGTAACAGACGAGACCATGTTTTTCTAGAGAATATAATAAAGGGAGATAATCAGATATTATTTTGACAGTTTTCATATTAGGGTTCGCTGCCCTTGTTCATCGATTCGGTGATTGTAATATGGACATTTTTTTTACCCTCGTCGAAACAGTGAAATTTGAGTTTCTTGAATAAAAGAAAAAGAAAACTACTTGATCAAATTATGTGAGTTTTTTTCATCTTTGTCCCGTGACTGGTAACAGAAATTTCTGTATTTGATTAAATTTTAAATGCCGCCATAAGTGTGAATCTAAATAACTAATCAATTAAACTAATGCAAATATTTAGTCTGTTGTTTTAAAGCAAATAAAATTGATTAAAGTTTTTGTGGTGAGACAGAAATATGCTCCTTTCTTTATAGTTCTGGATAGAGGCTAAGCCCCCCCCCCTTTCCCCAAATATTTAAACTACCATAAAATATATATTTTAAAATTTATTTCAAATATCATAAAATATATATTTTAAAATTTATTTAGAATTCTATAAAACATATATTTTAAAATTTATTGAAAATTCTATAAAATATATATTTTTGAATTTATTTAAAATACCATAAAATATATATTTTAAAATTTATTTCAAATATCATAAAATATATATTTTAAAATTTATTTAGAATTCTATAAAATATATATTTTAAAATTTATTGAAAATTCTATAAAATATATATATTTTTGAATTTATTTAAAATACCATAAAATATATATTTTAAAATTTATTGAAAATTCTATAAAATATATATTTTTGAATTTATTTAAAATACCATAAAATATATTTTTTTAAATTTATTTAAAATACCATAAAATATATATTTTAAAATTCATTTAGATTTCCTTAAAATATTTATTTTAAAATTTATTTGAAATACAATAAAATATATATCTTAAAATTTATTTAAAATACCATAAAATATATTTTTAATTTTTTTTTTAAATTATGCTGCCTGTACACAAATAAAATTGATTACAAAAATTTTTGTGGTAAAGAGTTCATAAGTTTTCTCCTCTATAATTGTAAATAAGGGCTAAACCCTCACTATATTTTAAAATAAGCATTTACTCTGTTGTTTTTGTTTTGTTTTTGTTTTTCAAACAAATAGCATCAATTTATTTTAGTTAAAGGTGTACTTCTACACGCATTTCATATTGTTTTTAATAGAGGATGTCACTTCAATGTCATATATTTTTTTTAGATATACCTACGTTTTTAATTTTTTTTTTTTTTGTGAGGGATTTTGCTGTCACTCGGATTTAAGGTTAGTTGTAAGAGAGAACTTTTTGAGAGGGGGCTGTTGTCACCCGAACTTATTAACTTAGGATTAAGAGACGATTTTATGGGGAGAGACATTCGAACTTGGGGAGAGTAGTAGATTAATTTGAACACACATCCACAAATAGATAACTTTAAACTAAGAGCATAATATTTATTTATATATGGTGTTACAGAAGGTGATGCCAAAACAAGTTAATAAGTATTCACATTTTGCTGAAATATGAAACACACACACACACACACACACACACACACACATGCGCGCGCACAAATACACATATATATTCCGATTTTTTAAAAGATTCACACAAATTTACTTGATGTGCCTGAGAGTGTTCTTGGATAGGCTTTATATCGGAATGCAGCTAGTAAGTACCATAAGTCAATTATCGAAAAAATCCGATTAAAGAATGAACAGTCTGATCTTGATTAAAGTTAACACTCTTATACAGCCTAACATCACAAGTGCAATTAAGAAGTTTCATCACTGTACATGTAGAAGGGTCTAGCATATAAAATCAACTGTAGACTCTTTGATAAGAAATGGGCATGTTCGAAATGAAGGTTTCTATTTAGAGCACAATAGAACCATAATCTTTAACTTCTGCATTTTAAACTTTAATTTAAACCATTATATAAAATTATTTTATAAAATCAACAGTAGATTCTCTACAGTGCAATGTAGACTACAATGTATTGTGGACTAAGTCACTGTGGGGAGGCATGTGAAGCTTCTTTCCGGTGCAGCATGGTGGGTCCTCAAACAGAGCAGCATTTTAAAACAGTATTCATTCTTTTGTTGAATGTTTTCTGACTCTAATAATGTTTCTACTATGTCGTTATTATTCTAAATAATTATTTTTTTTATGTTAAATTCATATGCCGACGTCCAGGTTTCCAATCCATATCTCGCCCTAATAATGTTATAATTAGAAGATAGTAAGAAACATTATCAGAATTTTAATAGTAAATATAAATGAAAAAAACTAAGTTAGGTAAACTCCAGCCCGGATACAAGGACAGATGAAAGACCTTGGCCTTAATTCACGCCATTCTGACTGAACTGATTACATACATTACTGGTGGCATACTTCAGCCATTTCAAAGATGTGGAACAGTTGAATGTTACACGTCTATTCATCTCCAACTAGTCTGCCAATATACCAAAATTCCAAGGGAACCATAGTTAAACTGCTAAATAAGATTTGTTTTTATTATCTAACGTTTCTGACCGAATTCATACTTGGTTGACTCCACCATATAGTTTCAAAACGTTTCAACCATTACTACAACATAGCAGTTGGAATCTGATGATTGTTATGCAAGACTGTTATCTGTACAGTTCGTTCTGTCAACAACAGGGACATATGACAAGGTGCTGCCTGGAAAAAGCTTATTAGAAAAACGGTCTCTCAGAGACAAATGGAAGGATGAAAAATGGTGGAAATCAGAAAGCATAAATACACAAGTGCCCCACAACTGTCTTTTCTCCCATACTACAAACAGAACTTCAGCGGTGGATGCTGGAGAAACCAGCAGTGGAACTGATACAAAACATAGATAGATGGAACAGAGATCAACTAAGAACCAAGTGGAAGAACAAGAATTCCATTCACAAGAAATAAGAAATGAATGAGGAGGGGTCACGTATGACAATAAAATTTCCAGGCTCACCAGTGAAGACGAAGAATAAGAAGAATAAGAAGAAGAAGAAGAAAAAGCTTCTAAAGTTTCTCTTTAGAAGCTTTTTCTTCTTCTTCTTCTTCTTCTTCTTCTGAATGAAAAAGAAGAGGATAAAGAACAAAGCACAATTGATAAACATCCAGCCCCAAAACAAATTCCCTAGAGAACATTACTCTATCCTACACCCCTACACTGCTGACCCCTGCTCCAACAGCAATACCCGCCTCGCCCCCCCCTCCAAATCTTAAATTGGGGAGGTAAATCTACAGTGTTGATTCCATGTCATTTGGAATAAGTTTACCCGTTATCCAAAAGAGAAATATGAAAACTGCAGGATTTCCAACATTTGCTGAGAAAAGGCATCAACATGTCGGATGAACATTTTGTAACGACCTTTGTGAGACTACCAGTTGACTTCAGAAATTCTCTTTGAAGTTATAAAGAGAACCATACCTGGAACGAATCTAAAAGTTGAAAAAAGACTCCTTCCTGAAAGAACTGCCACCGATATATAAAAGAAAAATCTCAATTTTTGTTTAACTACTAAAAAAACACTCATGTTTCATCTAAACATCAACAGAATTGAGTGCAGTGGCTAGAATACCAGGAAACTGACCAGTAGTTACACTGAACATAGTGAATATTGTTGGCGTCCTTGCCTTGGCAGATATTGGAATTGTGTGTAACACTGCTTAAGGTAAGTTTATTGCGCTTTTCTTGATTAGTTTGTGTACTCAGAATGGATGTAAATTGCATCTCAGGATGGGTATAGCTGAAATTCAGGAGACCCGTTACACTTTCTAGAAGGGATGGATAAGTGCTTGCTGACAGTTATCATGCTTTTCAGTATACAGCGGCCATTCCAGAAGAGGTGTTTAATAATAAAATAAAGTCTTTATGTTTAGGTGCAGGGTGTTTATATGGGTCCCTTTTTATTCTCTTCATCGTCACTGGTTCTGCGTTTCATGAGTGGCCATCAATCGTTTCATATGTTTAGCTATGATGAATAAAACTCTTTTCATCATTACCGTTTCTTCTTGTGGTTGCTATAGAAATAAGCTTCTTTTCGTGAAGAAAGGGGACATAAGAAAACGTTCACTGAGTTTTCTTTAAGATTTTATTTGGAGAGAATGGATTCAAAAGAAAAAGAGAGTGAGAGAGAGAAAGAAAGAAAGAAAGAAAGAGAGAGAAAGAATCTTATCATAGCTAATTGTTTACTTATAACCTTTACTTTATAACTTACTGAAATGAGTGGTGCAGACGGACAGACACTTGAGGTAACATTCCATTAGAATATTTCTACATTATTATCTGATTCACACAGTTTTTATCTAGAAACTGATTTGAAACTGTTATCCCCTGCCTCAATTTTCATTCAATCTTGGGTACGATTTTATTTTACAGATCTTTGTTATCATGCACTCAGTCACTTGTCAAAATTCATCCTAGCTAACTTAATCACCATTGACGTAGGGTCCCTAATATGTTACGCCTGTCCACGCCTGTGTGGTGGTGGTGGTGGTGGTGTTGTTGTATGCCAATCACCCTAGATAGGTTGAACCGGCTTTCCTCAGAGGAGAAAACGTCAAGGGAATATAAATTCACAGGCGGTCCCTGGTCACCTGTAATATTTGATACATTTTTAGTCAGGAAGCCTGTTCTGGTAGCACCAGATGCCATAACAGGTACTACCACTCTGTGTCAAAGTGGACCTGGGAGCAATGTTAACTAAGGGACAACTGCACACTCCTCACAACTCCCAAATGTGGCCTCACCACTGGATGTCTTCTAAAGTCATACCCAGGTTAGAGTTGAAGCATATTACCTTCGATACACTGCTTGTGCCTGCTGAGATATTTTTTTGCTTTCCTTAGAAGTTCATGTTAATTCTCCTATTTGTAGGGCTAGACTATGATATGACGCAAATTAGAGAATCTTCTCTGTCCCCACCCCGACCAGTGATAGCTTGGTTATCATCTAAGAAGGGGCATCACTATTGGTGAATATATTTTTAACACAAAAAGTTAAACAGCTACAAAGCTGGAAGTAGTACCATTAAAACAAGCAACCCTTTTATGTTTCGGAATTCATTTTTCTATATAGTTACCATCGTTCTCAATGCACTTTTGCTAGGAATTCAATGACGTATTTCTGCTTCTGATGCACGTCCATGACAGAGGTTGCTTTCTTATAGTCTCACACTAATAATATCTGCAATAGAGTGATGGAACTTTCAGGTCATGAATGCATAAGGTCAGTCATCATAACAATGCAATGTGCAATCTCCTCTGGTCCATTTGGGCGGAAAAAATAGGAGGCATTACCTTTGGAACACACCTCGTATATATATATATATATATATATATATATATATGACATAATGCGGACCGAGCGATGCCGAGTGACCTTGCTAGTCGACACGAATTCAGAGGAATTCGCACGGCTGAATTCTAATGATGATGATGATGATGGTTTGATGTTGTTTTAAACAGAAATGTCTATGGGATTTTGTCAGAGAGAGAAAAAACAAATAATTGTTCTTATCTTATTGTTAGAAATCCGTTAACAACGAAAAGGTTGTTTTTAAACCCTCTGTTGAGCAATACGAAGAAATCCAGAGATTCTTAAGCTGACAGCTTGGGGTGGGAATCGGGGGTGAGGGGTGACTAATAACTCCTAATTACATGATAAGGAACACCTCAGTGCAATGAGGGTTAAAAATGGGGATAGATAAAGCCGAAAGGAGGAGTAGAAATCAGGGAAACAGAGAGAGGGAGGAAATTCAAAAGAGGAAAGGAAAGAGAAAAAGAGTGACTCCAGAAAGGTGGAAGGAGGAATTACTGATTTGATAAAAACAAGACACTTGGCTAATTGGGGTCTTTTTTCGCTGATCCCTTTCCGTGGACTGATGGTAGATGAAGAACGGAGAACTTGGTAAAAGAAACAAAACTGCCAGCCCCCTAAGTTGCATGACTAGGCCAGTGTGTAACTATTATTTGTAAATTTAAAGACAATAATCAATTCTATGTTAAGAAAAACCAATTAAGTTTTGACTTTATTTTCTTTGATTGGAACGCCGTTGTGAATGCAATATATTTCTCCGATAGCCCAGGTGACGGTTGGAAGCTGATTTGAAAGCAGAACCGGAGAGCGACCTACGACAACGGCGAAGACGAATGCGACTACTAGACAAAACCATGGGTAATGCCACAGGTATCGGCTACGGGTGCATTTCAATCACAAGGCTATGCACCTGAGCTGAGCTGCACTGGAGGGGTTACATATATAATGTGTGTGTGTGTGTAAATATGATTCTTCAATTATATTTCACCTTTTATTTATACCAATCCTTTAATTTATGAAGCTCAATGTAATTAAAGAGCATATAACAAATAAATGACAAAAATCTATATTCCAGATTATAAGATGTTGACCATCATTACCATTTATTTGAAGTATGTATGCACAATTCTTGACAGCACCTGTTTCGTAGCGCAAAATCATTCATTTAATTATTATATCAATCAATGGATCTATTTCGCCCTTAACTCAACTTCTCTCCCACGTTTCGGATTTTGTAATCATGTCCATATGCATTTATTTTCTTTTAAAAATATTGATAAGTGCTTTTTCTTCTGATGAGTTAAGGGCGAAATAGATTAATTGATTGATATAATAATCAAATGAATGATTTACACTACAAAACAGGTGCTGTCAAGAATTGTGCATGTCAACATACTTAAAGGAATAAATGGTAAGATGGTCAACATTCTTAAATTTTAAAATATAGACTTTTGTCATATATATATATATATATATATATATATATATATATATATATATGACAAAAGTCTATATTTTAAATTTTAAGAATGTTGACCATCTTACCATTTATTCCTTTAAGTATGTTGACATGCACAATTATATATATATATATATATATATATATAATATATATATATATATATATATATATATATATATATATATATATATATATATATATATTAAAATTATTTATACAAACATTAATGGCTACATATATGCATACATGTTTCTGTAATCACCCGCGTTGGGGGATTACGTCTTCAGGCCAAGAATTACCGTTGAAAACTCGGGTGATTACACAAACATGTATGCACATATGTAGCCATTAATGTTTGTATAAATAAATTTAATATACCTGCTCTGTTCACTCATTGAGCACTCTTTGGTAGACACATGTTGTTTCATTGAATGTACTTCTAGGAAACTAAACTCTACTGGCTATATATATATATATATATATATATATATATATATATATATATATATATATATATATATATATGTTCTAACCGTAAATATTAGGGCTTGTATATTCTATTTTTTATATTAAAATTTTGCATATTATTAAATGTTTAGTTGAAGTTTTTGAAAAGTATAACATGTCTCTTCATCATTTTTTAGGTACAAGTACTCTAATCTACGAATTGAATACGCATGTACATGTACAAAATACATTTTATTTTGTTCATAGCATTGAAGCATCTCATCATGATATACGAAATAGAGACAGAGAAGAATGCCAAAGTAAAATTTCGAAAGAAGAAAAAATGTCATTTCATTTATTTTCCAATTAAAATAAATTTATGTTTTGTATCTTTGTGGAATTTTACACTTAGCATTGTTTCATGTTTCATTCTTTCTCTATATTTTGTGTGTCATTATGTGAAATATCGTGAAATACATTCTTCAGGTGCTTCAAGTGAGATCTTCAGTGATGCATTGCCTTCATTGCCAATTTTGGATTAGCTCAGACAGTCACCTGACTCTGAGTACGCTAGGCTGTTTCCTTGAAAGCTAACAACTAGGTGTACCGATATTGCAAAAAAAAAAAAAAAAAAAAAAAAAATCATGTTCTGACATTTGTCCACGTGTTTAAAAAAAATTTTTTTTTTAATATATATAAGCGTTGACTGTCGTCTAGACGGTTGAGTTTCAATTCCAGCTTGAGGTAGTTGCTTGTTTGTCTGCACTGAAGAGTTGTGAGAGAGCCAAACAGTCTGTCTATGGTTGACTAACATATGTTTCCTTTTTGGGTGGAGCATATGGGTAAATGAAATAAACTGTCATTAGTGCATAAATGCAATGTTCTTTGTATGAGCATATGGAGCTTCCAGTGTTTAGCAATGTGATTTCCTACATTAGTGGCCTGGCAAGGCCACAGGGGAGACAACCAAGCAAAAAAAAAAACCCCAAGCAAAACACAACCTAAAGCAGCAAAACTAAAGCTGGCCTGCCAGGAGACTATATTAACAAATGTAAGCAAATTTGAACATATTTTACTGATTTGAAAATATAGGTTCTTTTTTTATCAATTGTCATAAAATTTATTCATATTATAATCTTTAAAAAACCTGCAAATTGTCATGTACTTTTGTTCCATAGAACCAAAGCTATGAGCATTTTAATATTCAATTGTGCTACAAGTGTGTGTATACATATATATATATATATATATATATATATATATATATATATATATATATATATATATATATATATATATATAAAACTGGGTCTATCGCTTTATTGTAGATTGATAAAATATCAATATTTCACTAAATATATGTCACAAAAAAAAACAAAATTCTATAATCAAATGACTGCTTTATTTCCCTAAATTTTATTCAAATTCATGAGATATTCACAAAATTATGATATTTTATTCTTTATCAAGGAATTTCCACTGTCCATCGCTTTATTGCAGGTCTCTTAAAATGTTGTATTAGGGGAAAAATACAATGTCTAATCATGAAAACTTTACTTTTTATTATATTTTTCTGTTAAAGAATAATAAACAAAAGCACATCATAGGTGCTAAGCTTCAAATAAATGAATTATTTATCGCCATATCCACCAGTTTTGTAAATAACTTCCACCGAAGAAGTCAATTGTTTGATCTGAAAAGGAGTTATGGTTCTGGCGACATCAACTACTTTCTTCCATGGGCCATCCTTTGAAGTAAATTGCTCTCCTCCTCATAAACACCTCTTTTCAATATTGACCAGAGATGTTAAATCCGGAGAACACGGTGGCCAGCTCATGAGGGTTTCTCCAAAGAAGCCCATAGATTCAAGGAAGGTTACAGTCGCTCTAGCAGAATGGGATGGTGCATTGTCATGCGTAAAAATCATCTGAAAGCGACATGACAATGTTAGGTCATCTAGCCACGGTGACAAATGTTTATCCAAAAAAGGTATGTATGCATTGCTGGTAAGTTTTACACCCTCTGGAACTCTGAATGGTCCAACCAACTTATTCCCAATGATTCCCGTCCAAAACATGATGCCTTCACCTCCTTGTTGGTGATGAACTCTGTAAGGGGTTGGAGTTCCGTTCAGGTTCCAAACTTTGGCCCATCCATCTAGACCGTCAAGAGTAGCATGAGTCTCATCTGTAAATAGGACACGTTGGAAATCCATTTTCATGTAATTTTATGCCCAAGCCATTCTATTTTTCCCTATGTTGTTTGCTCAAGTTTTTTTGTTTGTTTTTTTTTTAACAAGGTAGTCACTATTCATCAAGGCCCAGAAGCCACTCGGGGATAAGGATTATTGTGTGTACAGTATGTTAGTGTTGGAGATTTGATAAAGTGTCTTACTTAAGAGGGCGGTTCATCAGGAATTTGTTTACATTGGACTTGAAGACATCCAGGTTGTAGTCAGGTGGGAAACAGGCAACCGGAACAGAGTTCTACAGGCGTACACTTCTAAGAAAGAAGCTTTGTTCATGGAATCTACGTTTTGATTTTGGCACAGATCAGGAGTGGGAAAAATTTGTGACAGTGGTTTCAGCTAGGCGGGTGTTTATCGTGAAAGATTGGAGAGGGGGGACCAGATATTGGAGTTCAGACGAGCACCTGCCATGGTAGTAACGATAAAACAAAGACAGGCTCGCAACGTCTCTCCTGTGGGAGAGAGGTTGCAGGGAAGAGAAAAGGGCATCACCCACTAGGCCACGAAGATCCTACCATTTTTCCAGTGACCTTGGCAACTGACTTGATGTACATGTTCCATTTCAGGTCAGGAGTAAAGGTCAAACCCAGAAGCTTATCAAAATATGGAGCTTCCCTAGACGAGAGCCACCCATTTCAATTGATACCAGATGGGGATCAGAGCGTTGATGAGGTAAAGATAGAAGCTTGGTTTTAGATGCATTAAAAGTAACCAGCCACCTCCTCCCCCACTATACCATGCACTCAAGATCAGAGGAGAGAGAATCTGAGAGAACTTTTTCATTTACGGCCTTTGATGTGTTGCCATAGATGGTCGTGTCATCAGCATAGATGTCAATGAATGATTTAAGTATGTGTTTAGGGAGATCATTGATGCATATCAGGAAGAGAGTTGGGCCTAGCATGGTCCCCTCAGGGACTCCAGCATTAATATTGAGGGGCTCTGATTTCTGCCCATCAACCACTACTCTTATGAGCCTATCAGAGAGAAATGATTTAATGATTGAGAAAACATTTCCAGCTATACCATAGCTGAAAATCTTGTGAAGTAGTCCCTTATGACATACCTTATCGAAGGCCTTGGATATGTCAAGAGCAATTGCCCTAGAGAGGAAGCCTTTGTCAAGAGATTCGCTAATCCTATGAGATATAACAGTTAGCACATCTGCTGTAGATCTGGCAGAGCGGAAACCATATTGCATGTCACTAAGAAGGTTATTTCTGCTGAGGTGGTTGACTACTTCTCTATTTAATATGGATTCCAGCAACTTACTCATGACACACAGGAGACTTATTGGTCTGTACTGAGAGGAAGATGACTTATCACCTGAATTCTTAAATACAGGGCATACTGATGAGGTTTTCCAGGGTGTTGGGAAGCACTTCTCTTTAAGGCAACGCTTAAACAGTTTTGTAAGTATGGGGGCAAGTTCTGGTTGTAGCTTTTTCAGCTCTATAACTGGAATGCCGTCAGGGCCAGTTGCTTTACTGGAATCAAGGTTCTCGATTAGCTTGGCGACCTCACGCACAGATATTTGTATGTTGCAGAGCATGTTGTCTGTTATAGGAGGAAATACGGGGAGTTGATGTCCTTCGTCGCATAGGTTAAAATTAGCTGCAAAGTTCTTGGCAAATAGTTTGGCCTTATCTGATGCTGACGAGATGACCTCAGATCCATTGATGATGGTTGAGATAGAATGCACGCTTCTGTTCAGGATCCTGTTTGCTATTTGCCAAAAATGGTAGGAACCAAGCCGCTGCTCAGCTACTTTGGAATTAACGGACTGAGCATATAGCTCTCTTGCATTGTTTATTACTCTTTTACAGTGGTTGCTGGCAGTCCTGAAGGCAGCTTTAATCTAAGTGCATTTATTACGTTGGTAGCTATGGAAAAAGTGATTTCTGTGCACAATAGCAGCAGTACATTCTGAAGAGAATCATGGCTGACTGTTAGGTTTTTGTTGGAATTTTTTGGATGATATGAATCGGTCTATGCATACAATTAGCCATTCGGTCAGGTCTGATACTATGGAGGACACATCCTTCTTAAACATGGAATGTAGGGGTAGATCGAATATAAGTGTACAGAAGCTATCCCAGTCAGCGGTAGACTATCGATATATAGTATGGTGAAGAGGTACATCTGAAGACTTATTGCATTTCGTTTTTATCTTAACTGATACAACCGAGTGGTCGGAAGATCCCAGAGGAGACAGAACAGAACATGAACATAGCTCAGGGGAAGTTGTGAGAAAAAGGTCTAGAAGGCTATCATACTGACCGGAAGTATCGGGCACTCGGGTGGGTTCGGGACAATCTGGGTGAGGTCATACGCAATGGCAAAATCATGACAGAACCTCCCCTCATCATCTGTCTTGTTAGAGTGGGTCAGCCATTCCACATTGTGGACATTGAAGTCACCACAAATGTGGATGTTAGCTGAAGGGTGAGCAGACAGGATGTGGTCAATTTTTTCAGATATGATCTTAAAGATAGTAACTCTGCTATTGTGGGGGCGATAGAAGGCAAATATAAATGCAGTGGTGTAAGCAAGTGTAACCCAGAAGCACATATAAGGTAAATTAGGGTCTTCTCTGGAGATACCCCTACCACACGGAAAACCATCTTTAATGTAGGCACATATTCCATGTCCATGGCGATCTTGGGGGTTAGATTTAGATATAAAGTTCGAGTATCCTTTAATTATGAATTCGTCAAGGGAAGTGGTCGGCCTTATGCCAGTTTCACTTAGGAAGAATATGTCTGGTTTCGTCTCCTGTAATTGGGTTTCAACCTCTGGAAAGTTGGAACGTAGACCCCTGATGTTGGAAAAGGAGACATGGTAGGAAGGGTCTGTGTTGGAGGATGGGGTTCTAGGTTTACACGTGTTATTTTTCTGGAGGTATTTCATGTTGAGGATTGGGATTTGTGGAACAGGTCGACAGACTTGGTTAGAGCAGGACAGAGAGGGAAAGTAAGAGAGAAAAAGAGAGGATTTTTTTTTTATAGCCATGATAAGGTAAAGCCGTAACAGTTACCCACTAGTATGGCATCGAGAGGCCCCACCAGAAACTACTGCATGGTCCAGAGTCCATTCACCAAATGGCAATACAGCAGCCCCCGTATTTTACACCGTTTGATAGGATGGCCTCCTTAGTGGTTAATTCAAGGTTCGGGTCCCTGACTATCAGGTGGATAACGTCAGCTCAGATGAAACGTTTACCTCCAGCACCCTTACTAGTGACATGGCCACAAGGATAGACATAGGAACAAAAAATTTTCGACATCTCAGGCTACTGTTCACGAAGTACTGTGGTCCTGGAGAGCAGCTTTTTCTTCACCTTTTGTCAGAAACATCACTCATTGAGGACTGAGGGACAAATAAGAGGAAGCGAGAGTAACGAGAACTACCAATAACGCATCCACAATGCATTGTCTTCTCTCCATTAAAAAAAGGGAGGCGGTAAGGACTTATTAATATTTACTTAGTATAAGTCCGTCGCTCTAATTTGAAATTTAAGATATTTGAAGATAAATTCCCCTCCCATAATTACGGATGAAATGAAAATGGAATAGATATAGATTACTGTAATTTCCGTTTAAGAGTGTTCAGTTTTTCTTCTTCCCAAGAGACACTTCAAACAAAGTAATTATAATAAGGACAATTTAGCACTGATATTTTCAAAAAAATCGGTCGGGAGTTTCAACGTGTTCAGATATTCATTAAACTTATTTCTTCTTTGCCAAAAAGGCACCACCATCGCGTTGGAAAGTTTTCCACTCACTGACACTTGTCATTCGAGTTTCGGTGCTTATGGCGAAAGGGGTGGAGAATGGGTTATGTGGGTGGGATATTTTCGTTTAAGTGAGGCCTTGGAATAGTTTTGATGTTCCTTGCCATCTCATTACACACATTATATCGGGCCTGCCTGGATCTTGGAGCGATTCCAGCTCTTGCATAAATGGAAGCACTAGTACTGTTTGGGTTTCGATTGATTTCCCTATAAATTTTCCGAATATCACGATGTGAAAGGTTTCTCCTGGTGTCCTTATCCTTTCTGGATTTGGTGTTGGGATTGTTCGCGAATGAAACTAAACTTCTAGATCCCTTTCAAGCTCCATAACTCAATCTTTGATGACAATTCTTTTGCGAATCCAGCAACAATCCTTTCCTTTTCCATAACCGTTAATCGCCCTTTTTTGGTATTTTAAAAGATCTGCAATAAAGCGATGGACAGTATAAATTATTTGATAATAAATAAAATATAACTTCGTGAATATCGCATGGATTTGAATAAAATTTTGGTAAATAACTAACCGTGACACAGTCATTTGATGATATAATTTTAATTTTATTGTGACGTATATTTAGTGAAATATTGACCTTTAACTATTCTGCAATAAAGCGATTGACGCATTATATATATATATATATATATATATATATATATATATATATATATATATATATATATATATATATCACCTTTTTTTGGCAATTTTATAAGTTCCAAATCTCAGCGACTATTGATTAGAATTTAACAAATGAAGGCTCGTTGGAAAGGTAATTACCTGAAATGTGTAGTGGACTATGTAACATCTTCCTGTTAGGGCGCACATTAAGGAGATCATCCATAATCCAGAGCCTATTAATACATTCACCTTTTAGGTGACTTGCAGGAAGATACCGTATTTGTATATGTATATATGTATATTTATGCATGAATATGTATAAATTTCCTACTCCCTCTCTCTTGTGTATATTTTCTATGTAAGAGATACAAATGCCCCCCCCCTTTTTTTCTATCTCTTTCCTGTATATTTATATGCGGGATATATCCTTCCTTATTCACACTCTCTTTTACAAATTTTTTGTTTTGTTTTTCTAATAATAATATCCATTATATATTAATATATATGTATAATCTCCCCCTTTTTTTCTCTTCTCTCCTTCCTTTCTCCTTGTACATATTTATTTTATGGTAATTGAACTGGCAGATGAATTTGCCATAGTAACACTCTATTAATTCTGTGCCTAATCATATTTTTCCTACTAAACCTATCATCAAACATTTTTAAATACATGTTTTTTACTCGATACTTACCCTCTAAAAATGCTTCTTTCCAAACAGTATGGCAAATTCATCTGCCATTTCTAGTAAGAAACGTGTTTTTTGTAGTTATAAATAAATCCGAAGATGCTGGAATAGTTTCTTTTAATGAAAATTGATTCTGTTCTTTATCTTAAATCAATGTTTATCGTGCTAGAATCTTGTTAGGTAATTTTTTAGACTTTTGCCTTTTTCGACCATCTTGTCTTAGATGAGAGGTGAAATCTATTTTTGCGTATGAATGTGACGTTTATGTCCTTTTCAGTAAAGTGATATATATATATATATATAAATACATATATATATATATATATATATATATAGTCTAACTGGCTGCCCAGCGTTGTCTGGTTGTACAATACGCTTAAACATGATATTTTAATTTATGCAGTATTATTATAGAATCAATCCTCTATTGATTATTATATATATATTTGCCCGGTGGATTAATTTGCAAAAAAATATAAAAAAATAATAATGGTAATGTCGTTCATCGAATTCTGTCTGTGTTTGTTTGCAATGGTATATCCCTATTTGATTCGAGTTAACTTATTTTTGTCAGTTATGGGCACAAATATATTTTATTAAGGTTTAGATTTTTTCTCCTTTTAAATAGAAAGCTGTTGAGGTCGAGACTTATTTTTCAGATGTTCGTGTTAGTCAGCATAAAATTAAATGATATTTTAATACGAAAATAATATTTTACAATAATAATTATAAAATTTGTTAAATTAAAAAATACTTCACATATTAAACGTTTTAAAAGGTGCATTCACATTATCAGTAGAATGGGAGAAAAATAGAGATGAATCGAAATGGGCAGACTGGCGTACATACTTTCACATTATCAGTAGATTGAGTAATCTTTAATTTCTTCTGTCGTGATTCTGTTTACTTTTACAAATGTCCGCCTATTAAGGTACGTACGTATTCTAATACATTGAAATGGATACATCGTTTCGCACTTATTTATACAATACAACCATACTTAATAATTTTTACTTACTTAACATAAATTTTACAACAATAAATAACTTTTTAGACACATCAAAATCTTCTATATAAATAGATGCATGCTCCCGTATGTACGCACGCATGCGCAAACTCACATTTCTACAATTTCTTTTATCGTGAACATAGTTTGATTTAATTGAGGAGAGTTACTTGGTTGAGGAACGTTTTGGGAACACAACCAGCTCGCCGGGGAATAAACGATATTCAACGATATCTAACGATTGGCACATGTTGGAAACATCAACAAAAACGGGTCGATATATACAGAATATACGTCATCTTATTACCACCCAGTATATAACACTGGAAGTGGGTCAGGGGCACTACTTATTGCTTGGTGTGGCTGTAGTAGTATGTACCCTGTCCCTAGATATCTCACTAAGACTCTCCTAAGACGAACAACAACAACAATACAGAATATACGTCATCTTATTACCACTCAGTATATAACATATATACAATTTGGTGCCGTGACCAGGATTTAAGTTCCTTTGAACCTTGCTCCATACAACGGCCTGATCCATAAAACGAAATGCGTCAATTCTCGGGTCCATTTTTGTTGGCCTGGATTTTGAGTTCGTTCGCACCTTGCTTCACCATAACACCAGTTGTCTGATCTAGCTGAAATTTTGCATGTGCAATGATTTATATCTCTACGGGTTATGTGGCAAATTACAGCTCTGACCTAATTGTGGTTTCTGTTTTACAGGTGTTTGAACTGAGTCAGGTGTGAAATGGAGCCTGTTGAATGTCGAGCAGTGATCCGGTTTTTGTATTTGAAAGGATGCACACCACAGGAGACTTTTGATGAAATGAAAGAAACTTATGGTGATAACGCCCCATCATATGACCTTGTAAAACGCTGGCATCGTGAATTCAAACATGGCCGGAAGTCTATCAAAACAGCTCTCAGACCTGGTCGACCCCCCCTTCTGCAATTGATGAGACATCTGTACGTCAAGTTGAGGCTGCCATTTTGGAAGATCGGCGCATTACTATTCGGCAAATAGTCCAAGATGTCAAGATTAGTACAGGGTCTGTGGAAACTATAATTCATGACCATTTGCATATGCATAAGGTGTCTGTCAGATGGATTCCCAGGTTGCTTATACCATTCCAGAAGGGAGAACGCGTCGAGTGCTTGAGGATGAATTTGGAAATGTGCCAAGAAGATGAGTCAATGTTTTTCAAAAGACTGATTACACAGGATGAAACCTGGGTCAATCACTATGATCCAGAGACCAAAGCCCAGTCAATGCAATCGAAGCACTTGGACTCACCACCTCCAAAGAAGGCAAGGGTGCAGCCCTCCGCTGGCAAGGTCATGCTCACAGTCTTCTGGGACCAGGATGGAGTAGTGATGACAGATTTCCTGGCAAAGAATACCACAATTACAGGAGCCTATTATGCTTCACTTTTGAGGAAATTAAAGGAAGCTATCAAAATCAAGAGGCGAGGCAAGATCAGCAAAGGTACCCTCCTCCTTCAGGACAACGCTCCGGTCCACAACTCGCATGTCGCCAGATCAGAAGCACGGGCTGTGGTTATGAAATCTTTCCCCATCCTCTCTACTCTCCTGACCTTGCACCCTCTGACTTTCACCTCTTCCCACCCATGAAGTTGTTTTTGAAAGGAAAGCGTTTCCCAGATGCTGCTGCTTTGATTTCTGAAGTCACGTCATAGTTGGAGGACCAACCTGGGGTGTTCTACAAAAACGGTCTCCAGAGCTGCATCAAACGATGGGAGAAATGCTTAACTCTGGGTGGTTCCTATGTAGAGAAAGACTAATAACTGTGGCAAGTTACGTTGCTCTACTGCTATGGGAAGTGGGTCAGGGGCATTACTTATTGCACGTCCTCGTACGTTGGGTTATTTATTTTATTAAAACTGTAAATGCATGGGAAAAATCGAGATCATTTTATTCTGTATTTGAAATATAAATATGCAAATGAAATATAAAAATGAAATATAAATGTGTAAATAAACACAAGTTCGTATTTTACTAATAGGGTTGTATGAGGTACTACCAATTGTAATAGTATGTAAATGGTCCCTAATAGACCTGATAGGATTTGAATTAAGCAAAGTTCATTTCGTCGGTTGTGATGGGATCTATTAGATTAAAAACCCACTTTTATATATTGTATAAATGTCCCAAAATAAATACACAAAAAAGGGGGAGTGGTTATGCCAATTTGAAAGTGACTCCTATTATTTCAATGTTTAATGTCTTTTTACAGATGGTGGTTTTAGTAGTGGAGTTGATGCTAGCAAACCGTCTTTAAAGCATCGTGCAAAAAGCTTATCCGACCGGAATGAATTTTACAGATTTGACCGAAACAATTCTGCGAATCTTTCTCTTCCAATAAATGTAAAAGAAAATATGGGATCCAATCCAGAAGCAGAAATCGAAAGAAGTGCTCATAAAGAAACAGCAGATGCTTTAGAAGCCAGTGAAATATCAGTAAGTCAATCTTAAACATAATCCTAACCATAATCCCAACTCGCCTTAAAATATTCCTGTTTTATGTTTGTTTAAAGAAAATTCTGAATTTTATTTGTCAGGTTGAAAATATCCTTTCATTATTTTCTGTATTTATTACAAAGGGCTCCGTCAGTTTTTGACAGACTATGGATACTCACAAAGGGGTGTTAACTTTTTGTGGCAGGAGTTGCACAATCTCAAACCACACCTCTCCTGAGTCAACGTTTTTAAATACCAGTAGCAAGTGAAATGTATGTACAGGAAGACTGGAAACAAATGCAGAGATAAGCGGAGAGCACATACAGTGCCTAGAATCCCTAAATGATCACCCATTTGGTACTAACCAGGCTCAACTTTGCTTAACTTCGGTTCTGATGAGAACGGGTGTGTCAACGCGATTATGCTGTATTTATTACAAAACCAAAGCAAAAAGCAAGGGCTGAGAGGTGCATATCGTTGTATACCAACCCAGCATTAAACTGTACATATCATTTGTATTCTTCAGAATACTGTTCTTATTTTTAGTGTTATTTTCACAACGTTTCAGTCGATGTGACCTTCGACCATTCTTCAGCTGTATCTTGTCAAACTCTGTTGAACTCTAGAATCTGCACATAATTTCGAATGGAACCCTTTATTTAATCCACGGCTCTGGCATGCTTTCGTTCCATCAGCCATGACTGAGTACAAGTCCTAAATAATTTGCAATTGTATTTTGAGTGTGGCCCGCACTGCGGATTGAACCATCAACCCCCAGAAAAGTGTACCTTGCAACTGAATATTACCAAGTACATTATCCACAACACCATGGGTCCTTGTCGATTTCATTCAAAATTCTGTGCAGATTCCAGTTTTACAGAAAGATTCACAGATTTGACGAGATACAACTGAAGAAGGTCGAAGGTTACATTGATTGAAAAAATTGTGAAAATAACACTCAAGATGAGAACTGTAGTCCAAATAATCTAAATAATACAAAATTATTAAGCCTCATCTAAAAAAATTCTGAAACATAAAGAGGCAGTTTTACACAAGGTAAGGCATGCTGTTTTATTTTGTTTACAGTATAAATATTTCATTAATTTTTCTGATGGGCTTGAAAGTAAATTTAATTAAAATATGGCTGACTGGGATAGCTTCCGTACATTTATATCTGATCTACCTTTGCATTCCAGGTTTAAAAAGGATGTGCCCTCCATAGTATCAGACCTGACCGACTGGTTAATTGTAGGCATAGACCGATTCATACCATCAAAAAAATTCCAACAAAAACTTAACAGCCAACCATGGTTCTCCCCAGAATGTACTGCTGCCATTGTGCACAGAAATCACTTTTTCCATAGCTACGAACGTAATAGATGTACTGACACTAAAGCTGCTTTCAGGACTGCCAGCAACCACTGTAAAAGAGTAATAAAAAATGCAAGAGAGCTATATGCTCAGTCCGTTAAATCCAAAGTAGCTGAGCAACGGCTTGGTTCCCACCAGTTCTGGCAAATAGCAAACAAGATCCTGAACAGAAGCGTGCGTTCTATCCCAACTATCATCAATGGTCATCTAGTCAGCATCAGACAAGGCTAGACTATTTGCCAAGAACTTTGCAGCTAATTCTACCTTAAGCGACGAAGGCCATAAACTCCCCGTATTTCCTCCTATAACAGACGACACACTATGTAACATACAAATATCTGTGCATGAGGTCGCCAAACTAATCAAGAACCTTGATTCCAGTTAAATCAACTGGTACTGACGGCATTCCAGTTATAGTGCTGAAAAGCTTCAACCAGAACTTGCCCCTATACTTACAAAACTCTTTAAGCGTTGCCTTAAGGAGAAGTGCTTTCCAACACCCTGGAAAACCTCATTAGTATGCCCTGTATTTAAGAATTCAGATGAAAAGTCCTCTCTCTCTCAGTACAGACCAATAAGTCTCCTGTGTGTCATTAGTAAGTTGTTTGAATCCATATTAAATTAAGAAGTAGTCAACCACCTCAGCAGAAACAACCTTCTTAGTGACATGCAATATGGTTTCCGCTCCGCAAGATCTACAGCAGATGTGCTAATGGTTATATCTCATAGGATTAGCGAATCTCTTGACAAAGGCTCCTTTCCAGGGCAATTGCTCTTGACATATCAAAGGCCTTCGATAAGGTATGGCATAAGGGTCTACTTCACAAGAGTTCCAGCTACGGTATCACTGGAAATATTTTCTCAATTATTAAATCATTTCTCTCTGATAGGCTCATAAGAGTAGTGGTTGATGGGCAGAAATAAGAGGCCCTCAATATTAATGCTGGAGTCCCTCAGGCATCCATCCTAGGCACAACTCTCTTCCTGATCTACATCAATGATCTCCCAAAACACATACTTAAATCATTTGTTGACATCTATGCTGATGACACGACCATCGATGGCAACACATCAAAGGCTGTAAATGACAAAGTTCTCTCTGATCTTGAGCCCATGTACAGTGGGGGAAGAGGTGGCTGGTTACTTTTAATGCATCCGAAACCAAGCTTCTATCTTTACATCATCAATGCTCTGATCCCCATCTGGCATCAATTGAAATGGATGGCGCTCTTCTTGGGGAGGCTCCATGTTTTGACAAGCTTCTGGGTTTGACCTTTACTCCTGATCTGAAATGGAACACGTACATCAGGTCTGTTGCCAAGGACGATGGGAAAATGGTGGGATCCTTCTACCGCTCCAGAAGATATCTCACTACTGATGCAATTCTGTATAAAAGCCAAATTCGTCCAAGGATGGAGTACTGCTGCCACATCTGAGCAGGAGCTGCTAAAAGCAGCCTATCCTGCCTTGACAGAGTACAAAATAGATTTTGTGGCTTAGTGGGGGATGCCCTTTTCTCTTCCCTGCAGCCTCTCTCCCACACAAGAGATGTTGTTAGCCTGTCTTTGTTTTATCGTTATGTTCAAGGCAAGTGCTCGTCTGAGCTCCAATCTGTGGTCCCCCCTCGCCAATCTTTCACGATAAACAATCGTCTAGCTGAAACTACTATCATTAATTTTCCCCACTCTTTATCTGTGCCTAAATCCAAATGTAGATTCCATGAGCAAAGCTTCTTTCTTAGAAGTGCACGACTGTGGAACTTTGTTCCGTTTGCCTGTTTCCCACCTGACTACAACTTGGATATCTTCAAGTCCAGCATAAACAAATTCCTGACAAACCGCTCCCTAAAGTAAGATACCCTATCAAATGTCCAATACTAATGATTACTACCATACAATCTCATTGATTACTGCATACGCAATAACCCTTATTCCCCAAGTGGCTTCTGGGCCTTGATAAGTGGTGACCCATATGTAAAAAAAAAAAAAAAATAGAAAGTGATGTAATAGAAAAACATATCTTTTGATATTTGTTTAATAATTTTTACCTTTTTGTTTATTTCTCTGCAGTTTCTTTACATGTTAAGGCAGTTGTTAGCTGCATTAGAAGTCGAAGACCACAGCGGATTGCGATCGTTGGCACATATGCCGTCGGATGAGAGGGCACAGATACTGCAAGCGAGGAAGCGAACCTGTGAAAACCTTGTGAAAGAAATCCAACTCCAACAAGAGAGGCTGGGCCAAAAGGAGCGCCTTTTCAAGAATTATGAAGAGGATTTGGCAAAGATGAGGTAAAGAAATAAAAGCATACAATTGTCATCATCTATCATAATTACATTAATACAATAAGCAAGTTACTAAACCGCAATATAAATAAAATATTTACTACATAAATCATATAAGGGGTGCGTAAAGAAAAAAGCGTTCTTTATTCACATTACATTTCTGCATGTTGGTTTAGTTGCAGAAACAGGAAGATGGAAGGGAATTCCAAAGTTTAACAGGTCGAGGAAATAACCAACTAGAGTAGAATGCTTTACATTGGAGGGTGTTAAAGCGATAAAAAAAGGAACATAACTCTTAATAAAGAAAGTTAAGAGTTATCGCCCTTTGCTTTGAGTTATGGCCCTTGAGGATTGGAGAGTTTGACAGAGCAGGGACAGACTAGCAAGATGGCGACACACCAAACACTCATGTAAATAATTTAATGTTTCTACTGTGAATAAAATGAGTTAAAATACAAAAAAGCCTGTATACTTTTAGTATCATACCCAGTGATTATAACCTCCGAACACAACAAAGTGGAAGGATTTTGCTGATTGATGGACCAGTCGGACGTATGTATGTCAAGGAGGCACAAGCACAATAAGTTAATCAGAGTACATTCCTTTAAAGTGCTTTTAAATAAAGCACAATGATGCAACATTGTGGAGATGAGACAGGGGCTGGAGTTCGGTAGATAATGTGGGACCTATTAGATTAGTAGCTCTCCATGGAACCTGTGTGAAAGAGAGAGGCTAGTGGTCAGTGCACCATTCCAGATGTGACAACAATACTCCATATATGGACGAATAGTAACTGACAAGTGTGAGAAGTTTTTAGCACGGTAGAAGATGTCCACCTTATTTGCAGCAGTCTGGGCAATATCTTTTATGTATTTATTCCGATTCATGTCACCTGTGAATATTAGGCTGACGATTTGAATGATAGACTCTACGATATGATGCTATCGGTGACTGAAAAAGTTTCTTATACTTGTAAAAGAAAAAGAGCTTTGTTTTAATAGCATTAAATATTACCATTCATCTATGATATGACCCCATTCAACTCGATGTGTGAGGTACATTGCTATTTAGGTCTAACCTGGAAAGTCCGGCCAAAGTGACTTTACATTTTAGATATAATACATATATGAGGGGCGTGCAATAAGTAATGCCCCTGACCTACTTTCAGTTGTCTGATCTAGCTGAAATTTTGTATGTGTAATGATTTATATCTCTACGGGTTATGTGGCAAATTACAGCTCTGGACTTATTGTGGTTTCTGTTTTACAGGTGTTTGAACTGAGTCAGGTGTGATATGGAGACTGTTGAATGTCCAGCAGTGATCCAGTTTTTGTATTTGAAAGAACGCGCACCAAAGGAGACTTTTGATGAAATGAAAGAAACTTATGATGATAATGCCCCATCATATGACCTTGTAAAACGCTGGCATCGTGAATTCAAACATGACCGAAAGTCTGTGGAAACAGTTCTCAGACCTGGTCGACCCCCCCCCCCTTCTGCCATTGATGAGGCATCTGTCTGTCAAGTTGAGGCTGCCATTTTGGAAGATCGGCACATTACTATTCGCCAAATAGCCCAAGATGTCAAGATTTGTACAGAGTCTGTGGAAACTATAATTCATGACGATTTGCATATGCATAAGGTGTTTGTCAGATGGATTCCCAGGTTGCTCACACCATTCCAGAAGGGAGAACGCGTCGAGTGCTCGAGGATGAATTTGGAGATGTGCTAAGAAGATGAGTCAATGTTTTTCAAAAGACTGATTACACAGGATGAAACCTGGGTCCATCAATAAATGTACGGAAGCTATCCTAGTCAGCCAGAGACCAAAGCCCAGTCAATGCAGTGGAAGCACTTGGACTCACCACCTCCAAAGAAGGCAAGGGTGCAGCTCTGCGCGTCCAAGGTCATGCTCACAGTCTTCTGGGACCAGGACGGGGTAGTGATTACAGATATCCTGGCAAAGGGTACCACAATTACAGGAGCCTATTATGCTTCACTTTTGAGGAAATTAAGGGAAGCTATCAAAATCAAGAGGCAGGGCAAGATCAGCAAAGGTACCCTCCTCCTGCAGGACAATGCTCTGGTCCACAACTCGCATGTCGCCAGATCAGAAGCATGGGCGTGTGGTTATGAAATCCTTCCCCATCCTCCCTACTCTCCTGACCTTGCACCCTCTGACTTTCACCTCTTCCCAGCCATGAAGTTGTTTTTGAAAGGAAAGCGTTTCCCAGATGATGCAGCCTTGATTTCTGAAGTCACGTCGTAGTTGGAGGACCAACCTGGGGTGTTCTACAAAAACGGTCTCCAGAGCTACATCAAACGATGGGAGAAATGCATAACTCTGGGTGGTTCCCATGTAGAGAAAGACTAATAACTGTGGCAAGTTACGTTGCTCTACTGCTATGGGAAGTGGATCAGGGCCATCACTTATCGCGCGCCCTCCTATGTTATAAAACAAACTAAACCAAACAATCTATGTAGAAATCTGATGTAATGAGACTGTATAAATTATTTCATGCAAATGTCATTTATAATTGAATATTATAATAAAACAACCTCATCCCACCCGCATTACATCATTCAAATTACAAATTGGACCATTTAATTACATGACCTTTTATGATTTACGCAAAACAAGTTTTTTTTTCAATTATTGTAACGTTTTCATTAGTAAGCGATTAATAAATCAAATAAAAATCTTTTTACATACATTTGCAAAATGTTTACATGTGTTGGTCCTTTTATGCGCTTTCCGGTTCTTCTTGTCTAGTGACCGTTGAATGATTTGCTTAATTTCTTCTTCAGTGTTGTTAGAGGAATAAAACCTCTTTCAGGTAGGAAAGTCACAAGGAGACGTTCATTGAGTTTCTTCTAGGTATTATTGGAGAGATAGAACTTAGGATGAGAGGGATTAATATTATTTTAATAATCATTTACTTCTTAAACTTAACTTTCTAACTTAACGAAATGAGTGACGCAGATGGATAGACATCGAAGTAACATTCACTTTAGATTATTTCTACATTATTTGCCGTCTCTTGTTCGCATGGATTCCTGAGAGATACTAATTGAATATCTTTGTTTTTCTTGCTCGAAAATGTGACGTCATTCATCATTTCCTCATATTGTTCAACTCCTGTCTTTTTTACAGACACGTCCTTGTCAGCCATCTTTTATTAAATCTTGATCTGAATTATCATTATGCACTCAGTGTGACCCTTGTCAAAATTCACACTAGCTAACTTAACGTAATATACATCATCATCATTATCATTTTTGTAATAATAATAATAATAATAATAATAATAATAATAATAAATTGTTTCTTCTTTTTTTTTCTTATGTCTTTCTCCTTCTATTTCAGGAAAGCTGAAGATTTGGCTTGTAGAAAATCAGGTGAAAGTGATTTACTGGCAGTAAGTGTTCATTTTTGTTCGATTCTATGGCTTCACATCATCATCCATAGTGATTTTTTGAGCTGTACACAACATATTAACTATCATCGCTATTAATGTATTTTTATGCTTTTTTTACACTAAAAACTAACAAATGTTTCTTTTATATAAAATTAATATTATATTATTATCCTACCAACTTTATAATCTATAAATATAAAAGCAAAAATGTGTGTATGTATGTATGTTCGCTTTTTGTGTATGTCCGAGAAAGGCTTTTTTCCGAGAAGCGATCGGTCGACTCACTTCTTAAAACTTTTTATATCACATCTAAATAATAATATCTACGAGTTAACAACGAGGGTCGCCTGTCTATTTAATTTGCTCGACTTTGAAAAGATAAATATTCAACATTTTTCGATCGCCGCATGTGCATTAAGCTTTTTTGTATAATAAAAGTGAAACTAATTCTGGCGGTATTTTCCCGGAAACGTCCGAAAGCAATCAGCTTTGATCAATGTGGAGTTTCTCCTTATATCAGACAATTGCTATTCAATTTGGACAATCCCCTTTTTATGGGGAGCTGGTTTCCACCCAACATCTTGGGGAAACAAAAAAAAAATACTGCCCTGCAGTAAATAAAATACTGCCCCGTGGTCAAAATTAACCTCATTAAGTACGGGCACCTGCCAAGTGTTAATACTTAAATAAATTCAAACATGTTATCGTTACTATTTCGTGGTGGCCCAGTGGTTAACGTCGCACTTTTTTTTACACTTTAATTTCCAACTTCAATTCAAGGGTTCAGGTTCGATCCTTCATACTTACCTACCAAAACTTTTTTTTATTTAACCCCCACCCCCCACACAAACACCCGGAGTTTTGATTTACCAAAAACAATACACACCTCCAAACACCCGGGCAATGCCGGGTACCACCCGCTAGTAAATATATAAACATGTATTTAGTGACTAGATTTCTGTAACATCTAAAGTAATCCAGGTAAGAGAATCCTCCTCACTTTTAATAGAAATACAGACCTTAGAATGATGTCAGCTGAAGTTGAAATCTCACATTTTTTGTGAGACTTGTTGAAATCTCACATTTATTGTAAGATTTGTTGAAATTTTACAATTTTTGCAAGATTTGTTGAAATCTCACATTTCTTGTAAGATTTGTTGCGATTTTACAATTTCTGCAAGCTTTGTTGAAATCTCACATTTCTCACAACTTTTTGTCTGCCTCTGTCTATGAATTGAACTCATTCACTAATAAAAGAACTTGATTTTAAGTGGATCTCATTTTTATTTTGCAGAAGGATTTGGTTAGCAAAACAGAAGAAACTGAACTTTTACGAGAAACCCTCAACCGCACAACTTCACAGCTGCAACAAGAGAAACGTCTCAACAATGCTATCAAACAGAAGAAGGTTTGTGAAAAAGATATTCAAAAACGTCTTAAGGAAACAAACAACAGTAATTTTGCCTCCTTGATGTACATGAACCAACCAACTCGGCAAGCAGCAAAATCACACCCCTTCACTCTTGAGATCCATAGATACCGAAAAACCTTCTATTTTAATAAGTCGTTCCTACAAACAGCTAGGCTTTTCAATTACTTCCGTTTTCTGTTTCCCTAACTGTACTGACGTGCAGAAGTTTAAATGTCATGTGAACTGACATTTCGTGACTCAACTCCCCACAATGACCTGTTAGATATAACTCCAAATAGTAGCCCTTTACGTTCATGTAACAATATGCCTTGTTTAGGATGAAAAAAGAGGTAAAAAATAATAAAGATAGAAATAGAAGCATTTTTAAGAGCATTTTTTACTTCCAGAATTATTAACTTTGTTGGTTATACAAGAATTTCTTTATTACAAAATTTCACGATTGAACTAATAGAATTTTGAATATCACAATATATATATATATATATATATATATATATATATATATATTTCGGAAAAAATTCCCTTTTCAAATGGTAGACGTAACAGATCGATTCAAAACATGTTAGATGATGGACATGTTTTGAATCGATCTGTTACGTCCACCATTTGAAAAGGGAATTTTTTCCGAAATATAGTATGGATATTGTCACAGACATAACAAGTAAGACATTTTTATTTAATACAACTGAATAAATATATGTATATATAGACATATATATATATATCTGTACTTATTGATTTGTAAATCGCCACTTGTTTTCGTCTTCTCTTACCAACACCGACTATATCTCATTTCTCACATTGTGATAGCCTTCTAAATCTCTACTACATATATATATATATATATATATATATATATATATGTATATATATATATATATATATATATATATATATATATATATATATATATAT
>NC_136483.1:24241877-24266877 GCF_053919585.1 Euprymna scolopes | reverse complement strand
TATTTACTGTAATTTTCTTCATCTTCTCTTCATATTCTGGCTCTGCTGTTGTTTCTTACATTGGTGATTGCCAAGCAGGTGAGCATTGGCTTTCAAGCATAAAAAAACGAATGCAAATAAACAACCCAAAACCCCCCCAGAGATTCTGTCATATTGTGTATAGATCAGTGTGTGTGTGTGATACCATTGCAGAAAACGAACCTTGAAATGCTAACGTCCATATCTTAGTTGTCTGTCGAGGTCATCACTGCTAGTCTGTTCATCAGTTCATTTTATCTATTAAAGATTTCTCGATTTGCATCAAGCAACAAATTGTTGTCAACTGTCGCAAACTTAAAACTTTCAATAAACTAACTTTGACTCATAAATTTATCAATAAACTACCCCAGACTCATAAATTTATTAATAAACTAACTCAGACTCATAAATTTAATAATAAACTAAATCTGACTCAAAAGCTTATTAATAAACTAACTCAGACTTATAAAAGCATTAATAAACTAATTCTGACTCAAAAAATTATTAATAACTAGCTCTAACTCATAAATTTATTATTAAACTAACTGTTACTCATAATTTTATTAATAAAGCAACTCTGATTCATAAATTCATTCACTTGGGATCAAAAATCCTAAAAGTTTCGTCTTTGTCTCAGACTGATTAATAAACGAAAATAACTCACGCCGGCCATTCCCAGCTGATTAACAATCCTAATTCTGACTGCCTTTGTGTACCTTGGTAAATCACTCCCCCCCCTCTATTATCCTGGGTCATTTACTTCCAACAACTTTTTCTCTTTTTTATGAATCCCTTCCTAATACTCTGCAGCATCAGTCATAGTATAAGCCTGCATCTTTGAATTTTGCACTGAATGATTTATTTCTCTTTTACAGACTTTTCATCTGGAAAATGAAAGAGCTCACATTGGCGTACAGGCAACTCCACACTTTTGCTTACAAAACAGATCAATCTCAAAAGTAGGTGTTGATTTCTTTGTTTTCACTCCGTTCTGTAAATTTGAAAACACTATCACAGAACTGCTTCTCTACAGTCTACAACATGGTCGTCTTCAAATCCAATGTTAACAAACATTTGTTGAGCTGTACTTTTAAGTTATCAAAATTTTTGCATTTCATTCAATCCTCTCATAATATTGTTCATCATCCAACTGACAGTCTCATTAACCATTTTATCCTGAGTGGATTTTGACCTTGGAAAGTGGTTACTCATTCGTATAAAAAACAAAACAATCAAATAAATTCTCTTCTCAGGTCATGTGTAAATTCGACACCTCAATTATCAAAGCAGTTGAAAAGAACAAGTTTAGCTTGGCACTATATTTAAAGAGTAATGTCAATCTTAAAGGCTCATTACACTTTTTAAACAAATTGATATAGTTATCTGTTTTAATCTCCCCAAACCAGAGAATTAACTTATCTATGTATGTGTGTAAGGGAGAGAACTTGAATGCCTACTAGACAGTATTCACGAGTGTTTAAGGTCTCTCTGTACAAGGGTTTGTCAGGACGACCTGGCATGAGAATACTTTTCCCTACAAGTAAACCCTGACCAAATATTCAAAATAACATTGTATCTGCTGGCCAAATAAAATCTCCTCAGTAACAACGTGAAGCTGGATACTCCACCAGACTAGATAAATTCTTGTCCTGGAATCCAGTAAGACCAAGAGACCATAAGAAAGATATACTATAACATATTTAAATAGTCAATTAGAGAGAGGAAAATTATGTTCCAACTTCTTTACTGACTCAGTGTTTGAGATGTAAAAGGAGAACTTCAATAGAATATTCGAATATCATATGTATCTCATATAAAGATCAAGTGTAAGCCCCAGGAATGGGGACATTTGATTTCTGAGAATTTCGACTGAAGTAAAATGAAACAAAAAGGAAACTACAGATTATTCAAATTATATATATATATATATATATATATATATATATATATATATATATATATACTAGCAGTTTAGCCCGGCTTTGGTCGGGCCCTATGTACTGTTCATAACTTTATGTGCATATGTATATATTAAAAAGTGTGCATATGTACGGTAATGCCTTTCTATATAATAGACTTCCTTAACTACTATAGAGAAAAATTAGTAGAAACTGCAGAAGTAACATTTTTAAAAACTTTGACCCGAATTTTGACCCCTTAACATTTATTGTTTTGCGTTCAAATAAAATTAAAATGTTTGACCCATGTCTAGGTAACCTACATCTAAAATTTCAACTGTTTAGATCCAAAATTGTCAGAGGAGTTTGGTAGAGTCTGCAAAGGTCAACTATTTCATCCTTGACCTCTTGGCAGCAAAACTTTCGCCCAAAAACTGATTAAAAAGCTTGCTGCATGTCTGAGTAGCCTTTATGTAAAATTTCAAATGTTTAGACCAAAAATTGGCTTAAAAGTTTGCTAGAGACCACAAAGGTCAAATCTTTTGACCTTTGGCAGCCAAATTTTCGACCCAAACCGATTAAAAAGCTTGTCTTATCTCTGAATACCCTTTATGTAAAATTTCAAATGTTTAGACCAGAAATTGTTTGAGTAATTTGGTAGAGACCGCACAGGTCAATTTTTTTTTAAATTTGGCCCCTATTATGACTCCTTAGTATTTATTGTTTTAGGCTCAAATCAAGTTATTAAGTTAGATCCATGTCCAAGGAACCTATATCTAAAATTTCAAGTGTTTAGACCCCAAATTGTCGGAGGAGTTTGGTAGAGTTCTCAAAAGTCAAATCGTTGAACTGTGATCCCTTAACAGTTAAATTTCTGGTCGCAAACGGATTACAAAGATTTCTCCAAATCTCAGTACCCTGTATATCAAATTTCGCGAAGTGCCTAAAACGGAAAAGTCAATCGTGATTTCAGTAAAAGCCTCAGTTTTTTTTATTTTGGGGTTGGATGAGCTTGACTCGCTAGCGAAGTGAGAAAATATTATTCAAGCAGCGATATTATTATTTATTGAAAACAGGAACTCTGAACAATTTTTGTTGTAACACAAGCCATTTTATATTTTAGAATACACTAAAAAAAATGGAAAATTTATCTAGAATGTTAATGCAATTTTTGCAGACGCAACAACAGGCACAAGCCGAGCGAGATGAACGAAGAGATGAGAAATTATTGAAATGGCAACTGGAACAAGAAGAAAGGCAGAAGAAATTACAATTTGAACATGAAGAAAGGCAAAATGAACGTTTTGCTAAAACACTGGAACTACTAAAGAATAATCGAGAAAATGTCGACAGTGCTAATTTCTCCCATACAACTATTTTTAATAGTATGTACACAGTTAATTATGTGCCGGAGGAAGAAAAGAATTTTGAAGCATACTATACAAGATATGAGGATGTCTTTCAACTAGACTGCAAAAGTTGGCCAAATAGCCAGAAAGTGAGCCTCTTACCCAGGAAGTTGGGTGTAGCAGAACACAGTAAATTTGTAGATTACATACTACCTAAAAAAACTACGGAATTAGATTTCATGGAAGCTGTAAAATTACTAAAAGAATTATTTAATCCGAATATATCTCTTTTTCATAAGAGATGGTTGTGTATGAATCTAAGGAAGATGGACAACCAAGATTATTTGACATACGCATCAGTTGTCAATAAAAACTGTGATAATTTTAAGCTAACGGAACTAACAGTAGAAGATTTCAAATGCCTAATCTTGGCACAAGGGTTAGTTTCCACGAAAAAGGCAGAAATACGCAGACGAGTGTTGTCTAAGCTGGAATTTGAGCAAGATTTAACACTTCAGAAATTAGCAGAGGCTTGTGAAAGGGCCATTACACTAAAAAAGGATTAAAAAAAGATAGAAGAATCCGGAGTGGCATATGTAAGAAAGGTTAGAAAACCATACACACCAACCAAGAACTATACAAATAATAGCAGTCAAAATGGAACGAGATATTCCAAATATAATAATTATAATTATAGTAAAGAATATAACAAGTCTCTCCCTAGATATAACTGTAAGAGATGCGCAGAAAGACATTGGGAATCAGATTGCCCTTATAAGAAGAAAAAATGCTACATTTGCAAGAAAGTCGGACACAAAAGCGATTGTTGCAGATATAAAGATTTCACCAGAAAGAGAGTACAGCAAACAAAATCAAACTGAAAAATTAGACAAAACTCGGCGAAAATACATAAAAGTAGAAATATTTAAAACAGCAATAAAATTACAACTGGATTCAGGATCCTATATTTCTATAATAAACTTGAATACATGGAAAAAGTTGAGTAAACCAACCATGATGAAAACAAGTAAATCAGCTCGGACGGTAACTGGTGGTGAGATAAAATTTGAAGGAGAAGTTATCCTTCCAATAAAATTAAAAGGGATTATGAAGAAATTAAAAATGTTCGTATTGAAACAGTGAAAATCTGTTTGGAATAGATTTGATTGAGAAATTTGGACTGTGGGATAAGCCAATCAATACATTCTGTAAAAAAATAGAATGTACTACTCCAACAACAGGAAATATAAAAGAGGACTTAAAAAATTATTCCCTGAAGTATTCATGACTAAATTAGGTCGTTGCAATAAATTTAAGGCCTCGTTTGAACTTAAAGAAAACACCAGCCCGATTTTTAGAAAAAAGTGAAATGTTCCGTTCGCTGGGTTGGAAAAGATTAATAAAGAATTAGACAGATTGGAACAGACAGGCATACCATCAAAAATAGAACACAGCGATTGGGCAGCCCTCACTGTATATGTAAAGAAAAAGAATGATGAAATCAGAGTATGCGCAGACTTTTTGACAGGTCTAAACTCCATATTACAAGATTACCATTACCCTCTACCAAGCCCAGAGGAAATATTCACAAAGTTGAATGGTGGTAATATCTTCTCCAAGATAGACTTGAGCGACGCGTATTTACAAATACCGGTTGAGGAGAATTGCTAAAAAATACTATGCATCAACACGCATAAGGAATTGTACAAATACAACCGGTTGCCCTTTGGCATCAAAGTAGCGCCTGCCATCTTTCAGCAAGCGATGGAGACCATGCTAAGTGGTATTGAGTGTGTATGTGCATACCTGGACGACATTGTTATCAGGAGCAAATCCCTAGAAGAACATAAGGAGCATTTAAAACAAGTATTCACTCGAATACAAGAATTCGGGTTTAAAGTAAAAGAAAATAAATGCGACTTTTGTATGAGCGAAATTAAGTATCTTGGACATATAATAAATAAACATGGGCGACGTCTAGACCCAGAAAGATCTGCGGCAATAAAAAACATGCCAGCACCTAATAACGTAACAACCTTGCAGAGTTTCTTAGGACTCGCAAATTATTACCAATCTTATATTGAAGGGATGCATAATTTGCGAGCTCCCTTAAATGAGCTTTTTTTTTTTTTTTTTTTTTTTTTTATTCAATTTTCACCCCAAACAAGGCACAGTGCCACTTTAAAGCAGGGGGCTACTATTAGGGAATTAATTAGCGGGGTCATTAAGAGGGGAGAAGAGTAGAAAGATGTTTGTTAACATTACACTTGAACTTCTGCATATCATTGCAGTTGGGAAAGCAGAATCCCGGAAGGGAGTTCCAAAGACCCGCAGTTCTGGGGAAGAAACTATTGGAGTAAAAGGCTTTCTTGCACCTAGGGATCTTTACTGTAAAGGGATGAGACTTAGTAGCTTGTCGGGTTTGTCGGGGGTAGTTACGTCGGGGAGGTACAAGTGTTTGCAGTTCGTCAGAGCATTCACCATTAAAGTATTTGTAGAACAGGCAGAGGGATGCAACATCTCATCGATGGGACAGAGGTTGAAGCCTAGATGACAGTTCAGGACCTATCAGGTTGGCGACTCTCTTTTGAACCCTGTCCAGGAGCGAGAGACAAGCAGCAGATGCACCAGCCCAGATGTGACAACAGTACTCCATACATGGGCGAATGGTTGCCTTATAGAGGTATAGGATACTGGCAGGCGTAAGTAGTTTTCTAGCACGGTAGAGGGAGCCAACCTTCCTTGCAGCAGCCTTGGCAATGCTCTCAATGTATCTATTCCAGTTCATATTCTCTGTAAACGTTAGGCCGAGGAGTTTAAAAGAAGTACTTTCAGGCAATGTGTTCTTGGCCATTGCTATTGGTGGTAGAGAAGGTTTCTTGTAGTTATTGAAGGAAACAAGCTTAGTCTTAGCAGCATTGAATGTGACTAACCATTTTTGTCCCCATTCCACTACGGATTGGAGGTCGTCCTCTAGTGTTTCTGCCATTTCCTTGGATATGTGTTCATTTGTTTTCCCCTCATATCTGTTATAGAGAGTTGTGTCATCGGCAAATATACCCATCTCCGAAACAATATTATCAGGGAGGTCGTTTATGAATATCAGGAATAATAGAGGTCCAAGGATAGACCCCTGAGGTACTCCCGCATTTATGTCATATTGTTTGGATGTATGTCCGTCGAGGACAACTTTGATTTTTCTATTACTTAAGAAGGATTTAATTACATTATGAATTCTTCCAGTGATTCCATATGATCTAATTTTCCTTAGAAGACAATCGTGCCATACCCTGTCAAAAGCCTTAGATATATCAAGGGCCACCGCTCTACCCTCCCCTGTTTTATCCAATGAACAGTATATACATTCAGAAACTACAGTTAAGATATCTGCTGTTGAACGGGCTTGCCTGAATCCATATTGTTTGTCAGTCAGGAGTTTAGCAGCTGTTAGGTGCTGGACTAGGGCTTGATTAACTAAGGACTCAAATATTTTGGCGAAAAGCGGGAGGAGGCTAATGGGGCAATAATTTAGTGGGTCAGTTCTTTCACCAGAATTCTTGAAGACTGGTACCACAGAGGCGGTTTTCCAGCAGTCGGGAAAACAAGATTCGTTAAGGCATTTATTGTAAAGTTTGGACAGAACTGGAGCAACCTCGGCAGAGCATTTTTTTAATAGCACAGCCGGGATGAGATCTGGTCCACATGCTTTTGAGGTGTCTAGGTTTTTTATAATAGCATGTACCTGAGAAGGGGTGATTTTCAAATCGTCAAGTGTGGCGTCTGTTCGCAGAGGAAAATCAGGGAGTGAGTGGTGTACCGAGTTCAGTGTGGAGTTTGAGGCAAACCGACTGGCAAGCAGATTAGCCTTGTCAGTTGTCGTGCAAGCAACCTCATGATTGTTTGTTAGTGGGGGAATAATTGACTGTCCATTATTAACTACGCTGTTGTAGATTTTCCAAAAATCCCGGGTTCCTAATTTCTGTGCTTCGATGCGCTTTCTGGTGGTTTCAGAGTAATCTGTCTTAGCTGTGTCTATCACTCTCTTACAATTATTTCTAGCTTCTATAAACTTCTGTTTATTTGAGCTGGACTTATGTCGGTTGAATCTGCGGAACACATGCTGCCTTTGACAAATGGCAGCTGCAGAAGCAGAAGTAAACCATTGGGGAGAGTGGGGCTTGCTATAGTATTTCCGTGCGGGAACATGTGCTTCAATAGCAGTTTTAAACCATTCAGTTGTCTCATTTGCACACTGTTCCGCTGGAAGAGTAAAGATATTTTGCCATGGGGCATCTCTGATGAGCTCCCTGATGGCTTCCCAATCAGCCTTTTTGTAATACCTCGTTGTTTTGAGAAGTGGGTCTTCAGTTTTAGGGCGAGAATTTAGGCTGATTTCTACCATTATCACAGTGTGATCAGCATTCCCGAGTGGGCTGTGGGCATTTGTTGTACAGTCATTGGGAACCGTTGTCAGAAAGAGATCTAGAAGTGAGGCATGTTGATCGTGCTGGTCTGGGAAACGTGTCGGAAATGTAACCAACTGAGATAGGGAATGAGATATAGAGAAGCTATGAGTTGCGCTACCAGCTACGTCTGTGTGATTTGAGAATCCTAGCCAGTTACTGTGGTGGACATTGAAGTCACCAAATACATGTATTTGTGCGCTAGTATCGAGGGAGAGTGCTATATCTATGCTGTCTGAGACTTTGTTTATTAGGGTACAGTCTTGGTTTGAGGGAGAGCGGTAGAGAAAATACAAGTAGCTAATATTGTGTTGCATATTTAGTCTGAAGCACATAAAGGCCTGGCCCTCTGATTCTAGTTTTATTTCTCTAGTTAGGGGGAGGGTGTTTCGAATATAGACTCCAAGTCCATGCATATGTCTGTCCGAGTCCTTACGGTAGAGTGGGAGATAACCAGGCATGTTAAAGTGGTTAGAGGGAATGGAGGAGTGAAGGTTAGTTTCACTTAATGCTAAGATATCCGGGGTGTTTACAAGGAGAAATGACTCAACATCATCTAAGTTAGTTCTAAGCCCGCGGATATTAGTAAATGCAAGCCTCAAGGGAGGAGGCAGGTTGGCAGAGCTGCTAAAAAAGGACACACCTTGGAACTGGACGCAAGAATGTCAAACTGCTTTTGATAAAATAAAGAGCGCACTAACATCTGAATTATTTCTAACTCACTATGACACAAAATTAAATATAGTCGTCGCTAGTGACGCTAGTGACGCTAGTTCCTACGGCATAGGAGCATGCATTCAACATATCATGCCTAATGGATCTAGAAAGCCGATAGCTCACGCTTCGAGAACGCTGCTTCCAGCAGAGAAGGCATATTCACAGATTGAAAAAGAAGCATTGAGTATAATCTTTGCAGTGACTTAGTTTCACCGATATTTATATGGTAGACATTTTATACTTGAAACCGCCCATAAACCATTAGTCACAATCTACGGATCAAAAAAAGGATTGCCTGTATACACCACAAATAGATTGCTGTGCTGGGGTGCGATCCTACTGAATTACGATTTCCAGATACAACATCTAGCATCAAAAAAGATTTGCAATGCGGATGGACTTTCAACATAATTTGGAAGAATCAGTGATTGCAGCAATTCGAACAAATGGCGAAGTGAAAAATATGGTAGCAAACATCATTAAAGAACTACCGGTAACATTGTCGGGCATTAAAAGAGAAGCCGATAAAGATGAATACATAAATGATATAAAAGAAAAAATTATGAATGACAAAAAGGTTCAGGAAATTTTTTCCATATGTAACGATGTGTTATTATACAGCAAGAGAGTAGTAATACCTAAAACGTTGCAGAAGAGGATTTTGAGAGACTTCCACACAGGACATCCGGGGATAAATCGGATGAAGTCTCTAATGAGAAGCTACGTATACTTAATTGTAGTAGATAGTTATACAAAATTGCCTGAGGTAATGCGTTGCAGGAATCCAACAACGAACAACTCAATAGGATTCCTACACGAGTTATTTGCACGATTTGGTGTACCAGACACACTGGTCACTGACAATGGAACTCAATTCACATCCACAGACTTTAAGGAATTTTGTGACACGTTCCAAGTAAAGCATATCACTACTCCTCTGTACCATCCAAGATCGAACGGCCTCGCGGAGAGGTTCCTGGACACGTTAAAACGAGCGTTGAAAAAATCCATTGGGATACCAACGGAAAAAACTTTGCAACAATTTTTGCAAATATATAGGATAACACCGCACCCTAATACACCGTCAAACATATCACCAGCTGATTTAATGTTTGCCAGAAAGGTGAAATCGGCGTTTGATAAACTATTGCCAAGACAGGCAATTGTCCGAAATACTACACACATGATAAGAAAGAAATTTTTGTATTTGATTTTATTTCTTCAATGAGTACTTTGGTGTCCTATTATTTTACATATTAAAAATTTTCTTGATAAATATGGACAGTCTTTAACCCAATTCAAATTACGACATCGCTTAAATGGAGACAGGATTTTTCTTTCTTCAAATTCTTTCTTAATTGTGTGTCGATATATGTGTACTTTTTTCCTAACTTGTTTATTTTTACGGTTTCCTTTTCAATTGTCTATCTGCTTTGTTTATCTGCATGACTCCATCTTCGATATTGATCGAATCTATTTTAATATTTTCTATTTTCAGGCTGTCTTCCATTAACTTTTGTAGAGTTAGATTTTGTTAATTTTCTAATTTTGGTAGGACACGCCTTCTAATTTCCACATCTCGACCAGAACACATCTTACTCAAATATTAAACATTTAAAATTGTATGAACTGAGGTCTGCAAGTTTGAATTTGTCACAATGTTTATTTACCATGGCTGTATGCATTGCGAAATTATCTTCGTCATTCTTCTGCAAATTCAGACATGACTAATGCTTATGGAATAAAGAGACTTTCAGGTGCAACCACTGTTTGCAGTCGATACTAAAAAAATTTTCCTACTGACGAAATAAATAAGCTTCAAATGATTTACCTTCTTCAGGTCCATAGCAGAAATTGTCAATCGCATTCCATATTGAGTCTTGTGAAAATGCGGTATTATTATCAGCGGACGTATTATGTTTTATGACTTGAGTTAGCAGTTCTTTCATGCACTGTTGATTTTTATTTTGCTGGATCTCTAGCCTCACTAGTTGTTCTTGTTGTATTTCATCTGAGTGCTTCTGGTATTCAAATAATTGTTGTTGTCTTTCATTTGAGTGTTTTTAGTGTTCAAATAATTTGCAATTTGAATAATTGTTCCAATGTACTTTGTAAGGTGCTCACTTTTGTATGATGGGTAAAATACTGAATTTACGGAAATTAGCAAAACCGATTAATCTGGTTTTAGTATTTTTAGAACAACTGGGGGAAAGGAAACAGTAATTTGTTTCCTTCAATAACTTTGCAAATGAACATTGACCATTGTTTCAAATTCCAAGCGAATGTTGCGAGAAATATTCAATATACCTTCAAAACAAATGTCTTTTCATAGCACAAAAATAAATGTTGACCAGAAGGAAAAAAAAACTCGAAAATCGTATGTACTGTTGTTTTTAGTAAGAAAAAAAAAATGTTTGCTGACTCCCTTATTTAATGATGATTTCTCTTTCTTTTTAATGATGCGAGTAAAAACATGATTAATTCGTATTTCTCTTTCTTTTGTATTTACGGGTATGCTAAGATGTCATAACAGTGTCAAAGAAAAAGAAGAACAAAAAATATGGAAATATTCTTACTTTCCACAAGTTTGCAATTCAAACCTTTATGTCCACACACTTATTTGGTTTTTGCAAGTTCCTTTTTTTCCCCTTCATCAGTGTTTTTCCCCTTCATCAGTGTTTTCTGAACACTTGCTTGGTTTAATTCAGTTTTTTGTCGTGAGTTCTTTTGAATGCTGGGGGTATTTTAAATCTGAGTGATCTCTATGAGTTTGAAATGTGACGTCGCCACTGTGATAGCCCTGGTTACAAAGAAAAACAGAAAAATAATGTAACAACATGTAACTGACAAACGATCTAGGTTGGTTCACCGGATATCGGCTGACACCTTACGACTTAGTCTTTCGGTATTTATTGAGATTAGAATAGTCTATTAGTAGGTAACATAGGTATGTTCCGCCACAACAATAGGTTAATTATGATTGGACAAATTAACACTGTTTACTGTTGAGGAGTTTCAAAACCGGAAGTTGTTTGGATCGATAAATATGCTAAATCATCATAATCTCTAAAAGAAGCTAAGGGAAGAACGGATGTATACAAATATAAGACAATGGCAGAATCGTAAGAAAATGACCTCTAGACCATAGTGGAATGAGGACATAAATGGATGGTAGCATTTAATGCTACAAAGACTAAGCTGCTCTCCTTTAACAATTACAGAAGTCTCTCCAATCACCGATATCCATGATAAATAACTCCTTACCTGAGAATTCTTCCTTCAAAGTCCTTGGCTTAACATTCACAGGAAATATGAACTGGAAAAATATATTGAGGACGTTGCGAAGCTGCTGCAAAGAAGGTGGGCTCCTTCTATCGTGCTAGAAAACTGCTCACACCTGAGAGTATCCTGTACCTTTACAACGCCACTATTCGCCCATGCATGGAGTATTGTAGCCACATTTGGGCTAGTGCATCTATCACTAGTCTCTCCCTCTTGGATAGGGTCTAAAAAAGGTTCTCGAATTTAATAGGTCCCATTTTGTCAACAAGGCAATAAATGTTGCATCCCTGTGCCTGTTTTGCAAGTATTTTGATGGAAGGTGTTCTGATGAACTCATTGCACTTGTGCCTCATTGACGTACATAATCCGACAAACCTGCTTAGCACACTCCTTCACTGTCAAAAAGTTTTCTACCCTTGAGTGCTCAAGTAAGTTTTTGTCTTTTTTACTTTTTTAGCTTGCTGCAGGAGGCAGGAACATGTCAAGAGGAATTGTAAATCCGTACTTAAAAGTGCCAAGAAAGGAGATGCTGAAGAAAGGTAGAATGGATCGGAAGTCATTTCACTCAGACACTGGACGTTTTGTAAGTTGTGAATTTATAGATAAATAGAAGTACTAATGAAAAGGAACACATTGGCAAGTCATGAAATACCATAAATTCAGCCATGAAAAATAATAAAAACAAGCGAACACAAACGATGTACTTGAAATGCACAACATGCTTTTCACTGTTTGTTTTTTTATATAGTAAAAGAGAAATTCTAATATATACATTTACCACCATAAATTTTTATGTAGATACCTATATGTTCAAGTAAAGAGATGAAAAATTTTGCATATTTCCATTACATATATATTTTTATACACAACATTTTACTCACACAAACATATGGAAATCACTCATGATTTGAAAGTATAATTTTAAAATATAATTGTTTTTAAAATATAACTATCCACTTATCAGCAGTTATTTTCGGTGAAGATCGTTAATGCTGGAGCGTCCAGTGGACAGGGGCAGGATATATATATATATATATATATATATATATATATATATATATATATATATATATATATATATATATATAGTTGTAATGGATCGATGGAAACTAAAACAAATGAAGACATAACGGTCCAATGAACTATACAGATTCATTTTTATTAATTTATAAATATATATATTTTTAATAATAAATATTATAGTAAATAATTATATATATATATATATATATATATATATATATATATATATATATATATATATAACTACTTCATTTACTCACATAAATTTAATATACGAAAGTATAGATTTATGCGTAAACTTTAAGTATTTACTTCAAAAGTGCTCAATACGTAGGTAGAGCTAGTTAGTAATTTATAAAATATATATGGCGATTAAGCTACACTGAATATTCTGCGTTTCATCCACTGTAGGATTCGTCAGGCTTATGCGCATAAGCCTGACGAATCCTACAGTGGATGAAACGCAGAATATTCAGTGTAGCTTAATCGCCATATATATTTTATAAATTATATATATATATATATATATATATATATATATATATATATATATATATATATATATATATATATATATATATATATATGTATAACTAGCCCAAAGAACTTTCAATTTCTCAGTGTCCTCACTCAAACACTGTCCAACTTTCTGCCATTAAAAAAACTTTCGTTGTGGTGTTAAAAGAGGTGTTGTTTTTCCTTTCATTTAGAGTATATATTCAACACAAACACGTGTAGACAGAAATCCCTTTTCCTGTTCTTAATCTCAAATAGACTTTTCTAATTCTAAGAGCAAAAATGAAACGGAAGTTTCCCTATCTCTTATTTCCTGTTTCGTTTTACACAAATAAAAATGTGCTGAAAAGTATATCCGAACAAAACACTATATTTATCCATGCAACGTTTCTTTCGTTTACAATTGTTGCGATGTTTTTAATATTTTAACTGACAATTATTATGCCTCATTTCAAATATGAATTTTTTTTCTTTCTTTCACAGCCTTCGGCATTAAGACCTTCTCAGCCAGAAAAGCCTTGACAATTATAGAATTTCTGTAAGAAGTTTTGAAAAAATATCAACTGTTCAAGATCAAAAGGAATAAAAAAACAAAAACAAAAATATAAATAAATTAAAAATTAAAAAATATAATCAGATTCAGAAAACAAAAGATACAAACTGTTGTATTAACATTTTTCGAAATCAATTTTATGCAATAAAAACAGCAAGTCTTCATTTTCCTTCTGTTTAAAAAAAATATAAGTTTCATCTATTGTTGTCCAGTTTAATATGCAAGAGAGGGAGTGTAAGCGAGCAACAATGGTGAACATATTGGGAAAACTTTATAGAATAAAGAGAGAGACATTTAAAACAACTCTATTGAATCATCTTTGTTAACGTGTTAATTAAAAGAAGATTGGAAAAGAGAAGAGTGTTAGCAATGGAATAAGTCCAGGAGTACGGACGAAAATAAAAAAATAGGAACTAGAGATGTCCCCTTAGTAGGGAAGAGAAAAGTGATCATTTGTGAAGAATGCATACTGTACATAGGTGTTAAAGTCAGGGCCGTGTGTGTGTGTGTGTGTGTGTGTGTGTGTGTGTGTGTGTGTGTGTGTGTGAATATATAGTAGCTATGGTAAGTCCATGGTGCTTGTTGTTGAAGAGATCTTTGATGACCTGCGTGAAAGCTCCCTGTGTTCCAATAGTAATAACAATAGTAATAATAACAATAACAATAATAATAATAATAATAATAATAATAATCTATATCTATATATCTATAAAAGTGAAATTTTCGGTGTGTCTGTGTGTCTGTCAGTCTGCATACATTTCCCTACCAAATTACTCTGTCAATTTTTAGTTTAAAGACCGGAGATTTTACATATGGGTTATTGAGGTTTGGGAAAATCTTTTTAATTGGTTTTTGGCCAGAAATTTGGCTATTAAGGGGTCAAAGTTCAACAATTTGACTTTTGAAAATTCTACCAAACTTCTGCGCCAATTTAGGGTCTAAACACTTGAAATTTTAGATGTATGTTACTTGGACATGGATCAATCGTTTTAATTTGATTTGAGTCCAAAACAATTAGTGTTAAGGGGTCAAAATTGGGGTTAAAGTTTTAAAAAATTCTTGGTCTAAACATTTGGAATTTTACATAAAGTGTATTCAGACAAAACAAACTTTATAATCGGTTTTTGGCCGAAAATTTGGTTGGCAAGGAGTCAAAATTCAAAAGATTTGATCTTTGTGGTCTCTAGCAAACTATTCAGCTAATTTGGGGTCTAAATATTTGAAATTTTACATAAAGGGTATTCAGACATGCAGCAAACTTTTTAATCAGTTTTTGGACGAAAATTTTGCTGCCAAGAGGTCAAAGTTGAAAGAGTTGATCCTTGCAAACTCTACCAAACTCCTTTGCCAATTTTCGGTCTAAACACTTGAAATTGTACATGAGTCAAACTTTTTAATATGTGTATACATATGTACAAAAAATTATGAACAGTGCATAGGGCCTGAGCAAAGCCGGGCTGAACTGCTAGTAGTAATAATAATAATAATAATAATAATAATAATAATAATAATGATAATCCCCTGTGTCCCAGCCCTTTTTTTTGTGTGTGTCACCATAAACTGACGCCACGCGAAATAAGTGAGGAGGGTCAAGGAGAATAGAATGACTGAGGAGTGAAAGCACTAACCAGACCTCCACTGGATGAATGCAAAGAGGACTGGGATCTTAGAGAGGCTTATTGCCACCCAAATTCTAGTGGAGACCAATGGTCACTGCCAATGAGAAGTCAATGGTAAGTGGCTATTGTGATAATGTAAATTCAACTGCAAAGGTTATCGAATGATGTGGAGAGTACTGGAAATCTGGGGAAACTTGTCAATCAGATTCCAGAGAATGCCACAAATTGTTCTCAAAGAGAAATCTTTGATGGTGGCCTGTGGGACTACTTCTAGTGATTAAATGACAATGATGATGATGATGATGATGAAGAAGAATTAAAAACTTTAACTAAATCACTCGCCCAAAATGAGATTCTACTTTTTTTTTAGATGATTACATTGTGAAATGAAAAAAAAATATTTTAGAATTTCGAATAGGAAAGCAACTTTGCACATAAATTTAACATAAAATGATACTCATTTCCAGCTCAAATTTTTAATTTTGTTTGATCGCTCAGAATTGAAGATCAAACAAAGTGCTGGTAGAACATAAACATTTTCGCTTGATTGTTGACATTGTTTTATGTGTTTCTACCAGCGTTTGTTTAATTTTCGATTTTCAGCAGAATAAACACCAAGTTTGTTTTGAACTAAAAACATGATTTAAAGTAAGTTTAAACACAAATAAACTTGCAAAATGAGATGAAATAACTAAGAGTATCTCATTAAAATTGCATCTAACAATATTAAAGCATGGCATGAACCAAAGGAGCATCAGATCTATCAGAATTTCTGCGAGGACAAATCGTGGCTCAACAAGAAGGTGATCTTAGACAACACAAAATAGCAGGAAATCTTTCAATACTCCTTTCCATTGTTAATAGAGTGATCGTACAATTCATAGAAGAGGACAAAGAGTGCAAAAACCTCATTTAGGTTGCCCCAGAGTCTTTGAAAGAACCTTGTATCTTGTGAAAAGAAATGCTGAAGAGGATTCTTGGTACAAAGCCTCTGACATTGCAACACAAGCTGGTGTCAGTACTAGAACAGCTGTCAGGTATCTTCACAAGCTGGGCTTATATGGTAGAGCTGCTAGAAGGAAACCTCTTCTTCGTTCTTCCAATATCAAGTGCAGAAAAGATCTTTGGACCAATGTCATTTTCTCTGATGAGTCACAATTTGCATTGTTTCCTGACAGTGGATAGGGTAAGGGTATGGATACTCCCTCAAGCAAAAGTTTGACTTAAAAAGACTGCAGCCAACGCTGAAACTTGGGGGTTTCTTGGTTATGGTATGGAAGGCAATTTGGAGTGATGGTCACTGAGACCTGGTGAAGTGCAGAGGAAACATCAATTTTGCTAAAAATATTTCAATATTACATGAAGAACTCCTACCAATATTCTCAAGTGGTAAAATGAACCAAGTTAATTCCCTATTTATGGAAGACAGAGCTCCTTGTCACTTAGCTAGGACAACACAACATTAGTTGAACCAAAATGGGATTAATAAACTTCCATGGCCAAATTAGTCCTCGAATATGAACCCAATTGAAAACCTTTGGGGCATATTAGACTGAAACTTTTGCAAAAAGAAAAAGAATCCATCTTCTAAGCCTTACTGCATCAAACATGGCAAGAAATTCCTCAAGATGATATTCATCAACTGATCAATGCCAAGCCTAGAAGGATCCTAGCATTAAAAACAGAAAAGGGCATACGAACCAAGTATTAGTTTTAAATTTGTTTGCATTCATTTTTGATTTTGTTCTATAAATCATGTTCATTGAAATAAACTGTTTCTATGAGTATCTATTCTTTTTTGTCATATCTGTGTAGATATAATTTCCTTTTTCATTAGGAATTCTAAATGTTTCTGCCTTTTTTATCTTTTCATCTATATTTTTCACTTGTGTCCAAGGTAAAGAAGTACGCTAACCATTAGTTATTTCAGTAGAAACTGATGACAGACAACGATAGTGTCCAACCAACACCAACGAAATTGAAAAATCTTGTTCAGAGCCTTTTTTAATAATCAGTGAGAACTTTGTGTGAAGAAACATATGTTTAGCGAATCTGTGAGAAAAAGTATAACAAAAGGAATGTTTACAGTAACTGAGCAATAAATTAAACTGTGAGAATCAATGTTAAATCTTGGCATGGGATTTAGAATTCATTCTGTGGCCTTTAATCTGTAAATAAACAACTTTTAATAATTTTATAGATTTGTGTTTGTTTCAGTTTTTTTTATTGTCAAGAAAAAAATTAAAAGGACCGGTTTGGAATCAGAAATTTGGCTCACATTTTTCTGATTCCGATAACCCAAAACTTCTGATTTTTCTGATTCTGGATACTCAATCGTTTCAACATTAATCAACATTCCAAAACCAGAAGACGCAGTTAATTCTCATTTTTAATATTTTATTTATATCTATATGCAATACATCTTACACGTGTTTTGTTGAATAGCGTAAGATAATATATTATATACATAGTTTTGTTTCAGTGTTGCTTCAGTGCTCAGTAGATAGGCAGCGAGTATTAGTAGTAGTAGTAGTAGTAGTATTAGTAGTAGTAGTAGTAGTAGTACAGGGTGGAACGATAAAATTATCGCCTTAGAGAAAAAATACTACAGCTTTATTTTAAAACTTTTATTAAAAAATCAATCAGGTAACTTGATTATGTAGTAGAGCTGACATCTATTCAATGTAGCCACCTTCAGCCTCAATCACCACCTTGATATGGATCCGGAACTGAGAGCATGCTTTTTCCACAGGCACCAGCAGGAGCTCGGCGAATACTTTGTGGATGGCAGCGATCAGGCTGGCTTTGATGTTGTGGGAAGTCATGTTGGTGATGTTCTCAATGTATGACCAAATGAAGTAGTCAAGCGTGTTCAGGTCGGCGGGGGGGGGGGGCAGTAAGAGAAGGGTACAAAGTTGTAGCATTACTTCTGAAGTCAAACTTAGGTTTCTTTGGACTTGTGCGCCAGTGCTGCCACACCTAGGGTCTGCCAGCGGCCACCTGATTGCACCAGGGGATCGCCACACTCTTTGGTGTTGACTTTCAAGCTGACTTTGAATGTGAGGTGGCATGATGTAGCCTTCACTTGAAACCCCACCAAAAACCATAACCATGGCCGGAAACTTCATTGAGCTGTGCCCTTAACTGTTGAACTGTTCGAATTTGCACTTTGAGGATGCTGGCAATAGTCCTGTTGTCATGATTTTTATGGGTAGAGAGCATGAGTTATACAGGGAAGAAACTATTAGAGTAGAAGGTTTTTCGGCATCTAGAGGTCTCTATAATGAAGGGATGGAATTTTGCTGCTTGTCGAGTTAGTTGGGAGTATTTAAGTTGAGGAAGCACAACTGCTATGAGTTTGCAGAGCACATTTTATTAAAGTACTTGTAAAACAGGCATGGGGATACAACATTCTGACAATGGGACAATGATTAGAATTTGGTTGATAGTGCAGGAGACCTTAAGAAACTAGCGGTAGCTGCACTAACCCAGATGTGGCAACAATACTTGATGTATAGACGAATGGTGGCTTTGTTGAGATACTCTCAGGTGTGAGTAATTTTCTAGCAATGTAGAGAAAGCCTACCATTTCGCAGCAACCTTGCCAATGTGTTTGTTCCAGTTCATGTTGCCTGTGAATGTTAAACTTAGGAGTTTGAATGAAGAGCTCTCAGGTAGAGTATTATTAGTCATGGTAATTGGTGGTTGAGAAGATTTCTTGTAATTGTTAAAGGAAAGAAGTTTAGTCTCAGCAAAAATGTTACCATTCATTTATGTCCCCATTCTACTACAGACTGGAAGTCATTCTCTAAGGTTTCAGCTATGCATCCACATATTTTAATTTATATTATTTAAACTCTTCAAACTACTGTTCTCATCTTGAGTGTTATTTTTACACTGTTTTGGTCGATGTAACCTCCGACTTTCTTCAGGTGTATTTTGTCAAACTTGGAAATCTTTCTGCTGAACTCTGGAATTTACACAGAATTTCAAATGGAAGTCCTAAGTAATTCGCAATTATTTTGAGTGCCACCTGTAATGAGATTTGAACCTTCATCCTTCAGAAGAATTTTACTAAGTACTTTATCCTCTATGCCATGTTGGGACAAAAATCAAAGTGATGGGCAAAATTTTTAGGACAGAATTATTTTTTAACTTTGGTAAAAAATAAATGTAACCAAGAGTTCAGACCACGTCAAAGGCTCATCTGTCTGGTAGAAATCCAAATATCCAAGACATGACTCAATGTGTTGACTGTCGGACATGTTTAGGTGTTAGAAAGTGAACTTGGATTAACAGATCGACCTTTTATCTTTCTTTTCAAGGCAATATAGTCATCAGTAATTGCTATTTTTTTTGCTGTGTATAAAAGAATGACGAAATACTGATATATACAGATATAACAATATATCTTTATTGTTGGTGACTCTAATGGATGGTTACTTATTAGAAAGAAGATGCACACAGGAATTCTTCTCAAACCCAAATCTTTAACCAACTATGATATCTATTTCAGGTTGTTGTTATATAAGCATTTGTGACCATTTAAAATGCCTCCTTGGAACAGCATTGTAACCACACCCAAAGAGTGTTTTATTCGGCGGTGGCCGTTTCAATGAATTGACCTGGTTATGATTGATCTTGATTACACCTGTAACTACTTTGTCAAAATTGACCTTTCAAACATCTAACTTATCTTTTTAACAATCGATCATATTTGCTGTTTCTTCCTATGCAGATGTGTGGTGTCAGGTTCATTATTTTTAATGAAATTACCTCTTGGTACATTTGACAATTATTTTATGTTGTTCCTTGCCTATCGTTGCCAGGAGCACTTCTTCTTGTTAAAAGGATTACATTTAGCATGATGGGAGGTTCATAATATTTCTTTCAAATGACCTTTTGGTAAACCGATAATTATTTTATAGTTTTTCTTGTATATCGTTACCAGGGGCACCTCTTCTTGTCAAAAATGATTTCTCAATAGACACGGCCTGGATATTAAACATAACTAAAAATAACTGCAATATATATCTACTTTTTACCTGTGCCTAAATCAAAACGTAGATTCCATGAACAAAGCTTCTTTCTTAGAACTGCACGCTTGTGGAACTCTGTTCCGTCTGCCTGCTTCCCATCTGACTACAACCTGGATGTCTTCAAGTCCAACGTAAACAAATTCCTGATGAACCGTCCCCTTAAGTAGACACTTTTATTAAATCCCCACACTAACGTACTGTATATGCAATAACCCTTATCCCTGAATGGCTTCCGGGCCTTGATAAGTGGTGATCACATTGTAAAAAAAAAAAAAAACTTAAAAAGGAATACATTTTTATTAAAAAAAAACAAACATTAAATCATTATGTGTCATTAAAGACGTTTTAAAACATTTTTATTTCTTTAGTTGAATTTTGCTGTTAAAAACAAAAACAAAAAACAAAAAAAACGCCAAGGAAGATAATCCAGTGTGGATTACTTTAAAAGTGAGGAAATCAGTTGTGTGTATTATATGGAGGTGGAGTGTGAGTAGTTCGATTTTTTTGTCATATGATTTCTATTGGTTACATCAAAAATTGAAAGACTTTGGCAAGTTTTTTTATATCAATTGTTTTGGCAGATTTTATTAAAGAAAGCAAATCTAAAATAAAATGTATAATTATAAAAAAAATTTGAAAGATTGATATAATTATTTTTATTTGTTTAAATGACTATGAAATGGCATGTTGCTAATGGTGATCTCCATGATTCACGGAGGAGTGATTGATTTTAAAGCTGAAGATCGAACAGATTGTAGTATGATCTGTTGGTTAGTGTGGCACCAAGTGCTATCTGTCAACAAACGAGACAGAAAAAAAAAAAGAGTCATGGAATCAAAGATGTTATATTGGACTTCAGGTTTGACCAGATTCGATCATGTCTGAAATTGTGATAGTCATCACCGTTGCGGTCAAGTCCAAAAATTCAGTACTCAAAGTTAAAATGCCGGAAGTGGACTCGGTTTACCTAAATATAGAACGGAAGTCACTAAGCATGAACCAAAAAACGAAACCATATGGTACCACTTCTTGTTTTTATCATAAAACAATAAAAAATAAATACTTATTTTTTTCATTTCTATAAATATTTTTTATTTTATTTAAACTATAATCATATGGAAATATTTTATTTCAGTAAAGTAATTTAAACATTCGTATTTCTACAAATAATTTTTAAATATTTAAAATATATTCCATTTATTCATTTTAAGAAACTTTTTTAATACAAATGTTTCAAATAAGTGTGAATAAAAAAACTTTCATACATTATTTATGACAAAATTCTGTGATAAAACTTGTGAAAGACAAGTATATTATTTAAAAAAGACACCATTTATAAAAATATAAATAATAAAAATGCTCAATAGTTTTTTTTTCTTGATAACACGTGACACGTAACAAAAAACAAAACTATTTATAGAAATGTAAAAAATGAAAGTTTATATTTTTTTGTTACATAATAGCACAAAAAGTGTTAAAACTAAAATAATTTTTTAAATAAATTATTTTCATATTGTTTCGTATTTTGTTTCATATTTAGTAACTTCTGTTCCATATTTAGATAAACCGAGTCCACTACTGGTATCGTAACTGAACTTTTAGACTTAACTACTATTTACAACATTATGCCAATCTTAAACAAAATGAGGGAGAATTGTTGCAGTAATATGGACATATACTGCATGCAAGCAACAATATATTGCAAAAATGCGATTCAAGATGAATGCGTGTGAGAAAACACTGAGAAAACGTTGGAAAAAATATACATAATTGGATACTCTACACCTAGATTTAAGATTGGCCGGACTTTATCTTGACCAAGCATTTGACCGTGTGGAGGAAGAATAAATTTAGTGCGGACCCTGCTACACAAGAAAATGATGAGATTATTATTACAAATTAGAGGAGAAATAATTATTTACAAAACATTCTTTTTTGTTTAAATATAAATGAGTTATGGTGAACGGGGTGGAGAGGGAGGGGGGTAATACTAAACTTGTTCGAAGTTAAAAAAAAAAAAAATGTGTGCAACTTTTTTCCAAATATTTTTTTAATAATGAGAAGAGTGAAAAAAAAAAATAATGCCCGAACAAAGTTGTGAGATTCAAGGTCGTTCAAAAAATGATATTTTGCAGAACACTTAAATTTCCTTGCCTAATCACACTGTTAGTTATTTAGCTCCATACTATCATAGAAAGTTGTGATACAAGAGTCAGAAAGTGGGATTAAAGAGCCAGCAATTTTGAGAATGAGCGCTCTGCCAAACAAAAATGCCTGGATATCCCAGTCAGCATTCCCCAGAGCCTTCAGGCAATTAACTATAAACTAATAAACAAACCCCTTCTAGACCTGCACAGAGCTAGCAACATACTGCTGTCAACAGGGAAAAGGCCATTTCAGAAATGGCTTAGACTCCGTTCACTTTGGTGCCACGGGACTAACTGGTGGTTGTAATCCCATCAGGAAATGCTAACAATACCAAGTAAAAGAAATTATAAAATTTCAGGACATAAAAGTAAGAAAACATTGCCGAAAAAAAGTGATAAAAATTAGATCAACATTTATTATATAAAGGGTAGTCGTCTGCGTGTATGTGTGTTTGAATGCCCAGCTAAAAGTCACAAACTACAAAACAGAAACACACAAAGTTGGTATATATTTTTGATCAGTGTTGCCCTAGGTAAAATTTATTAAAAAAAATTATTCATTTTCTGGAGGTCGACTAAGTCAAGTTTTGTCAAAGGGTGGTTAGTTTTCCAGTGTTATTATGTACTAATTTGAAAAAAAAAACAAAAAAACGGATAGCTAATTTCATGAGGAAACTATTATATAAAGAAGAGTTGTTGTGTGTGTATGTCCTGCTAGAGAGAAATGGGATGCTATATGAGAAAGAGGAGGTTGGAGAAAGAAAGATAGAAAGATGGAAATCTTAATAGAAATAGGTTATACTTTGGCCACAGGCAACACCAGGTAGCCCATTCTAATAATCAGAATGCACTCTTAACATAACAATGTAGTCGCTATTTACTTGCCTCCCCACGAGGGCAAAGTAAGATACAAGGTTGTTTTTTTATGTGAGAAACTATCCAGCTCACCACAAAGAGACACTCTGGATGGGCCAAAAATTAAAATTGCTTCAGTCAAGAAGGACTTCTATGAAGAAAACGGAACAAACACAGCACTTTGAATATTTTTGCTATAAGATATACTACTGTATAGTATAGTAATATTATATTAAATTTTATGATTCCTGAAAATCAATTTGGCATTACCGGGGAGTCATAATAATAATAGTACAGTATCACATCTGGTATGTCTTATACAGTAATAAAAGAGTGCTTAATATCGTAGATAGAGCCGGTGTGTTTAAAGGCTGCATTTCTCAGGAAAAATAACATCACTAGTGTAAAGTTAGATACAGAATCGTTTTTTTTGTTTTTTTTTTATATGAGAGAATATCTAGCTAACCAAAAAAAAGGACATTCTAGATGGGATAGATATAAAAATTGCCCCCAGTTAAGGACTTTTTCTATGCATGAAGACAGAACAAACGTCACACTTGAATCCTAGTTTGGGGGCTAAGACATTATTTGGGACTTACTCTGACAGTGAATCGTGAATCATAGCTTATGTACAAATAATTGCTATTGGTAACCTTAGTAAGTTGCAAAGCCAAGGACGGGGAAATTATAACAAACTGGGAGAGGTTGAACCTGTTTGTGACTTGAAAATCGGCATTCAAATCCTAACTTTACACATGACATTGAGTGGAAACCCTCCCACCTGACTCAAACCACCTACTCCCACTCCCACCCCATACCACTTAGCCAGACTCAGCCATGAAATTTTTCGGAAATATTTTCCATCCAGTTCAAAATGTTTCAGTTTAAAACAATCATGAAAACAACAAATTTCAATCAACAAAAAAAGGTTTCAATGTAAACAAGAATATCTTTTGTGTCGCCCTTCAAAAATGTTCAAGGTCATTGTCAACATGAAATCTGAATGTTAAATTATGGAATGGAAAGGAATTTGTTTTTTTTTTTTTTGAAAAATAGATATTTGTAGTCAAAGAGGGCAAAAAAATTTGAAAAATGGACGTCACTGGAGGATATTTCTTTCAAATCCTGGATTGGTGGACGAAATTTGATTCCAAAAAATCTTGGATAATAACATTCCTGGTTTCAGAGTCATTTTTTCTCATTTTTGTTTGTTTTTCAAATAATGTACATCTATTTTGTAAATTTGTAAAATCCATTTTCTCTTCAAAGCAAAAATAAAAAAAAAAATGGATGAATATTTTTTTTTTAAATCTAAATGTTTTATGATTATTTTATGGAAAAAAAAACGTTCAAATCTTTTGGAATTGACATTTTCAGATGCTGGTAATGACTTTTTTTGTTAGTAACCCATATTTGTTTATGGGTGTTAAGGATTTTCGCAGTTATAATGCATACGCAAGAATAAATTTTCTTTATTTTAGGACTGTTTTTTCTTTGTGAAAGGGGACTTTCTTTTCAGAT
>NC_136483.1:24191877-24236877 GCF_053919585.1 Euprymna scolopes | reverse complement strand
ATAAACTAGCTGTTTGAATCCGGCATTGCCTTGGTGGAGGGATAGGAGAAAAACACAATATATATTAAAAGTCACTCATATATATACACTTTATCCATCCCCCTCTTTCAAGTAATGTTTATACTTTTCTTTTGTTTCTATTTTCTTCAAATTGGCTTAATTAAATTGAGCCAATTAATTTTCAAAAATATTATTTTTCATATGACAAGAGAAGTAATGTGCAAACAAGAAAATAAATTCCACTCAGGATGAAATCTATAAATTGTCACAAACGCAGCAATTCCATAAATGATTAGCAACTGAGAATTAATAAAGGAATTATTGGTTTGGATATAGTATGTAATCGATGAACTTGATTGTAATTTAAATTTTTATTTTTTTAGAACACAGACTGACAATTGCTGTAATTAATCGACTGGTTGGAATCAAATATTGATTTTACAGGAACAAAGCTATTGGTGACAAAAGTCAGAAAATATTGACTTTACTTTGTTATATAGAAATATATGAAGAAATAATGTTAGATCTAGAATAGAACCCCGAGGAACATCAGCGTTGATAAAAAAAAGAGAATGAAGTGATATCATCCAGAGTTACTTGCAAACTTTGATCATAAAAAAAGACGTAATAATGTCGATAACCGCATTATTAATTCATAGATTAATTACGACTAGTAGAATATTATAAACATTACTAGCAGGCCACCCGGCATTGCCCTGTCTTAAAATATGCTAAAATATGATATTTTAATTTATGCAGATTTTGTATTGATTATTATAGACAATACTCTATTGATTATTATATTGTACCTAATATATAGCAAAGATTTCAAATATGAAATAAAAATATGACTTGGGTGCCATCAGCTAGAATCAAAACCCCCAAATTTAGCTTTCTAATGATATTCACTACCATCTGACCTAAGTATACATGCATATAAAAAATTTATGAGTTAATGGACTTAAACCTATAAATGTATATTCGCATTCAATCTTGACCCATTAGCAGCTGTTTTTCCCAGCTAAAAAACAAATAAAATTTATTCTACATATCCCATATATCAAGTTTCAAGTCTGTAAACCAAACATTGACAGAGTAGGTTGGTAGATACCATTTCGCACACACACCAACACACACCAACACACACCAACACATACCAACACACCAACACATACCAACACACCAACACACGCCCACACATACAAACACTCACACATATACATATATAATATATACATATATACAGATAATGTATATAATATATACAGATTAATAATAATCAAGTTCGTCTTTTAGAATTAATTTCTTTTTTTATCTTACCTGGCCAAAGCAGTTGATGTCATTGCAATTCCATTCACAGAACCTGCGATGTTTGGTGTCACAGAATTATTGATGAGAAGGGAAGTGGCTGAGAAACAGCAACTTGTGCAAAGACGTTGTGGGATGAGGAGTATCATGAGAGCCACCCACAAATGGACGGGTCTGAAAAAAAAGACACAGATTTCAATAAAAAGTATAACAAATAAAAACAAAGAAAACAAAAAGTCAGAAGAACAAACACAAAACTTTCAAAATATTTGCTAAAATAAAATTCATTTGCAATTTGAAATAATTTGGCTTACTTAAAGAGGATTTGTGGTAAATTAGACATCACGATGCGATTCGAATGAACACTAAACACAAATGGTTCTAATTGCTAACCCTCTTTCTTTCTCTGGTGTGTTTGCTCTCTTCAACACTTCCTAAATCTAACAAGCTTTTAATATGAAGAATTTGACTTAAAATATTTTACAACCAATGGAAATCATTTCATGCTCAAAAAAGTAACACCTATATGTTAATGTAATAAATCAACACAAAGTTGGAAACTCAATAAGACCTGATCAACAAAATCAGTTTTAGAGAAACTCCACCAGTTGATGGAACAAAAGAAACTCTAGAACATCTAGTCAACACCCCACTCAGTGCCCTTGAGCCGTAGGGTGGCAAAGCAAAAAAGAACTCAGTGACTCACATATCCAGCCTTCATCATTCACGCACATCTATACATTCACTGACAAGAACAAAGGTAAACGCACACACATACACAATGCCATGCTGCCTAATATAATATGAACATATTGACTACTTATTCAACTTCTTTATACAAACACATGCTGTATTATGAATATTTACTAGCATAAAAGTATTTTTTAAATTTTATTTCTTATATAAATGCATGTATGTGTGTATTGGTAATGCAGTATGAATTTGACCAATCCAGCCACGCCAAGCCCAGTTGTAAGATGCCTTAAAAAGTAACATCTGTTGTGAAAATGTGTGAAAGTAATAAGCCAGTACAAACTTCTTATTAGATCTCGTCAAGAAAATCAGTTTTAGAAGAGATTCACCCCATGTCACTGGGCCCGAGATGGCAAGATGAAAGAACGCAATGACTCACGTATCCAGCCTTTATCAGTTTGCACATATTTACACACTTACAATAGAGGTAAACGCACACACATACACAATGCCATGCTACCAAATATATTATCAACATATTAACTATTCACTCAACTTTTTTTATACAAACACGTGTTGAACTATAAACATTTATCAACATAAAAGTATCTTTTTTATTCTTATTTCTTATATAAAAATGTTTTCTCGTAAAATTTCGTATTTCTCCATTTTTCAATTATAAAACTATATTTTAGGTAGCCATTGCTATATGGTGATCCTTCTGTTTTTTCATTGTCTTTTATTTTTATTAAGAAAACTAAGATACAGATGAGATGCACCCAATAATGTAAAGAGAATCTAAGTGAATGTTACCTTGATATCTGCCTGTCTGTGTCTTTCAATTCCCATTTTTACGACTAAGTTAAGAAAACTAAGTAAAACAAATAATTAGTGATATGGTCTCTCCTCTCCGAGCAAACTTTCTCTTTCTAATAAAACCTTTGTAATTTCAGCAAATTTCCACAAATGAGTAGATTTGTCTTATATTAAATAGAAGATCAACAACCACAAGGTGGGAGGGGGGGAGTCACATCCCACACATGGGATAAAAAGAATGAAAGATGTATGTAAAAAAAAAAAATTATTAATGGATCCATTTCTTGATTGCTCACTGCCAAGGTTCACAAGTGCATATCTATGTGAAAAAAATATGTGAACAGTTATTTAATGTTTGTTGTAAGATAAGATGTTACGATATTAATGCTGATGAGAACAATATTCCCAAGAGCAACACCGATTCATCATATAAAAATTCAAATAAAAAAGGCGTACCTGTTATATAAAAGATGTGTTAGTGGAACAAGAGTCACAGTTAGAACTTCGATCAATACGTTGATGAAAAATGTCTGAAAGAGAAAAGAAAATATTTTTTAAGTAGACATAATTTTTATTTATTTATAACTAGCGGGGGTGCCTGGCATTGCCTGGGTGTGTAGGTGGTGTAGTAAGGAACCCCGGGGGGTGGGAGTAAAAAGTGGTAGTAGTAGGGGGAGGCTCGAACCCGTAACGCGAAGGAGAAAAAAGGTTAAAAAACGTGACATCTTAGTCAATGTCCCCATCGCCCGACCGGGAGTTCCGAACATTGAAATTAAGCATAGTCAATCCAACTGACACGATAACTTGCGAAAAATGGCGATCCAAAAACCGACCCCTCTTTGTAAAAAACTAGCCACTTGAGGGTGAAGGAATTAATGTTTTGGGCCAATTTTTCCATATTTGTTGTCTGAGGCGTCGAGCTTCAAAGCAATACTGATCTCGTCAGGATCTGTCGCGTCTGTCGAAAGTTTTTGGCAGACATACATACATACATTCACACAAACAAATGATTGAGATTTATATTATAGAAGACTCTTGTTACTTGACTTATGTGTATATTCTAGAGAGCTTTGTCATATGCTTGATAACAAAAGCTCACCCCTTATCACAGTTTTGAAAGAGTCAATTCATTTCTGACATGTTCACATTAATTTGATAACCCATAAAATAGGACAAAAATATTTTAAAACCCAATGTACAAAAGAAAATATTTGTTTTAATCTATTATATAAAGAGTAGTTGTCGCTGTGTTTCTATGTGAGTATTTTGTGTGTTTGTATGTCCGGTTAAATCTTTTAAAATTCTGAAAAACCTCTTAAATGTTTATATTTTCTTGACTGGTGTTGTCCCGGATGTATAATATCTAAAATTAAAATAAAAAAAAGCAATTAATTCTTTCAGGCAGAAATGGCAAATAATTTGTTTCTCCTTCTCTTCTTGAGAGAAGAACTTAGTTTTAGCAGAACTCTGGAGGCCTCTTCAATTTTATAAATGCTCCGATGTTAGATAGAGCAGCTAGTAACACAAAAGTTACTTAACTTGGTTTTAATGATGCTCTGGATCCTAGATAGAGCAGGTATGTTTAAACACAGTGTCACCCAAGATAAAGAACTCTGTCATTTTGTTGGTGTTGCTTGGGAGCCAAGCTCCACAGTGCTCAATATCCTGCACAGAGCAGGTGGAAGAGGCTGAATTGATTTTAGTAGAGCTTTGGAGGCACAAATGTTACACACACTATTTTGTTTTTTAATGGCTTCAGGCAATGTCAGGTAGCTCTGCTAGTTCAAAATATAAAAACCAAAAAAAATGAAGATGAATGGTAATATTTAATTTTATTAAGACTTCTCTCATTTAACAATGACAAAAAACCTTCTCAATCACTGATGACCATGAAAATTACACCCTAACTGAGAACTTACCTTTCAAACTCCTCAACTTAACATTCACAGGCAACATGAATTGGAACAAATACATTGAGGACATTGCCAAGGTTGCTGCGAAGAAGGTGGGCTCTCTCTACTCTGCTAGAAAATTACTCATCCCAGAAAGTATGCTTATATTTTTACAAAGTCACAGTTCGCCCATGCATGGAGTATTATTGCATCTGCTACTAGTCTCTCGTTCTCAGACAGGGTAAAAAAAAATCTACAATCTAATAAGTCCCGCATTATTGGCAAAGTTCCAACTTCTGACCCATCTCCAAAATGTTACATTCCTGTGCCTGTTTTGCAAGTATTTTAATGGAATGTGCTCTAATGATCTCATAATATTTGTGTCCCCTCAGCGTACATAGTTCCGACTAACTTAATAAGCAGCAAAATCCCACCCCTTCACTGTTGAAGTCCCTAGACACTGAAAAGCATTCTATTCTAATAATTTCTTCTTTCTGACTTCTGGAATTCCCTCCCTGTTTCCCCCTTCCCTGACTGTATAAACCTGCAATGTGAACAGATATCTCACTGGTCAACTTGCTATGACTCCCTATTAGACACGATCCCAAATAACAGCATTTTACATTCCAAGTGGCAATATGCCTTGTTTGAGGTGAAAACGTGTAAAGAAACAAAAACAAAAAAAAAACAAAGAAATCATTTGTAACCGTTTCTTTTTTTTGTCTTTCAAATTGAATAGATCATGTGGGAAAAATCTAAAATCAAAAGAAAAAAGAAAAGACAAGTTTGTTTATATTTTCTACTCAACTTCTTGTGTGGTGAGAAAAGTATTCACTTTTATTACACTTTCCTCTTGCTTAATTCGACAAATATACGAGCAGGGTTACACGACACTGCCTGGGACTAAAGTGTAACAATTTTTATCTTTCTGTTCTCCCTCCCTTTGTCCAGAACATTCCTCTCTCTGGACAGTCGGACGGACAGACGTGCGTGCCCCCCCCCCCGCACAAATAGAAATAACTGTAAACAAAAAATTAAATTGATTTCCCTTTAATTACTGGCTGGAAAACAGACTACATCAAAACATTAAAAGATCAAAAGATGTAACGATTTCCTGCGACTCCGACTCCACAACCTGGTGCTGAAAAGATTAAACCTATATTCTTTCAAATCTTGTCTTCTCAAAATGGCAACAAAAATCGTCCAAGCATTACTCAATAAGAAATTTTTTTCTTACCTTCAAAATTCCTAATCTTCTCGCCATTGGGGCAAAAATGAAAACTTGTAAAAACATTATCGGCACTGCAACAATTCCTGTTGCAATACCAAGTTGGTCTGTGGAAAAACTGAGGCCATCTAAAAAAAAGAGAAGAAAAAGAAAGTGCTCTTTTTAATAAACTTCTTAACTGGTAAACAACCGATCTCTGATGCATCTGCAAATTGAAATGACAAACATGGCTCAGGAGGTTCCGTCATTGTCTTGCTTTTAAAACGTAAATCATTATTTTATGATTTTTTTTAGTTCATATTTAAAATGTTTGCATTTTAAAATTAGAAATTTAAGAGACTAAAACAATACATATTTTTTTTTCTTTAAAAGTAATATTTATTTATCTTTCGCCTCAGTTGAGGCTTTTTCAAGCGATTTCTTTTTGTTAATCATTCACTTTTTTTACTTCTTTAAGATATAAAATTCTTGAGCAGTAGTCCGTTGAGATGTTAAAATGGACAGTTTGTAAATCTCTTCAAGTGCAATCACATGACATGATAATGGTATAAGAAATAAGATAACACATTTTTTTTTTTTAATATTATAAAATGAAGATTAAAATTTCGAATTTAAGCCAAAAGTTATATTTTTTCTTTAAAAGAAATATTCATTTACTTTTAAGGATATGAAACAAGCTTTTTGACAAGTTGAAGTAATTTTTATTCACTTCAATGATATATATATATATATATATATATATTTTACAGGGGGTCACCACTTATCAAGGCCCGGAGGCCACTCAGGGATGATAAGGGTTATTGCGTGTACAGTGATCAATGAGATAGTATTGTAGTAATCATTAGTATTGGAGATTTGATAGAGTGTCTTACTTAAGGGGGCAGTTTGTTAGGAATTTGTTTATGTTGGACTTGAAGACATCCAAGTTGTAGTCAGGTGGAAAACAGGCAAACAGAAAAGAGTTCTACAGTTGTGCACTTCTGAGAAAGAAGCTCTGCTCATGGAATCTATGTTTGGATTTAGGCACAGATAAAGAGTGGGGAAAATTATGGCACAATCACATTGACACACCAGTTCTCGCCAGATCACCGAAGTTAAGCAATGTTGAGCCTGGCTAATACCAGATGGGTGACTATTTGGGAAGGCTAGGCGCTGTATGTACCTTCTGGGAAGGTTGGGCATAGGTCCAGCACCCTCACCCTATAAAAAGAACTCCTCACTACAAAAACATCTGCAAAAAGTTGTAGATGGCCTATGTCCCTCCAGGGGCTCAAGGGCTATGGATGGATAGTGTTTTATATTTAAATTTTATTCAGAAAAATATAATTTTTCAAAACAAAAATTTTTTTATTTGAACAAAGAATACAATTCAAAGTAATTTCCTTAATCCATGGATTTTTCATGTAGGCTCATCTCCTCGGAGGAAAGTAATTAGCAAAATATTAAATCTGGTTTGATATACTTTACTTAAAACCTCTCATACACAATGAATATTAGCATTGACTCATTTTCCATCCTGAGTCATACTCATTGTAAACATTAATTAAAGATCTTGCCGACTATTCACGTTTGTTTAAACTGACCCCACCTTTAAAAACAGGTGGAGTCTCTCTTAGGTTTAAATGTAATTAGTCTCTACAAAATTTCTCCATTGCATATCTAACATAAATATATACTTTCCCTGCTTTTTTAAAAACTTTTTTAATAAAAATCTCTTGATACAGCTCTTGATGAGTCAGGGCGAAACCGATTGACTAACTTTTTTCTTGCATTATTTTAATCATAAATATTAGAAAAATTAAATCTTCCTTTTATAATTATGCTTATGAAATTTTGTATTCCCCCCACCCAAATCATGATACGTACAGATATATATGTTTAGTAATTATTTGGCTTATATCAGCAACATGGTCAGTACCAGATGGGTGACTATTTGGAACTACCAGGCATTGCACTTAAGAGGACATTGGCATCTCCCTACAAGAGCTGCAAAAATTGTGTTGTCATGTCCCTTGACAGTAATATACATGTGACTGGAGACGGCTTGTGAATTTTATACTCTTATGAAACTCCCTCCTACTAAGAAAGCAAGGTGAGTACCATTTGATTTGGTCTATTTATATATATATATATATATATATATATATATATATATATATATATACTAGCAAAAGTACCCATCGTTGACTGGGTTCAAAAACAGCCTACAGAAAATGGACTCTGATTTATGAAAGTATGATAGGTTATGAAAAGGAAGGGTTGTAAAGAGATAGCTTCAAATTTGAGGGTATCAAAATCAATGCAAAATATGACGACAATAAAAATAAAATCGATAAACCCCATAATTTATTATACCATACCTGTTCACACTGAAACACTTATCACAATATTCTGTGGATCTATATTAAAAAACCTTGTTAAACTTTGTGACATATTACCATTCTATGGAGGTCCAGCGTGAACGAACATCCCATAATTTTATTATACCATATGTCTTCAAACTGAAACATAATTATCAAAGTATACTTATGCAGATAGATATGAACAGTCTTTATTAAAGTTTGTGCCTATTTCCATTCTATGGAAGCCAGGTGCGAACGCAGACCCCACAATTTTATTATGCCATCCTTATTTAAGTTAAAACATACTTATCAAAGTATTCTTATGTACATCTATATCTAAAACACTTGTAAACGTTTTTTTTTTAAATTATTAAATTTTTTATTTCCATACTTTGTGGACCAGGCGTGAACAAAGACCCCATAATTTTAATGAACAACCGTTCTGCCAGATCAAACATACCCATTCCTGTGTCTCGATACATCTATCATTATATGTAATCAGTTTTTTAAAATAGTCAACCATATAGGAGCCTATTCGTGACTACACACACACACATTCAGCTTTATATTATATATATATATATATATATATATATATATATATACTTTTATAAGACACAAGGGAAGAACAGATGTACATAATTCTAAGACAATGGCAGAATCGTTAGAAAATGACCTCCAGACTGTAGTGGAATGGGGCCGTAGATAAATGGTAAGATTTAATGCTAGTAAGACTAAATTGCTCTCATTTAATAATTACAATACGACTCTCCAACCACAGATATCCATGACAAATAACACCCTAACTGAGAATTCTTCTGTTAAACTTCTCAGTCTTACATTCACGGGCAATATGAACTGGAACAAATACATAGAGGACATTGCAAAGGCTGCTGCAAAGAAGGTGGGTTCCCTCTATTGAGCTAGAAGACTACTCACACCTGAGAGTATCCTGTACCTATACAAGGACACTATTCGCCCATGCATGGAGTATTGTTGCCACATCTGGGCTGGTGCATCTACCACTAGTCTCTCCCTCTTGGATGGTGTCCCCCCAAAAAGAGTTTTCAATCTAATATATCCCACTTTGTCAACTAAGCTCCAACCCCTGCTCCATCGTCGCAATATTGCATCTCGTTTTATTACAAATATTTTAATGGAATGTGCTCTGATGAATTTGTGCCTCCCTCAATGTACATATCCCTGACAAACTTACTTAGCAACAAAATCACACCCCTTCACTGTTGAGGTCCCTAAATGCAGAAAGCTTTCTATTCTAATAGTTTATCCCTTCGAACAGATAGGCTTTGGAATTCTCTTCCTACTAGTTGCTTCCCTGACTGTACTGATATGCAGAAATTTAAATGTAACGTAAACCAACATCTTGTTAATCTTTCCTAGGCATGGTCCCAAATAGTAGCTCCTTAAATCTAAGTGGTGATATGCATTGTTAGGGGTGAACTTGAGTAAAAGAATACTCACCTAATCGAGATTCCGTTGAAGCCCAAATCGTGAATGTGTCTTCAAATCCTATTACACCAAACGAAAACAAGGTGTAAAGTGCAACAGATTTCCTAACATCTGGCATACTGAAAAAAAAAAAAAAAAGAAAGAACTTGTTTTGAAAAAGATCAACATTCTTTGAAACGATACTTCTCATTTTGGGGGTTTAAAATGTGTTTGTAATGAAATACACATCATGTATTTCATCATATACTTATTTTTAGTTTTTAACAACTAATTGATTCAAACGCCATATATATGCAAAAATAGACTGATGGACTTATTAAATGATAAAGAAAACATCACATGTAATGTTAAAAAATTCAAATATTTTTATAATATAAAAATACTATGAAAATGATTGACAAACGTATCCGTGTTTAATTAAAAGTTAAAAATTTAAGTCTGAGGATGTAAATAAAATAATAACAAAATAACAAATTTTAATTGGAATACCCATTTCAAAACAAGAATAAAGCAAATATATTGATTCAGGAATAAGACAGGGGAGGTAACTGCTGAATCTTGATATCTTATGAAAGATGAGTCTGCTCTAGAATGCTTTGTATGAAATTTAAGATAATATAAACTATGGTGAGGATAGGTTGGGTGATGCTTTTGCAATCGTCGTCATATGTTCATGGGAGATAACTCTATTTTACTAAGCGATTCCTTCAAATTTTCATACGAGAATTTGGAACGCTAATTGCAGAGTCATTTTTTTTTTATTAAGAAATTCTTTCATCATAATTGGCTTCGAAACCTAGTAGGCGATGCTCTTTTCTTTTCCTTGCAACCTCTTTCCCACAGAAAAGAGATGTTGCAAGCCTGCCTCTGCTCTTTTCATGTCAAGTGCTCGACTAAACTCTAATCTATGGTCCCCCCCCCCTTGCCAAACTTTTATAAAAAACCCTCAACTAGCTACAACTACTATATATGATTTCCTCACTCTCTACCTGTGCCTAAATCTAAATGCAAATTCTATGAACAAAGCTTCTTTCCAAGAACTACCCGCCTTTGGAACACCATTCTGCTGGTCTGCTTCCCGGTTGAATACAACATGGTAGCCTTCAAATCCAATGTAAACAAGTTGTTGTTGAGCCGTCCCCTTAAATTATCCAAATTCTACCCAATTTACACCATTAGAGATTACTGCACTACAACCTTACATTCATTAACCTTTATCCTCGAGTGGCCTTTGGTCCTTGATAAGTGGCAACTCCCAAGTATATATATATATAAAAAAATATGCAACTTGTTTACAATATCACATCGCCTGATATTTGGCCTTGATGAAAAATGCCCTGGAAAAGTCACTTCTGATTAATTGCAAAAAATAAAAGGAAAATCAATATCATCTTTTGTAAACTTAAACTTTTAACATTCCAAATTCTCATATGAAAAAAAAAAAAAATGAACAAATGAAAAAGAATATTCAATGACTTTTTGTTATTAATGTTATAAAGTTTTTTTACATTAAAAAAAAATGCTGTCACACTTGTTTAATAAATACTAGTGAGACCTGTGGAAAGTCCACAAGGGACTCATTCACATGTAATATATTGATGTTGGCATTCTGTAGATGTTCAGTGTAAATGGAGACGGTCTGATATTATTTTAGCTTTTTTGTTAAAACTGCAAAAGTATTTATCCAAGCTAGCACGGATGCCTGGTAAAGCCCGGTTGTGAAGTACACTTAAATATGATATTTTAATTTATGCAGATTTCATATATATTATTATAGAGCTAATGTTCTATCGATTTTTACATATTATAAAGTTGCAATTTCAAAAATAAAAACATATATATCCATATGACTTGGGTGGATTTACTTGAATCGAAACCAAAATAATAACTTATGAAAAAAAATAAAAAAATAAAATAAATATATATATATATATATATATATATATATATATATATATATATATATATATATATATATATATATAAAACTTTCCTTCAGCCATAATCGAAACCGAAACCAAAACTTATGAGGAATTCTTTATAAAACTATTTATATAAAAAAACAGATGATTTAAGTGCCATCAGCTATAGTCGAAACTAAAACCAAAACTTATGAAGAATTCTTGGTAAAATTATTTATGACAAGAAATAGAAGAACATAACAATTAAACGACCCGAATGTAAACAGGACACACAAAAGAACACATTATCGTATTAATATATAGATTCATTTCCTCTGCAATTATCATCGCATTTTTAAATAGTCACATCTTTTTTATACAAACGAACTTGGCTGTTTTTCAGAATAACAAACTATTTTAAAACTGGTAAGCATTAATCAGAAGTGAGTTTTCTAGGGTGTTCATTGTCAAGCCCAAGTATGAGTTACTGTGATACAAAAACAGACGGAACTTGATGAACGTGATATTTTTCCTTACAATTTCTCAAAATTGCTTTTTCTTAATAAAAAAGTAATTGAAGAAATAAACAATTTCTCTGCAATTAGTGTCACTTTTCCTTCTTTTGTTATTAATGTTTTTGTAATGTTAAAACTTTGTTACATATTTAATGTATGTAGTTGTAGTTGAAAAACAAATTATTTTTCTTGTAATTAATCAGAAGTGACTTTTTCAAAGCATTCATCATCAAGCCTAAATATCAACTGACGTGATATTCTAAGCAAGTTGCACTTTTTTAAAACATAATTTTCAATTTTCAATTTTTTTAAAACATAATTTTAAAAGATAATTTTCATATGAGAATTTCGGACACTAATTGCAAAGTTAATGTTTTTTGTTTAAACATTAACTTTGCAATTAGTGTCCAAAATTCTCATATGAAAATTTGAAATCACTTAGTAAAATAGAGTTATCTCCCACGAACCAATGACGATGATTAAAAAAACATCGGCTGAGGTGTCTGATTTCAGAACTAACGGTGCCAACTCTACTCAAAAACCATAAACATTACTTCATATTTCTTTTCGCAATAAGGGGAGGTAACTCTTCTTGAAACACGTTCATTTTACGATTTGAAAAAATTGCTCTAAACGTCAAACTTTCAAAACATAAAAAAAACAAAACAAAAATACAATTTAAAACAGCGGAATAAATAAATGGGGGCTAGCTGTTTCTGGCCGTGTACCGAGGGTTAGTTCTGTCTAGTGGTGTATGAAGCGTTACAGAAGTTTGCTTTTTAAATTTTACCTTTAGGTTTCAAGAATTTCTAAGTGCATGATCAATTTACGTAAATTTTTGGTGTACAGTATTTTCTTTCCGCCACAAAGTATTTACATGGTACAGATTTTTCTTTATATTTATTTTTTTATATGCAGGAAACTTCTGGTGAGCACCCATTAAAACTCATTTTAAAAAATAATCAATGCTTTTTTGAAATCTTGAAATTTATTGATCCTTATATTTATATATATACTGTGATATTTTTTAAAGTCGAAAATTATATTTATAGATTGTTGACTAAAACAAAAAATGTTCCTTAAAGATGGAGAGCAAATGTGGTTTAAAAATATAAAGACAGTTAATTTGCATAGAATTTGCAAGATATGAAGAGATAGTTATGTCCGACCATGTATAGAGGACTAGTTATCTCTGGCCGTGTATGGAGGGTTAGCTGTGTCTGGCCGTGTATGGAGGGTTAGCTGTGTCTAGCCATGTATGGAAGGTTAGCTGTGTCTGGCCGTGTATGGAGGATAAGCTTTGTCTGGCCGTGTATGGAGGGTTAGCTGTGTCTGGCCGTGTATGGATGGTTAGCTGTGTCTGGCCGTGTATGGAGGGTTAGCTATGTCTGGCCGTGTATGGAGGGTCAGCCATGTCTGGCCGTGTATGGAGGGTTAGCTGTGTCTGGTCGTGTATCTCTAGTCGTATATAGTGGGTTAGCGGTGCCTAGCCGTGTATGGAGGGTTAGCTGTGTCTGGCCGTGTATGGAGGGTTAGCCATGTCTGGCCGTGTATGGAGGGTTAGCTGTGTCTGGTCGTGTATGGAGGGTTAGCTGTGTCTGGTCGTGTATGGAGGGTTAGCTGTATCTGGCTGTGTAGTCAAGACTAGCTGTCTCTAGCCATATAGTAAAAGTTAGTTGTGTCTGGCTGTGTAGTGAAGGCTAGTTGTGTCTGACCGTGTGTACATGTGATATAAAAGGTTCTTTAAAGATTGAGGGAGTTTGTGCTTTAAAAAGATGCAGCAATTTTCATATGAAGAAAACTGGCTATGTTGAGAAGGATGAATTGTGGAGAACATTGAGTTGAGTGTTTGATAACTGAAAGGACACTGACTGAAATTAAAAATTGGTATGAATTATGGCATCAGTAAAAAAGAGAGTGCTATCAATTTCTATTTAGACAACAAGCTATCTCGGCGAGAAAGTAATATTTATAAAATATGAAAGCTGGATTTTTTGAAAGTTGGCGTCGTCATGTTATGGAGAATTGTTAATTATGATTCAAGAGTTGGATTTTTTGATTTTATCTTTTTTTGTGTTTAAAAATCAATAAAAATATAAAGGGCTAGTTATGTTTGGCCGTGTACAGAGAAATAGTAATATCTGGCTATGTATGAAGGAATAGCTCTGTTTGACTGTGTATGGAGGGCTAGCTATGTGTGGATATGGATGAAGGACTAGCTGTATATGGTCAGGTAATGAGGGCTAGCTGTTTCTGGCTGCGTAGTGAGGGCTAGTTCTGTCTAGCTGTCTATGAAGCACTACAAACATAAAGGTATATATGTAATGTAAAATGATCGTTTAAAGTTTATGGAGGTGTGTGGTTTAAAAATATAAAGGCATTAATTTGCACATGGGAGAAGAGTAGCTACATTAAGAAGGACAAAGTAGTGAAAAAGAGTGTTCTCAATTTCTATTTAGACAACAGTAAATAAAAATATAAAAGCAATCATTACCGAAGTAAGGTAATTAAAGAACTGTTCCATATTTTTGAACATATGGAATTTTCTTTTTTGTCTTTAACTTCTTCATACGAAGAGGAAGATGATGACTCAGTCATTAATTTATCTGTCACCGTTGGCTCTGTATGCAGAGTGTTTGGAGAAAGACCGTTCGTTTCAGAAATGTCTTTTATTTCTACTGTGAAAGAACATTTTCCTAGCTTGGCATGAATGTCATTAGGTAGAAGAGAAAACGTGTCATTCTTTAATATGCTCAAATTCGTGTGGCTGACATTCTGTGATGGAATTATGGAATGTGAGGAACGTGACGGACTCAATTTAGAACTCGTGTCGAGATCCCTTGAGCCATAGATGAATCCTTCTGGGAGGCTTATGTAACTCTTAGCACCAAACTGCCTGTCGAGTGAAGTCTCTTCTTGAATGCGGGTCAGAAAGGCACCAGTTACTGCTTCAACATGATGACCCTCAATGTTCAGCAGTTGTGAAGATGAACGACGAAGGATGCCAGTGGTTTTGTTTGAGGTTTCTTTTTTTGGGGGGCTTTCTGCTGACGCATTACCATTTGAACTAGACTCCGTTTCAATCACCAAAGTTTCGCTAGAACAAAAGAAAAAACAAATATTAAGAAAAATTAATGCAAAACCTTACTGTCTGGTGTTCAAGTAGGAAATTAACTTCCGTTGTGGAAAACATATATCCATTCATTATTATTCGAATTATGAGATGCCTTGATTAAGTTTCCAAACGTTTTTTGTGCAGGCATTTAAAATTCTCATAGACACTTGAAAATTCTGTAATTTATGGCTATACATCCTATAAGATGACTGACTGATTTTTATGATTTCAGGCTCAAATGAACAGTTACAGCAAGGATTGGCATACGTCCTACTAAAGCCTGATTGTCACACCTGGTGAATTTCAAAAATGCAATCTGGACGTGCAGACACTTTAGAAGAACGATATGTAATCACATTATGTTTTAAACTTGGAAAAAATGCCATAGAAATGTATGAAATGATTCAGACTGCTTTTGAGCCATCCTGCCTGAATCGAGCATCAGTTTTTGAGTGGCATAAGAGATTGAAGGAAGGCAGGGAGTCTGTGAGGGATGATGAGAGGTGTGGGAGGAGTAAGGAAATCAGAACACCAGAGTTGATTGGCCAAATAAAGAATTTTATGGATAAAGTCTGTTATGTTTCTATAGAGATAATAAGTGCACAGTTTAATGTAGTGTGGGAAACTGTGCACTCAATTATTCATGAGGAACTGAAGATGGGGAAGATTTGCATGAAGTTTATCCCAAGGGTGCTTCATTCTTGTCACGGACTATTTGACCAAGATGGCTATCAAGACAATTCCTCACCCTTTCTATAGTCCAGACTTTGCTTCGTGTGACTTTTGGTTATTCCCTAAGCTCAAGGAAAACCTGAGAGGCTGTCATTATGAGACAATTGAGATGAAAAAGTTGTGACAAGGGCCATTGACATATTCACGTAAGAGAACTTTCATGGGGCCTTCCAGAAGTTGTTGGGACGGTACAACAAGTGCATTGCAGCCGGAGGAGATTACTTAGAAAGGGACTAAGGTTTCATGTATGTATTACCAATAAAAGTGCCCATATTAAAAAGTCTAAAAACTTATTAAAATTAAAGGCGTTCGGATTCTTCAAACTATTGTTCTCATCTTGAGCGTCATTTTCACAACATTTCGGTTGATGTAACTTCTGACCTTCTTCAGGTGTATCTTGTTGAATTCGTGAATCTTTCTATTGAACTCAGGAATCTGCATGGAATTTCGTATAAGACCCTTTATTTAATTCATGGGAGTAGCATGTTCTAGTTCCTTCAGCCATGACTGGATAGAATAAATAATTTGCTGAATAATTTGCAATATCACTTGAACTGCGGATTGAACCCTTAACCCACAGAAGAGTGTAACTTACAACTAAATTTTTACTAAGTTCTTTATCCACACTCAACATGAGTACAGTAGTTAAAAAACCGAAATAATATGAATAATCAATTTTTATTAGAAAAATTAAAAAAACATTCATTATTTTATTATCATTAATGACGGAAAATAAATTTACTTAATAAGTTAATTAACTTTCAAACATTACACAATTATTCACATAATAAAAAAAAGAAATTCTAATCGAATAATCTAAAACATTGGAAGTATGTGACTGTAGAATAAAAACTATAGCTTTAAATAAGCAACACTTTTTAAGAAAATTCAGAAGAAGGAATAAATAGAATAAAGTCATAAAACAGATGAAAAAAAACTAGCATTATATTTTTATTCAAAGTAAGGAGTCACATATTGAAGAAAGTGAAAGGTTGAGGGATTTCAGTTAGAAACACTTAAGAGTGAGACTTTGTAGAATTCTACAATGCCTCACTGTTTAGTGTTTCTAACTGAAATCTCTCTATCTGATGATCATGTATTCAAACTCTTTTTTGGCATCAATAATTTTTGCCATTTTTCTGAATTTTTTCTCATATTTCACCAAATATTTATAAAATATTATAAAAATATTATATGCCAAACTTAACTAAAGGTTTTTTTAAAGAGTAATTTTTAAAAAATCAATATGAAACTAAGATACTTTTTTGACATTCATGTATTTTATCACAATTTTTATTTTCTATTTTTTTTATTGCCTCATAAACTTACCATGAGAAAAATGCCTTATTTTTAAAAATAGTTCAATTGTAGGCATTAGTTAATCTGTCACAATAGGCATAATTAAATATTCCAATTTTTAGTGTGAGCTTTTTTGATACAATATTCATAATTAAGCGATCTAATTAAGTAGTCTGCGTTTTGGTATAAGTTTATATCACAATAGTCATAATTAAATGGTTTGTCAATTAAAATAGTCAATTTTTGCAATGGGTTTTATCTGCCACAATAATTATCAATTAAATTAGATTGTATTATATTTGTGAAAATTCATCAAAACTGGTATCAGACAATCCACATGGATCAAGCATCTTTATTTTTTTTATTCATTTTTTTTCTCAATTTTCATATAATATCATCAAGACGATGAGTAATTAAAATAATAAACAAGTGTTTGTATGTATCTTATATACTTACCCATATTTTCTTGTTTCTGGCATATTGAAGAGAACAATAAAGAAAACACAAATTGCAACAAGGAATGATACAACACCAGGCAAAAGGTACGGAAATTTTCCAAAGAATCCATCAGAATCAAAATAGTCAGGATATTTTAGGGCTGGTGAAGCTAAAAATCCTGTAATTATGGGAAAAAAATTTTTGAATCAAATTGTGAAAAAAAAATACAAAATTCAATTTCAGTTTAATATAATTTATATTTTGTGAAAAGATCCATCAAGCAATTCTTTAAAAAAAATAATCGGCCACCACAACACTTCTCCACCCAATGTAAACAGAATGTTTGTGAAATATTAAATGATTCTTCTGCTCGGTTAATGTTGGCACGTTACTTGCAAGAAAAACAGTTAATTAAACTGCAGAAGCACCTATTAAAACCTATACAAGTTCTATAATTGAATACTCCCCCCCCCCGAAAAACATAAAAGTATGTTTTTGTAAACCACTCATGTAAACATACTGACAGCATTGTTAGTGTCCTAAATTATGAGATGAAAAAAAAAAATGAACAAATCTCTTAGTAAAAGAGAGTTGTCTCCCTTAGAACAATGACAAATTGTAAAATAGCGCCCTTTCTTTCTCATCAAATCTTTATTGGAGTCCATATATAAAATCCTTTGTTTCTCATGAAATTGGTTCCTGTTATCGCATTTTCTCACACCCGAGGCTATTCTCTAGCTCTAAAAATCTACTATCAACCATGTATGGAGTATTGTTGTCATATTTGGATTCGTGAATTTGTGTACCATTTGAAGGTTCTTGATAAGGTGAAGTAATGTATCTGCAATATCCTATCTTTTATCTGTAACCTCTCTCTCTTTCACAGAGGTGATGTTGCTAGTCTCAGTATTTCCTTTAAATACTATTATGTCATATGTTCTTCAGTATTTTCTGATCGATTCCCCTGCTTCTTTTGTTCCAGCTCGTTTGACTCATCTAGTGGTCTTCATCAATTCGCTGTTTCGATACCTCATTGTAATACAGCTTCTTATTCCAGTAGCTTTTTTCTAAGAACTGTAAGGTTGTGGAACTCTCTTCCTGCTGACTGTTTCCCCCCCTACTTTTAACCTTTAGCTTTTCAAGACTAAGGCCAATATGCATCGCCTGTCTTTGCAATAATCATTTTTTGTTCTTATTAGCTCCTTCATTAAGTGACTTCATGCCTTACCTTGTCTTGAGCGATTAAAAAAAAAAAGAATATAAACTATGGCTTTAAATAAGCAACACTGTTGAGAAATTTGGAGAAAGAAATAAATAGAATAAAAACTATAAAAAAAGATGAAAAAGACTAACCTTACATCTTAATTTGCAGAAAGGAGTCAAATATGGGAAAAAGGGGAAGGTAGACATAGAAAGATTACAGTTACAAGCAGTCAATAACGAAACCGAGACCCGTGTGGGATATTGATAGATTGTTTCATTATGTGAATAATTTGGAAAGTAAAATTTCATATCTCACTGGCTAGGCAGAATCAAATACTGATTTTTCAGATGAAATGCTATTTAGATCTATATACATATATATTTCTCTTATTCTGTCTATTCCACTTTTTCTTGGAAACTACTGGACTGATCTAGTTAAATTTTGTATGGAGCTTTGTTATGATAAGCTGCAGTGAACTAACTATTATTGTATCCGTTTGATGCAAAGTTAAAGATTAAAAGGGATTAAAAGGGATTAAAAGAGATTAATGATGATTAGTATTTAATACAAAAATGAGCAGAAATTCGACCATCAATTTGGCATAAAGCAATCATTCTTAACGGACTTTGTTAGAAAGTTAACATACTTTGGCCCGTTTTTAAATAAATTGTTATTTTTGTTTTTGACTTTGCAGAACATGATTGAGTTTTGCAAAGGGAAAGGAAAACAAAAAAAATAACATCAATGTTTGGTGCATTTTAGGTCAGGAAGCCGATATCTTCAGACAGCCTGATCTGGTAGCACCAGCTGATAACATGAACTGGAACAAATATATAGAGAAGACATTGCCAAGGCTGTTGCAAAGAAGGTGGGTTACCTCTACCGTGCTAGAAAAATACTCATATATGACAGTATCCTATGTTTCCATGAAGCCACCATTTGGCCATGCATAGAATATTGTTGCCACGTCTGGACTGGTGCATCGACCAAGAGTGTGTCTCTATTGGACAGGGTTTAAAAAAGAGTCTCTAATCTAATAATTCCTGAACTGTAAACCAAGCTCCAATCCCTGTCCTATCACTGCAATGCTGCATCCCTCTGCTTATTTAACAAGTACTTTAATGGAATATGTTCCTTAACATAAATATCCACAACTAACTTGACAAGCAACAAAATCCCTCCCCTTCACAGTAGAGTTCATCCAATACTGAAGAGTCTTCTACTCTGATATCGTTTTCCCTCAAACTGCTAGACTTTGGAATTCCCTCCTTGTTTCCTACTTTCCCAACTGTACTAGCATGCAGAAATTTAAATATAATGTGAACAAACATCTCACTATCCAACTCTTTACTTAGAGTGTCCCTGTTGGTCTATAATTCACAATCACCCCTTATGTCTCAATGACAATGTTCCTGGGTAAATATGATTAAAAAATATGACTGGATATCTTTAAGAAATGGGATATAATTTTGGTTGCAGGCAAACACTTTTTCAGTTTTGAGAGACAATGGATACTCCCAGTAAGGGTGTTTATTGTGAAGCAAGAGTTACACAATTTTTAACGGCACCTCTTTTGACCCGGTATTGCTGGAGTCCATTGGTAAGGAGATTCCAAAAATGATTAAAAAGACTGGAAATTTGCTCCTTCTAGACTATGTGCATAACTAATCTGCTCTACTATCTAATTAACAGTTGAAGGAAAATGGGTTCATTCCTTTACCAAGTTATTAGTGAAAGTGATGCAGTAGATCCAACAGAGCTCAAACCCAACAGACACCATAGTTCCATTATAATAAGATGAATCTGAAAACACTATACAGACAACTAAAAACACCTTTTTTATTATTATATTTGTCTCATTTAGCATAATAGTAAGATTGTTTGCTAATGGTCTGGGAGACTGTTGTTCAATCCTTGGTTAAATCATACCAATAGACTAAAAAAAAAATGATACCTGAGGCCTTTTTGCTAAGCACTTAGTATTATAAGGAGAGAATCAAGAGCAAGTGGAGTAATCCTAAGAAAAGAATAGTATTCTTCTCTTCACCTTAGTATAGCAGCTAATGCAAAAAAGAGACTTCGGGTTGCCCACGACTGTAGTCGATCAGCTTTTAGTTTATATTTGACTTTGTTTCACTACAACCCTTGCAGGTTTATTAGTTAACAAAATAAGCAGACGTTGTCATGTATTTTCTTTGACGAATCAAAAAACAGTTTCTTTAGATTTTTTCGGGTCACAACCCAGTTTGCCTATGATGCAATTACATAACGACCTATTGACACCATAACCTACTGACATAGAATAGCAACTGTGACAGAATTTAATAGTTTAGAAGTTTGATGGCAAAGATTATAGAAACAGTTTATTGATTCAGATTTCAAATGTTTTATTTTTGTAACCGCCATATTTGTTCATTAGGTAATTAGGCATTGACATATTTTGACTTGTATGACAAGACAAATCGAGACACATGGATTAAAGAAAATGTTAATCTGAAAATAAATGCAAATACGTCATCATCATCATCATCATCATCATCATCATCATCATCATCATCATCATCGCCGTCGTCGTCATCATCATCATCATCATCATCATTATCAGTTTAACATCTGTTTTAAATGCTAAAATGTGTTGGGCGGCTTTTAGAAATCGGTTCTAAACTATTCTTTCTCTGACCAGGTCTTTATTTATTCCTTTTTCACTCAAATCCATCCTTATCACTTCCTCCTATATTTTCCTTGGCCTTCTCCTGCCAACTGATCTTGCTGCCTCAACTGTTCTGCATCACCTAACCCCAAAAACTGTTTTTGTTTTTCAGATACACATGAAAATATCACTCTAAAGAAGTCACTGTTTGAACATTTTGATGTTGCATTGGGTAATTGTTAATAAATATAATTTCAATGATATCATAATAAAATGATACTCGATATTGCGAATAGAAGATTTTTGTCTTCTTTCTTTTTTTTACTGCTTTGAAAATTTTTTTTTGTATTGAATTTCATTACCTTAGTGAAACTACTATATATACATATATTAAGCTCCTTTAGTCTTTGACAGACTATGGATACCCACGTAGGGGTACCTGCGCGTGAAATTTTTGTGGCAGGAAGTGCGCAATTTTCAACCACACCTCTCCTGAGTCAACATTGTTAAATACCAGTGGCAAGTGGAGTGTATGTTGATGACGACTGGAAACAAATGCCAAGATAAGCAGAGAGCACATACAGTGCCTAGAACTACCAAATGGTCACCCATCTGGCACTAACCAGGCACAACATTGCTTAACTTTGATGATCTGATGAGAACCGGTGTGTCAACATGATTATGCTATATATATATATATATATATATATATATATATATATATGGGGAGTTAAAGGAATAGAATATGATCAATTCTTTATGAGGAGACTTTAAAAAAAAAAGAAAAAAAAAGAGACTTACCAGGATAATAAAAACTCAACAAATTGTTTTGGAGCTTATATAAGAGTCAATAAAGGAAGAAAATGAAAATATAAAACTATATACTAATATATATAGATTTATTCATTTATTCAAAAAGGATATTCATCAATTAGGGGTGTTAGGTAAATGAGAACATGGTATTTTGAAGCCCAATGCTTCTCGTCAGAAGAATAGAGAAGATGCTAGGTAACATAATAAGGATGCGATGACTAGCGATAGTTACATTAGGAGCACAATAACATATTGAGGTTGAATAGGGGAGTTATATTGATCTCTGTGGTATAGGAGGAGTATAGTTTTTATTATATAATGCAGGTAGGTGTATAGCATATCTGTCATCCCTATTATGTTACCTAGCATTTTCTCTACTCTTTTGACGAGAAGCATTGGGCTTTGAAATACCATGGTATAAATAGTTCTCACTTACCTAACGTCCCTAATTGATATATACCTTTTTTGAATAAATGAATAAATCTCTATATATAAATATATTGTCTTATATTTTCATTTTCTTCCTTTATTGATCTCTTTCTCTCTCTCTCTCTCTCTCTCTCTCTCTATATATATATATATATATATATATATATATATGTTATGCGTGTCTGTGTGTGTGCACGTGTGTGTGTATGTAATAGAAATTTGAAACGTGAATAGCTTTCCCAACAGTATTAGTTACGTAATAGACTATGATAATTTCAACTAAATTTAATTTGATTATCCAATTCCATAGTCTGCAATAGTATCCATTAGGCTAATATAAGAGTTTAAAAACATCTATGGAAAAAAATATTTTGTTGGATAATGATAAATGTAGAAAGAATGATACTGAATACTGAAAAGTTTGTTTCTTTGGATTATTCAGACTATTGTCCTTATCTGGAGTTTTATTCTCACAATGTTTCGGCCGATGTAACATCCAACCTTCTTCAGATTTATCTTGTTGACTTCTGAAATCTTTCTATTGAACACTGGAATCTGCACAAAATTTCGTGGGTCCTGGATTCTTAGATATGACCTTAAACTATATCCGATGGTGGGGCCCAGGTTCACTCTGACCTGAAGTGGTAGTACCTGTTAGGGTCCTAACTATGGGTTGAATAGAAACCGACTTGGAAAAAACAAATATATTCTATTAAAAAATCTTTCTTCAAAATCTTTAGATTCGGCATTAAATAACCTGAAAAGGGTTGATATGCCATAAAACAAAAACAACCAACCAACAAAGTTTCGAATGGAACCCTTATTATAATCACAAGTGTAGCATGCTCTTGTTCCTTCACGCATGACCAGGTGGAAGTTGTAAGAAATTCACAATTGTATTCCTTATATCACATTCAACTACAAAGACTCGTTGACATAACAGATAAAGTACTTGGTATATTCAGTAGTAAGTGACATTCTGCTGGAAGTTGACTGTTCAATCTTCCGTGCAGGTGAAATTCTATTCAGATTCCTGAGATTGACAGAAAGATTTCAGAGTTTAAGATGATACACCTAAAGAAGGTCAGAGTTACAGGTGTCTAAACTTTGTATATATAATATTGAAGATGAGAACAGTAGTCTGAATTATCTAAATAATCTAAATTATCAATCCTCATCTAAAAAAATTTGTGAAACATAAAAAAAATAAAGTTCTAAAAAATTTGTGAAACATAAAAAAATAAAATACTAAAAAATTTGTGAAACATAAAAAAATAAAGTACTAAAAAATTTGTGAAACATAAAAAAATAAAGTACTAAAAAATTTGTGAAACAAAAAAAAATAAAGTACTAAAAAATTTGTGAAACATAAAAAAATAAAATACTAAAAAATTTGTGAAACAAAAAAAAATAAAGTTCTAAAAAATTTGTGAAACATAAAAAAATAAAGTACTAAAAAATTTGTGAAACATAAAAAAATAAAGTACTAAAAAATTTGTGAAACATAAAAAAATAAAATACTAAAAAATTTGTGAAACATAAAAAAATAAAATACTAAAAAATTTGTGAAACAAAAAAAAATAAAATACTAAAAAATTTGTGAAACATAAAAAAATACAATACTAAAAAATTTGTGAAACATAAAAAAATAAAGTACTAAAAAATTTGTAAAACATAAAAAAATAAAATACTAAAAAATTTGTGAAACATAAAAAATAAAATACTAAAAAATTTGTGAAACATAAAAAATAAAGTACTAAAAAATTTGTAAAACATAAAAAATAAAGTACTAAAAAATTTGTGAAACATAAAAAATAAAGTACTAAAAAATTTGTAAAACATAAAAAAATAAAGTACTAAAAAATTTGTAAAACATAAAAAAATAAAGTACTAAAAAATTTGTGAAGCATAAAAAAATAAAGTACTAAAAAATTTGTGAAACATAAAAAAATAAAATACTAAAAAATTTGTGAAACATAAAAAAATAAAATAAAAAATTTGTGAAACAAAAAAATAAAATACTAAAAAATTTGTGAAACATAAAAAAATAAAATACTAAAAAATTTGTGAAACATAAAAAAATAAAATACTAAAAAATTTGTGAAACATAAAAAAAATAAAGTACTAAAAAATTTGTGAAACATAAAAAAATAAAATACTAAAAAATTTGTGAAACATAAAAAAATAAAATACTAAAAAATTTGTGAAACATAAAAAAATAAAATACTAAAAAATTTGTGAAACATAAAAAAAATAAAGTACTAAAAAATTTCATAACCAAATCAAATGGATTTTTTTATGAATATGTTTTGTCACTTACCTCCCATGGCCGGTCCAAGAAAAAGACCGACACCCCAGGAAAGAGAGAGAATGGCCATAGCAAGGGCCTGATTAGTATCATCAGAAATTTCATACAAAATTGTTTTGGCCGTGCCCACAGTGCCTGTAAATAAAAAGAAACTGTAGGATTACATTCATCGATTTTGAACTTGGACAAGTTTTACAACGTAGACACAAGGTTTACAAGGAGGCTGTTGCAATATTTTTCCCAGAATTTTATTGGGTTCTCGTGCGTGCTTTGCTCGGTCGTAAAATATGCTTAAATATATTTGAATGTATGCAGATTTCATATTTATTATTGCAGAGTCAATTTTCTATTGAATATTATATTGTACCTAATATATAATAGTGATTTCAACAGTTAAAATAAAATGACTTGGGTGCCATAAGCTGGGATCGAAACCAAAACATTTAGCACTCCAGCAGCGATTAAAATATATTGAGTCCCTTTGAATTTTTTCAGTCATAGCTTTTCATCTTGATACAAAATAAGGACCATTGTTGACCCGGACTGGATCAATACCACCATTCTTTAGCTGACATTTTAAAAAATTTCAAGCTCCTCTGGCTGGATTAATACTGCTAATTTTTGCTTGGGATAACTAGAATATTTGCAATTGGATAATATTCCTTTACCATTCTTTTTTTTGGATCATTTTTCTATTCCAAGAATCGTTCTCCACTCAAGAGAGGCTAATTCAGTCGTTTCTAACATTAATGTTAATGTTTGGTTAGGTTTTGTCCAGAATAATGGCATATTTTGCTGGAACACAATAACCAACTGCTTCACGGCCAACTGCAATATCGTAGCCTTCAAGTCCAATGAAAACAAATTCTTGCTGAACTGTCCCTTTAAATAATCAAATTCCACCCAACTTACACCATTAACGATTACCACCTTACATTCATTAACCCTTATCCTTGATTGGCCTTTGGGCCTTGATAAATAGAGACTCTCGTGTTAAAAAAAAAGATGATTAATTACTTTTAATAATGAGTAACTAGTTAAGATCAAAAGCCACTCGAGGATAAGGGTTAATGAGATTGTCAGTCTAGATGCTGAAAAGGTTAATGAGATTGTCAGTTTAGATGCTGAAAGGATTGAAAATGAAGGATGGAAGGGACATTGGGATGGGTTCATACCTCTATACAATGTGCTCCGATAAACTAATTGCACTTGTACCTCTCAACGTAAATATTCCTGACCAACCTAACAAGAAAATCTAACTACCAGCTTCGAAACCTAATAGGTGATCCCATTTTCTCTTCATTACAACCTCTTTACCACAGAAGAGACATCACGAGCATATCTCTGCTCTATCATTATTTTCATGGCAAGTGCTCGATTGAACTTCAGTCTATGCCCCCCTCCTCTAGCCAAACTTTCACAAAAAACACTCAACTATAGCTACACCCACTATATATGATTTTCCCCACTCTCTATCTGTGCCTAAATGTAAACATAGATTCTGTGAACAAAGCTTCTTTCCCAGAACTGCCCGCTTTTGAAACACTGTTCTGCTGGCATGCTTCTCGGCTAAATACAATATAGTAGCCTTCAAATCTAATGTAAACAAATTCCTCTTAAGCCGTCCTCATAATTAATCAAACTCTATCCAATTTACACCATAAGTGACTATTACATCACCACTTTACATTCATTAACCCTTATCCTCGAGTGGCCTTTGGTCGGGCCTTGATCAGTGGTGACTCCCAAGTAAAAAAAAAAAAAAAAAAGAAAAGAAAAGTCAATCAATTAATTGCTTTCAGTAATTGATTCAATTATTAATTAATTAGTTCAGTAGTTAATAATCATTTTAATTGACTGGCTAATTAGTTAATTGATTGATTTATTGATCTGCTATTCTATTAAAAATATCTTTTGTTTCACAAAAACGGTTCTTATGTATTTTAAAAATATATTTTCAAATTTATGCTAATCAGTGATGTATGTTTATCCCTTGATGAAAACAGACAATCTTTGAAAAGTTTATTTTTATCATAATTCCTTGTTTGGATATTCGATGAATTAATAAATACTGTAATTTATTCAATTTTTATTTTCATCATCAATTTTTTTGTTCCTTTAATTGCTCTATCTAATCTATTGAGCTTTTTATTATCTTGATAGATTCCAATTTTGAGATAATACTTAACTATTAGAATGTCTCCCAATAAGTATCAAAAATTGATAATAGAAAAAATTGAATTAAAGGAACAGTCTGATTCTGACCAAATCTAACACCCTTATACAGCCTAACATCACAAGTGCATTTTAAAAGTTTTATCACTGCACAAGCAGAAGGTTCTGGAGTATAAAATAAACAGTAAGGGTACGTTCAAAATGAATGTTTCTGTTTAAAGCATAATTGAACTATGATAACTGACTTTTGCATTTAAAATTTTAATGCAAGCCATTATATAAAAATAATTTTATAAAATCAACTGCAGGTTCGCTACACTGCAATGTAGACTACAACGTATTGTCGATTAAGTCACTGTGGAAAGGCATGTGAAGTTTCCTTCCCGTACACGGACGAGAGGAGGCAATCATTCGATTTAATTGAAAAATGGACAATTCCACAGATTTAGATGACACTAAAAGTATTGGAAACATGAAACATTTATGTATCTTAATTAAATCCCGGGCAACGTCGGATCTCCATGCTAGTAATATGTATATATATTAAAAAAAAAAATAATAACTAGAATAATACTATTTAAACCTTATGTTACCTCTCTCTCATATATATATATATATATATATATATATATATATATATATATATATATATATATATATATACATATACATATATATATATATATATATTAGTGGCCTGACAAGGCCACAGGGAAGACAACCAAGCAAAAAAATCAGAGGCAAAATTCATCGCAAAGCTAGTTTGTTAGGACACTATATATATATAAATGTATGCTTATTTGGGCATATTTTATTGGTTTGAAAATATAGGTTCTTTTTAAATAATTGTCATAAAATTTTAACCAAAGAATAGTATTATAATCTTCTAAAAGCTTGCAAATTTTCATGTAGTTTCGACCCATAGAACCAAAAATATGAGCATTTCAATATTCAATTTGGTGACGAGTATAGATATATTCATATGCCTCAGTTAAAATTACATTTAAATTTCTTGAACTAGTGAAGCGTCTTGTGTGTGTAAAAAAAAATACGTTTTTAACGTGTTAAGAATGTGGCTAAAAATAAATGTACAATGGGTTTAAGGTGTGATTTACAAAATAGTATATCATTTACAGGGTTTTTTTATTCATAATTTATAACTTTACATTACGACATATATATATATATATAGATATACACATGTAAAAAAAAGCCCTGTAAATTCTATACTATTTTGTAAATCGCACCTTTAAACCATATTAAAACATTTTTTTACACACGAGACACTTTCACTAATTCAAGTAATTTAAATATAATTTTAACTGAAGCATATAAAAACATCCATATTTTAAACGAAACAGTAATCAAAAACTGCCAAAGATGACTGATGAAACTCAGTTGAAAGTACTTACAAAAAAAAAGCTCATTAAGCAAAAACACTTCATGCTATTTAACAATACTTGCCTGAATGAAAGCATGCTGCCTAAATACACAATATATCCATTTATAGATATACCACTTTTTGGGGCAATTTTATAAGTTCGAAATCTCGGCAACTACTGATCAGAATTTAACAAATGAAGACCCGTTAGAAAGCTAATAACCTGAATTGTGTAGTGGGTTATGTGACATTTGCCTTTAAGGTCGCATATTACTGTTTCAAGAAGTGGGGGATTACTTTCCGATATCAATTTAACGTAAAATGAGCACCCACTTTATGCCCACCTTGGCTATAAAGTGGATGTTCATTTTATGTTAAATTAATATAGAAAAGTGATCCCCCTCTCTATAATTTCTTCATATCTCGGAAACTACACGTTTCCTGGAATTTTTACTGTTATTTTAGTTTTCAGCACCCTCGAAAACCTATAACTGGTAATTTTAAAGGATTTTTCATTGGTGGAAAGATACTGCACCGTTACCAATACTTCAATTAAAGTCATTTGTTTTCCTAGTTTTGCATATGAATTACAAAATATCTGACATTTCCCCCAAATCTCTGGCTTTGAGAGGGGAGAAACAAAAACTTGCTGCTATGATTTCAAATGATCCGAGATAACAGAAAGGAGAGACTTAATTCCAAATATTTCTCATATGTTATATCTCTTTAGATGGATTTAAATTATGTAAAATAAAGTTTACAACAATTTATTTTTTGACAAAGAGTACAAAGTAATTAAATAATTTTCCTTATTCCATGGAGTTTCAATGAATGACTCAAATTCTCAAAGGAAACATAGTTAGCAAAACGATATTCATATGTAGTCTATAAATTTTGTTAGTTAGCACATAAATTGAATACTAAAATTTTGAGAGAAATCATATATACCATACTTTCGGGTTAATTGAGCACAATTAGCTAGCTGGCACAATTACCCCGGACTTGGCGCAATTACCCCAAAGTACGGTATGAAATCTGATAAAATGCCAAAAGGATAGGTTCAAAGGATATTTCAAAAAGGGGTTCAGGCTCGAGGAATAATCCAGTGAAAACATTTGCTAGTCAAATGCACATAAGCACATGATATAATCCAAAAAAGACTGATATCCAAATGTCTGTAGCGTAAAAACCAATTTGAAAGTAGCATTCTAAATTTTGTCATAAGAGGTGATTCACTGAAAAAAAAAAACATGTGAAAATAACATATTGGCCCTGACGTAAAATCCGAAAGCTCTCTTCTAATGACAGAAAATAATTAAAAGTCAAACGTAAAAGAAATTATATTTTAGGGATTGACAAACGTACTATTTTTAGGACATACGAGTATATGAAATTCTGTCAAGGCTTCTTCATGCTAAATTTGGTGAAATTCTATCAAATAGCTTTGAAGGCTATAAGTGCCCAATACATACAGAAACTGGGCAATTACAAGCCCAGAGGTTTTGGGAATATATATATATATATATATATATATATATATATATATATATATATATATATATATATATATATATATATATATAAACAATTGGATTTAAATTCTGTAAAATAAAATTTACAACAATTGATTTTTTGACAAGGAGTACAAATGAAATTTAAGATTTTTCCTTATTCCATGGAGTTTCAATGAATGGCTCAAAGCAAGCGGTTTCAGCAAGACAACACAAAAGACAAAGTGAATGCAGGAACAATTAATCATCCAGATTTTAAAAGAACCAATCCAAGAAGAATCTTGCAGTATAACACATAAATAACAGATCATCGATTTAACATAAAAACAAAGAAAACTTCTTTTAGGAAGAAGCAAAAAATTGTTTTAAAAAAGAAGAAAATTTAACTCACCATTTGTGACGCCTGTGAGAAATCGTGTAATGACCGCCATCGCAAGGTTGCTAGTAAATCCAAAGATTAAAGAGAAAATTCCATTGCCAGCTACAGTCAGTAAAAGCACCAACTTTCGGCCTTTCTTGTCGGATAACCATCCCCAGAAATAACTAAGAAAGAAAAACAAAAGGTAAAAATTGTTGGTTATGCGATAATCTTGCATGTATTCTATATAAATACAATGTTAAACTGTCCGTCTCGCGCTGACCAGAGGTGAAGTTATTCTCTTTATTATTTTTGAAGATAAATGATATATTTTACTAGCCCACTCACCAAAAAAAAAAAAAAATAAAGTGATGGCAATCCTTGTGATGATGATGTCTCAGTATCTCAAAAAGGAGGAGATAATGCCTGGTAGGATAATCTCATAACAGCAGAACAGATACTACCCCCTCCTCCCCTCAAAAGGTGATAGTAATTCCTGTGATGATGGTCTCATGACCTCTTCCTCCCATCTCCATCATAATTTGATAAGAAATGATGTCATTGCCAGAATATTTTGATGAAGGATTCAGCATTTTTTTCCAAATTACTACATAATTACATTCAAAATAATAATAAAAAAAAAAAAACCAAGCAGGCTCCCATAACAAAAAAGATGTCCAGTTGACTCTCAAAGAATAAATATTTTTTTTTCTAAATTCTAGATATACATCTAGGGCAACACCGGTTAAGACAATACCAAATTTGTTTATTTTTCTGTCTTTTAGATGGATACACAAACACATTTTTTTTTTTTTTTACATAGTGATAACCACTTATCAAGGCCCGGAAGCCACTCAGGGATAAGGGTTATTGCAAGTATATTACGTTAGTGAGGAGATTTGCTGATATGTTTACTTAAGGGGGCGGTTCATTAGGAATTTGTTAACATTGGACTTGAAGACAACCAAGTTGTAGTCCGGAGGGAAGCAGGCAGACGGAACAGAGTTCCACAGGCGTGCAGTTCTAAGAAAGAAGCTTTGTTCATGGAATAGATGATTGTCATTCAGTTTGTATAATAGATTAACTAATAGAGTTCCATTTCCTTAACTAGGAGTTCTTTCTGGATAGACTATCTCCACAGATAATAAAAGAAGCATATCTTTCTAAAATATTCACAGCAATGAAAATGCTAGCTTCAAATCTATCCTATATCACATGATTCAAAGCAACCAATCAGCTATTTATTTATATTGAACTAACCCCAAAATAGGGTTTTTATTTGTCCTCATACTGTCCTCATCTTAGGGTGTTTTTTATAACAATGTTTTGGTTGATGTAACTTCCAACCTTATTTAAGTGCATCTTATCAAACTAGGAATCTTTCTGTTGAAAATATCTTTGTAAGGAATTTTGAACCGAACCCATCGGAGTAAATTGCCATCATTCTGCTTCTGAATTTTTGAGATAGGGATTGGTGATTTGTATTCTTGGGATTGCTGTTATCATCTTAAGTGTTATTCTCACAACGTTATGCCCCGAAGTACCCTTCACGTAATGGATAAAGTACTAAGTATACTTTAGTTATAGTTGTTACAGTGACACTCTTCTGGAGATTAAAGCTTCAATCCTCAGTGCAGGTGATACTAAGAATACAATTGTGAATTACTTAAAACTACTCAGCCATGTCTGATGGAACAAGACCATGTTACCTCCATAGATTAATTAAAGGGGTTTGTATAAAATTCTATACAGATTCCTGAAGTTAGGAGGTTACATCAACTGAAAATTTGAGATGATAATATTGTGATAAGCAAATTCAGAGTTATATATATATATATATATATATATATATATATATATATATATATATATATATATATATATATATAAGGACCAGAGGTTACATTGGCACAGTGAAAAGAATATTGAAGATGAGAACAGTAGAACGGATAATTCAAATAATTCAAATTATCAAATAATCCAAATTATCAAATAATCCAAATTATCAAATAATTCAATTGATAAAATAATCCAAATTATCAAATAATTCAATTGATAAAATAATCCAAATTATCAAATAATCCAAATCATTCGAACAATTCAAATTATCAAATAATTCAAATTATCAAAAAATCCAAATTATCAAAAAATCCAAATTATCAAAAAATCCAAATTATCAAATAACTGAAACTATCAAATAATTGAAACTATCAAACGATCAAATGATTCAAATTATCAAACGATTCAAATTATCAAATAATTCAAATTATTAAAAATTCAAATTATTAAATAATCCAAATTATCAAATAATCCAAATTATCAAATAATCCAAATTATCAAATGATCTAAATTATCAAATAATTCAAATTATTAAATAATTCAAATTATCAAATTATTCAAATTATTAAATAATTCAAATTATCAAATTATTCAAATTATTAAATAATTCAAATTATAAAATAATTCAAATTATTAGATAATCCAAATTATCAAATAATTCAATTATCAAATAATTCAATTATCAAATAATTTAAATTATCAAATAATCATAATTGTCAAATAATCCAAATTGTCAAATAATTCAAATTGTCAAATAATTTAAATTATAAAATAATTCAAATTATCAAATAATCCAAATTATCAAACTATCCAAATCATAAAACAATTCAAATTATGAAGTAATTCAAATTATCAAATAATCCAAATTATCAAACTATCCAAATCATAAAACAATTCAAATTATGAAGTAATTCAAATTATTAAATAATCCAAATTATTAAATAATTCAAACTATGAAATAATTCAAATTAACAAATAATCCAAATTATCAATGCTCATTTGAAAAATTCCAGAACAAATTTCTTTTTAATTTTAAATTCTTAGTTCGAATTGGACAATTTTTACAGACTTCAGCACCACAGCCATAATTAATTTAAAATAAATAAACCCTGTGTTGATTTTACAGAAACTTGAAAATCTATTGCTCTCGAAAATCAAAATTATAAATGAACGCACTGCTATGGTAATTTTGCACGTTATCCTATCTCAACCAATGAAATACTCATAGGCAAAAATGAAAAAAACTCAGATGTAGGGAAACTATATTTGGATGGTGAAGTTACTTAGAAGTTTTGTTACCTTGGTGATACCAGTTGAGCACATGATGGGGCAGATGCTAGTGATCATCATATTTGCTTTAACGTTTTTTTTTACTCTTAATCACCGCAAACAATATACAACACGCCTTCAGTAAGTTTCCAGACATTTTTTACATAAGCACTTATATTGATAGTACACATATGAAACTCTAGTCCCCTTCTAAGTAATCTCCTCCGGCTGCAATGCAGTTATTGTACCGTTCCAACAACTTCTGAAAGGCCCATGGAAATCCTCTTGTGTGAGCATGTTAATGACTCCTCCTCACAGTCTCTTTCATCTCAACTGTCTCAATGACAGCCTCTAAGGTTTTTCTTGAGCTTAGGGAATAACCAAAAGTCACAGGGAGCCAGGTCTGGACTATAGGAAGGCTGAGGAACTGTGTTGATGTGCATCTTGGTCAAATAGTTTGTGACAAGGATGGAGTTGTGAACTGGTGCATTGGAGCAAATCTTCTGCATTTTCAGTTCCATGCAAATAATTGTGTGTACAATTCCCACACTGACATCAAACTGTGCCCTTATTGACTTTATAAAAACACGACGGTCTTTATCCATGTAATTCTTTATTTGACCAATCAACTCTGGTGTTCTGACTTCCTTACTCCTCCCACACCTCACAGACTCCCTGCCTTTCTTGAAAATCTAATGCCACTCAAAAACTGATTCTTGATTCATGTAAGATGGCCCAAAAGCAGTCTGAAGCATTCTATACGTTTCTGCGATATTTTCCCAAGTTTAAATCATAATTTTATTGCATATTGTTCTTCTAAACTGTCCTCATGTCCAGATTGCATTTTTGAAATTCACCCGAACTGACAATCAGGCTTTAGTAGGATGTATTCCAATTCCTGCTGTAGTTGTTCATTTGAACCTGAAATCATACAAATTGGTCAGTCATCTCATAAGATGTATAGCAATATCATACTGCATTTTCAAAAGTCTTCAACAATTTTAAATGCCCGTACAAAAATAATCTAGAAACTTATTGAAAGCACCTCGTATATCGCCACTCGGATAGAAGGAGGCAATTTCAAAATCTAGCAGTCCGAGGGAATAAACTATTAGAGTAGAACACTTTCTGGCATCTAGTGACTTTTTATAGAGAAGGGGTGGGATTTCACTGCTTGTCAAATTAGTCAAGAGTATGTACGTCAAGAAGGCCCAAGTACAATGAGTTCATCAAAGCACATTCCATCAAAGTACTCGTAAAATAAGCACAGGGATGTGACATTGTAAGAATGGAACAGAAGAGATTGGAGGTTGACCGAGAGTGCAGGGACCTATTTGATTTGAGACTCTTTTCTCCCCCCGCTCTCCACATTTGCCTATTATTAAAATGACTGATAAATAGGTTCAAATAGGAGATGCGAAGACAGATATCCATAAATAGACAGAAAAACTACACAAAACAAAACACAATGAGTGCTGAGAAACCAGCAGAAGAAGGAACGATGAAAAAAACAGTACGTAAAGAACTAAGTGAAGAAAACTAGTATAGAACATTGAGATTATATGTATATACCATTGTCGGAGCTGTTTAGTATTAGACTGGACTAGGATTCAGGAGAGCTGGAAAAACGTATGAATCTAAAAACAAAATATCTGATTTTCCTAAATTTAAATTTTTAACTCAGCCAGGGAGTTTTTCCTGAGGCACCAAAGCCAACAGAATCTAGGCTATTATTAAAAATGGCTTTTCCTCATTGACAGCGGTATATTGCTGGTCATGTGCAGTTCTAGGAGGTCCACCTTCTCAGGCTATGCATTATCATTTGAAAAGTGGTTATTTTATTGCTAATTATCTTAGGCACTTCTATCAGGGAATGCTAACTGCATTTTTGCAGGCCAGAGTGCTCTTTCTCTAGGGCACTCGCTCTTCAAATCTCACTTTCTGGACCCTTGTGTCACATCATCTCACCGTGGGAAGGAGAGAAATAACTTTTGAAGTCTGATAAATCTCATGCTTATCTATATTTAACATTTTGGTGATGGATGGAGTGATAAGTAAATTACGAGTCCCGCCCCCTTTCACTTCCCCCCTCACTATCACTACTAAAGGGAGGGGAGGGGGGCCGACATTTAGCTCACAGGGATCCTAGCTCATGCTTCCCTCAACCCATAAAGTAACAGTTCATCTGGATCATTACAAATAATTAACCCTTTCCTTGGCTAAAACTATCATCCCAGATAACTTGACCTTCCAAAAACACGTCAGGCTAAAATATGACCTTTATTTTCTCACTTTTTGCTGCCAAATTAAGACAAACAGGGAATCTATTATTCTGAGAATAATCTGAGAATTTTCTCATAAAAAAAAAACAAGTTTATTCAACAGAATTGATAAAATCTTTCTTAAAAATCTGAATATCTAAAATTTTTTGAAAAAAATCATAAGTGAGAACGATCAGATTCATTATGACATCATAATGTATTCTCACTTTTTAGAAATCCTTTGAAAACGTGATTATTAACAATATCAAAGTTAAAAAAATCATATGTTTTAATTTAATAATATACTAGCGGGGATGGGACCCCGACTTTGCCCGGGCGTAAACTACGCTTAAATATGATATTTTAATTTGTCCAGATTTCGTATATATTATAGAGTCGTGATTTCAAAAGTAAAAAAAAAAATGTATTCAGGTGATATCAGCTAGAATCGAAACTGTAACAATCAAAGCTGGTGACGTTACCACTGTACCAACATGCCACGTATATAAAGTGATTAAAAATTTAAAATAAACTAAGATGAATGTACAAAGTGCTTAATGATTTTTTTCAATTTGGACCCAATTTTTGACATCTTAAAAACAATTTTAACTGGGTAAAGACCCATAAAATCACGGCCCATAAAAAAATCCAATCATTTGAGGCCTCTAGCGCGACTCTGCGACTTTTAGTTTCGGAGGAGATAGAGTTTGAAAATATGGAAACAGACAGACAGACATATAGCCGTTTATATATTAGATTTAATAAATACAAACCCACCGATTCATGAGTTGTTTAGCAACATTTCAAACATGTGTAAACATTAAAGATATATTGCTTCTCTCTCTTTCAGGCTATCAATTATTCCATAAGCTAAAGTAATTTTCTCAGAATAATTACGTTACAGATCAGGAATCCTCAAACAATTTTTATAGTAACACATTTCATGCTCAGACTTGCTAACAACTTGCATAGTTTCTTCACGTCAAGAAAGGCAATTATTACTGCTACTAGTTTAGCCAGTCTCTTAAAAAATGACACAAAGAAATGTCACTTCTTTTTTTGAACGAATCAATCACACATTAAAAAAAAATAGCCCAACTATTTCTATCGCAATAAAATGTATATATATTCAAGAGATGAATATTTTTATAATTACAATAGATTATGAAATAAAAAAATTAAATCGTGATAACTAACCTCTATCTCCAATCTTTATAAAAAGTATCTAGCATTATCAATTAGAACAATCAGTATTTTTTTTCATAATAATAATTTTAGTAAAAGATAATTGAAGTTTGTTAAAATTATTGTCTCGTGTATATATATAGAAGGCAATGGGAAGTTGTAATGGATCGATGGAAACTAAAACAAATGAAGACATAACGGTTCAATGAACTATACAGATTCATTTTTATTAATTTATAAATATATACATTTTTAATAATAAATATTATAGTAAATAATTATATATATATATAACTACTTAATTTACTCACATAAAATTAATATACGAAAGTATAGATTTATGCGTAAAATTTAAGTATTTACTTCAAAAGTGCTCAATACGTAGGTAGAGCTAGTTAGTAATTTATAAAATATATATGGCGATTAAGCAACACTGAATGTAGCTTAATCGCCATATATATTTTATAAATTACTATATATATATATAATTATTTTGATAGTAAGTATATATATATATATAATTATTTTTATAGTAAATATATATATATAATTATTTTTATAGTAAATATATATAATTATTTTTATAGTAAATATATATATATATAATTATTTTTATAGTAAATAAATATATATATATAAAGTGGCACTGATGAGTTATGATACAACGAAACAGGACTGTATGTCGATGACTACAAATATATTTTAAGCCCCCCTCCCTCTTTGGGTAGAGCACTGTCGTAAATAATCTCACCCGCTACTTAATTGGCTGAAAAATGCAAAGCTCGCTGTTTATTTATAAATAAGCGGTTTGAGCACTATAAAAGTGGTGGACGGATATTTGTTTAAAATAGACATTTGGCAAGGTTATTTACAGACACCGCGTCCGTGGGTCGATCGGTGGAATTGGTGACTATCAACGTGATGGTTCAATCCTCGGCTTGGGAGAGGTGCTAGTCTAGTGGCACTGATGAATTGTGAAACAACGAAACAGGACTCTATGTCGATGACTAAATATATATATATATATATATATATATATATATATATATATATATATATACTAGCAGGCTACCCAGCATTGGCCAGTTGTATAATATGCTAAATATGATATATTTTGATTAATGCAGATTTCGTATTTATTATTATATTATATTTGAACTAATATATAGTAATGATGTAAAACGTTAAAAAAAAAAGAAAGACTTGTCTCCCATCACCGAGAATCGAAACCAAAAGGTTTAGCTTGGGATTTACTTTTTTCTTTGACGTCATTGCCTGAGCTATGAAGACATGGTTGCTGCAAGGTTAAAAATTAAAGCATCAACCAATAGCTATTATGTTACGCATGCATATTCGTGATGCTGTCGTTCGACCTTCATCTGGCAAATTTCATTTTTTTAATTTTCACACTTTTGCACCGATTTTTCCAGCTAAAACACAAATATAAAGTTTCGCATGGATTTGAATACCCTATATAATAAGTTTTATGTCTGTAGATCAAAACTGACAGAGGAGTTTGGTAGGCAAAATTTTTTAAACAAATATACATAAATATATATATATAAAGAGGCTTGTGTTTACTATAACCTTTTTATGTAAATTTCACACAAGTATAAATCAAGTACAATATTTACATGAATATAATTACACGTAATAGTTAACTAAAGATGATCATCTCATAAGAAAACCGAAAAACTAAGAGACTTAATTAAAATGAATGTTTAAAAGAATATGCAAATTAGTTAGATCTTTTGCAGATGAATGCAATTCCACGACCCATATATCACAAAGTGGTATTTTCGTTTTAAATAAATAAAAAAAGAGGTTTTAACATGAATATCAAACACACACACAAAAAAAATTACAGGAGTATAGATATATAATACTTTTTATAACATTGCATTATGTTCTTACTTATGTCAGTTTGGTATACGTAGATTGTTGTAAGTGGAGGGGTATTTATTTTTCTTATAAAGAGGTTCGTTAAAAGGCGTTAACACCTCCACTCCCAGTAAAAAGTTTTGGCCCTTGTACATTATATTTGGATTTCTAAAATATCCTCCGATTCTAAATTCTGCCGACTCTGCATTTCAGAGGCATCTTTAATAATATCTTCTTCCAAAAATAAAAAGAAATATTAATATTATAAATTCCAAAAATGAAATTATTTCCATTGCAAGCATAAGAGAAAATTTAAACACACCCAATCTTTTGGCCGCCACAGATACTCCACTGCGATATTCTTCTTTATCTTCATAATATATACTTTTTTTCATTTTTTAATTTTCTATCTTCTTCTGTGTGTTTCGGAAAATTTTTGATTACACCCATTTTCTGGCACTTGCAATTACTCCACTTTCATCTTATCGTTCACCTTAATATTATATATGTTTCCCCTTCTTCTTTCATGTATCGTCGTTTTCCTCTATGCCACTTGCTCTTTCTTTAATTTGTATCTACGGTTAATATATTCTTTATTGTTTTTAGTTTGCTGAATTCTCATATTGCACTATTTGCTTTATGTATACATTTCCTTGTATATATATATATATGGTACTCTTTTTTTCTGTCTCTTTTTTTCTATTGCTTTTGAGATAGTTTTGTGTTTCTGTGCGAGTATATATTTGGCAATATATATATATATATATATATATATATATATATGTATACATGTGTATATTTGTATTTGCATGTGTGTGTGCATATATACCTGTTTGTGTTTGTTTACATAAACATATGCCTACCAGTTTCATTATGTTCCTTGTTTTGATGACACGATGATATAATTGCACTATCCCATCTTCTAAACTTTTTTGCTTGTGACACTTTGATGGATTACATACTTGCGTATATGTCAGCATTTTTGCAAAGTGTTAATAAATAATATTAAAATTCTCCAATAGAAATTACTTGAAAAATATAAACTGTTTTGAGATTAGCAAGTTAATTAAACAATTCCATTTGCACTGCTGAAAAGAGAGAGAAGATGCGTTAAAAAGGTCATAGGTCAACCTTTGTGAAGAATTGCTAGTTGATTAATAGGATCTCACCTGCCAAGAGCTCGGCCAGCAAACACGGCAGAAGCAATAATTCCAACATAATAACCTTTTTCTTCTTCATCATAACCAAACGTCTGAAAAACAAAAGATCACATATATAAAGTAAAGTCAATCGCCTTTTTATCATTTCTTTGTCATCGATAGCTTTCTTCCTACAAAATCAATATTTGTTTCTAGTTTGTCAGTTTGATACTTTTACTCTTTGTGCATCGGATTTCCATGAAGTTGGCTTGAGTTCAACCGGCAGTTTATGTAAACCGCTGGAATATACCACGCACCGATCAAAGGAAATGAAAAACATTTATCGGATAATAATTACAATAAAAAAAATAGAAAAACAGTCTAATAAAATATGACAACTTATCGTAAGTTTCATAAATAAATATTTTTTTGTTTTAAATAAATAGAAAGATATATTTTTTTTTTCAAGAGAATTTTAAGGAAAATATTAATATATTTATAAAGTTTTTAATGTTTATTGTTAGTCAAATTTTTGAATTTCGTTTTGTTTATTTCTTTTTTCAAGAAAAGTCGTCAGAATTTTTAGGAAAAATGTTGACATTGTTTTAGGGTTAACGTTGGATTGATTAAATTTGTGCATGATTAAAAACTAATTCTTTTTTCTTCCAATTTATTAAAAGTCGTCTGCTTCAATTTTTATTGGTTAAGCACATGCGTCATCGCTTTATCATTGGACGACAAATTTTCCATTCAGACGACAAATATAAAAAAATTGGCCAAAAACATTAATTCGTTCACTCTCAACTAGGTATTTTTCTACAGGGAGGGTTCGCTTTTTTCGCCGATATTTTTGAAAGTCATTGCCTCTTTTTGATTGTCTAGCCTTAATTTAAACCTACGTCACTTCCGGTTTGGCGATGAGTGCAACAGCTAATGCGTCACATTCTTTTTTTTTCATTTCTTTTCCTCCTTTGCAGTACGGGTTCGTATCTGCCTGCCTACAACCATTTTTTTTTGTGCTAGAAATTTTCCTTTTTTTTTCCTCAACCAACACCCTTACACACACCTCCACTTTCTTTAGCACCTTTGCATCATGAGTTCGAGCCTGCCGTCCTTCTACAGCTTTTTTTTTTTGGACACCCAGACTAGTCTATTATATAAAGGGCAGTTTGTGTGTGTGTGTGTGTGTGTGTGTGTGTGTGGGCATTTGTCCAACTAAAAGTTGAAAACTAAAAAAATTAAAAAAAAAAAAAACGCCAACAAACCTAGTAAATTCTTCATCAAGCGTTGCCCACAAAGAATAATATTTAAAATTGAACAAAAACTAATATTCTTTCTTTGGATGTTAACTGACCAAGGTTTCGTTGGGGGATAGAGGTGAGGATGGGGTTGGTTTTTCAGTTATTGTATTTGGCCATTTTATTTACTAAAGGGAAATAACTTCGATTTTTTATCAAGGAATTAATTCCCTTATGTGGACTCATTCCTCTAGACAAAAGAGAGTTGCCTATGTTTATGTGTTTGTCTCTGCAACGAGAGGAATAGATTGGGTTGAGGAGAAAAAGGGAGTTGGTGAGAGGAAGAAAAAGCTAGTGAGAAGGAAAGAGAGAAAGATAGAAAAGCAACTAGAATGTTAATAGTTAGATAGATAAAGTCAACATTATATATATATATATATATATATGTCTATATATATATATATATATATATATATATATATATATATATATATATATATATATCGTCGGCCGATTTCTCATATCCGAGAATTTCAGTTTCCTCTTCCCTCAGTGTTTGGATCGCAGATTGCTTCTCAGACCAATCTTAGTGTGGAATTTGCATGAGCAGAGAAGGCAAGCAATGCTTGGCAGGGGGCGTTGTTGTTCAGCACAATTTTTTCTTGCTTGCCTCTTGATCTCCACCAGTTTTCTTCTTTCTGCCTCATATCATTTGGTACCATGTATGATGGATTGGTGCTACAGGCACCGATCCTGAGATGTTGTTTCCCAGATGTGAAGATCAAATCCGGTGTTTTTTAGGGTGGATTTGAGTTGGTCTTTATATCGCAGTAGAGGGTGGCCAATAGGTCTTTTTCCTCTGGCTAGCTCCGAGTACAGGGTTTGTCGAGGGAGTCTGTTTTCATCCATTCTGAGGATATGCCCCAACCAACGGAGTCTGTGCCTCATGGTGGTGGCCTCAATACTGCACATGTTTGCTCTCTCAAGAACGCTTGTGTTGGTTACATAGTCATACCATTTGATGTTCAGTATAGCTTGAAGTTTTTATTGGTGGAATTTTTCGAGTTTAATGAGATCACATTGGTATATAGTCCAGGTCTCACACCCATATAGAAGCGTAGGTATAACAATCGCGTGGTATACCATGAGTTTAGTTTTTATTGAAAGATGTTTATTATTGAAGACGTGCTTCGTCAGATAACCGAAAGCTCCATAGGCGAGGCCAATTCGGCTTTCTATTTCATTCTCATTTAAGCACTTTTCCGATATTATGCTACCGAGATATGGAAAGTGATCTACTTGCTCAAGAGGAGTGTCATTTATGTGAATGCTTACATCCTGTAAGATGATATTGGGTACTGATTGTACTAACACTTTTGTCTTACCAATATTAACAGAGAGTCCGAAGCGATGGTAGGCTGCCATGAAGTTGTTTATGGATCTCTGGATGTCTTCCTTGGAATGGCTAAGGACCATGTTGTACTCTGCATATTGAAGCTCTGTGATGTGTTGAAATTTCACAAAGCTTTGAGATTTTAGTCTAGCTTGAAAAGTCGCCCATCATAACGGTACCTAATGTCCACCCCCGGGTTATTTGGGGGAAGTTCGTGCAACATTGCAGCAAGATATAAGGAAAAAAGGGTAGGTGCAAGGACACAACCTTGTTTTAGTCCACAGGTAACTGGAAACTTTTTTGTTTCTTTGCCTTGGTGCGATACATATCCTGACATGCCGTCATGCAGTGCCCGGATGTGTTCTACAAAGTGGATTGGGCAACCAAATTGCTTGAGAACGTTCCACATTGCATCTCTTGGAATGCTATGGAATGCTTTTTGCTGGTCATAAAATACAAGATAGAGGGTTTTCTGTTGTCCTCTGCTTTTCTCCTACAGCTGTCTCACACAGAAAATCATATCTATTGTTCCCAAGAGGCACGGAAGCCGCACTGAGATTCTGGGAGGACAGATTCCGTGACTTGCAACAAGTGATTCAATAGTATGCGGGCAAAGATTTTTCCCATTATAGACAAAAGGGCAATCCCATGGTAATTGCCACATGATTTTCGGTCACCCTTTTTGAAGATGGTTACTATTACTGCGTCTTTCAGATCCTTTGGTACTTGATGTTCTTCTCACATCTTAAGAATGAGAGTTAATAGTCTTGTTTTCAGATGTTGTCCACCATGGTGGATAAGTTCGAAGGGGATATTATCAGGCCCTGGGGCTTTATTTACTTTCATTTGCTCCATCGCAATTAGAAATTCTGTAAATGATGGTGGTGTATTCATCCATGATTGTGCTGGGTACTGTGGGATCATTTTGAGAAAGTCCTCATCGGCAGAAGATTCTTTATTGAGTAGAGTGGCAAAATGCTCCTTCCAACAATCCAGAATTGATTGTGGATCGTTGAGAATATGGTGGCATTGTCTGCTGCAAGGAGTGTTCCGATGGAGGATCTGATGGAGCCAAAAATTTGTTTTACACCGCCATGGAAATTTCTAAGGTCGCAAGCTTCTGCAAAACCCTCCAATTCTAAAGGTTCAGCTGCCACCATTTGTTTTCTAGTTCCCGTAATTTTGATTGACACTGTTTTTTGCGGTTTCTGTAGATGTTGGTTTTATGCCGGCTTCGAGGGTCTTGTTCATGAGCATGGCGAGTGTTTATCTTTTCTTGAATGAGTTGATTAATTTCAGCACAGTTTTCATCAAACCAGTCTTGATTTTTCTTTTTCTTTAAATCGACTGTGACTTTGGCTGATTCATTAATGATCTTACTGATTGACAACCATTCTTCTTCCAGGTTGCAAGAATTGGTTGGGTTTATATGAAGTTGTTGTTCGATGGTGTGTTGGTATTTTGTTTTTACCTCTGTTAGGTGAAATTTTGAGAGGTTATATTTTTTCCGAGATTGCTGTTTTAATTCAAATTTGGGTTTCTTTCTGGTGGTATATTTAGCACGTGTGATGACCAAACGGTGGTCAGTCCAACAGTCATCTACACTTAGTGCTGATTTAGTGATATAAATATCCTTTTTATCTTTCTGGTGGATGATGACATAGTCTAGAAGGTGCCAATGCTGAGATCGAGGATGTTTTCACATGGTCTTAAATCTATTTGGGAGCTGGAACTGATTGTTGATAATGAATAGCTCAAATTCTGAGCAAAGTCCTAACAACAGGCGGCCGTTTGAGTTGCATTTACCAAGTCCATGCTTCCCAATGACAGAGTTCCAGAGTTTATGGTCTTTCCCCACTCTCGTGTTAAAGTCACCCAGCAGCATTAATTTGTCACGTGGTGGGGTTCTGGTTATAAGCTTGCCAAGCTACTGGTAGAATTCTTTCACTTCACTGTCTGCGTCTAGGGCTGGTGCATATACCGAAATGACAGTAATGAAGTTATCAGAAGGCAGTGGGACTCTAAGACACATAAGTCTCTCATTTACAACTGTTGGTGTGAGCTAATGATCATGCATGATATGTGACTTTATAGCAAAGCCAACTCCGTGTATTCTTTTTTCATCTTTATCCCTTCCCTTCCAAAAAAAAGGTGTATCCTGAGCCCTTTTCTTCCAGCTTACCTTCCTATGAGAGTCGGGTCTCGTTAAGTGCAGCA
>NC_136483.1:24159377-24186877 GCF_053919585.1 Euprymna scolopes | reverse complement strand
TTCTATTCAACCCATAGATGAACTGAGTGTTGCTGGGCGTAATGGCGACTAAGGAGCGACATTACGCTCCCTAAATTCGTAAATTGAGGCTTCACCACCGAATTTAGTTTAAGATAATAATCAGGGACAATAAAATAGAGAGAAATTATCTTAGATATTTTATCGATACAAATGTAATATTCAAAAAATGATAAACGTTTACATATAGAAATATAATAGCATATCTTTATTGTTAGATTTATAACAGGGAACTTCTGTCATTACTAACCAGCAGAGTATTACCATTGTTGACCACGGTAAGAGTTTATCAGTCATGTGCGCGCAGTTTACTGATGTATAGAGTGAAACATGGACAGTAAGAGTTGAAGATATGTGTTGCATGGAAAGAAATGATATGACAATGATTTGATGGATATGTAATGTTAGTTTAAAAGACAGATTTAGATCTGATGACCTCAGTGGAAGATGAAATCTGGACAATATAGGGAGATGAACGCATAATGGGCGACTTTGTTGATATGGTCACACTGAAAGAATGGATAGATACAGAAGACTTTGTTGGTATGGTCACACTGAAAGAATGGATAGATGCAGAAGACTTTGTTGGTATGGTCACACTGAAAGAATGGATAGATGCAGAAGACTTTGTTGGTATGGTCACACTGAAAGAATGGATAGATGCAGAAGACTTTGTTGGTATGGTCACACTGAAAGAATGGATAGATGCAGAAGACTTTGTTGGTATGGTCACACTGAAAGAATGGATAGATGCAGAAGACTTTGTTGGTATGGTCACACTGAAAGAATGGATAGATGCAGAAGACTTTGTTGGTATGGTCACACTGAAAGAATGGATAGATGCAGAAGACTTTGTTGGTATGGTCACACTGAAAGAATGGATAGATGCAGAAGGAAATCAATTTTTAAAAGTCATCCAAGATATGCCAGTATATCAAGCCAAATATGATGATAACGTTGCATTGTCTGTTATAAGGTTGTCTCCTTGTCCTTCACTCTGTCCATTACATTGTTGTATATCATTGATAATTGATTCATTTGGGAGAGGGAGGGATAAATAAAGACCTGGTCAGAGAGAGATTAGCTGGGAAATCAATCTCTAAAAGACGTTCAAAGCATGTCACCATATAGAATGAACGTTAAACCGAATATGACGATGTTGTGTTGTCTGTACTATTGTCCATTATATTATCATGTATCATGACAACCGATTCATTTCCAGTTCAAAATTTGAGTGCAAAATACTTGCATGGAAGAATGTAAGAATCCTAACAATGCATTTAATCGGAAGAATGTTGTATTGTGCGCATGTCACCTTTTGTCTTAAGTTTCGAATTTGAGAATAGAATCAGAATTTTATGTTATTTATTCTTGTAAAACTACTGTCTAAATGGAATCTCTATTTGTTTAATTACTGACAAAAATGTTAAAAAAAAACATTAAAAAATAAAACATTAAACAAATTACGCATGAAAAAAGGTACGATAAGTCCTGCTCTACCCTAAAATCTTTTCAATTTTTGTTTTTAGTTTTTGCATTATTATCGAATTAGCATCAAATTTTCAAATTATGATTTTTTTTTAATTGGCTTTTTCCATTTTTAAAGGAGGAGAGTTCTGTTTGCCATGTATGTCTAATGTAAGCAACTGTTCCTTGGCCGTTTGGTAAGGAACAAAGTGTAGTATATGTTCTAATACTTCATCTTTTTCGGTACTCGGTTAGTGATGGATCAAGATAATTTTATTTTCATTTTCTTCATAATCTAGAGTGCCCTTTTTTGGAAACTGAATTTTTCTGATATTAAAATCTGACATTGTCTACCTTTACTCTTGTGGGGAGCTACACAAATAGGGATTCCACATTTCCCGAGGACATCCTTTAAAATGTGTAATAAATTTTTGAGTGATTATTATATCGATTAATCACCAACATTTTGGATTGTATAAAATGATTTTAAAAAAATATTCGCTATGTGAGTTAAACTTAAAATATCTATAGAGGAACTATTACAATCAACCACAACAATGGCAGTACAAGTACTACAATCGACCACAACAACAATTTAAAATATATACAGTAGAACTACTACAGTCGGCCACAACAACGACGGCAGTAGCAGCAACAACAACTCACAGTATGCAATTTTAAATCTCAAATTCTAAGCTTGGTGCTAATTGGTGCAAGCATTTAAATTCTTTTCTAGCTTGGCCAATCAGAGGCCATCTTTCATGCGGTCTGAGCAGATGATGGAAGATTATAAAATGGAGTGTCTACTTCGTCTTTTTATCGATGACAATCATAGGTATTTGAATGAAGGGCTTCGACTCCCTTTTTACTCCTTTAGATAAACTAAAGTAAATATAGTCCACATTTGGTCAGCTTTCGCTGTGTTCTAAACTTCACAATGATTGGCTAATTAATTTAGTGAATCATGTATATCTATTATATAAGTTTCAGTTGTCTGTGTGTTTACATGTTTGCTTGTGTGTTTGTATGTCCGTTAAAAACTTTTGTCATTCATATTGAAACAGCATAAACCCGTTACTGTTAGAAAGAGTGATCTCTCAGACACATAATATCGAACAATTAGAAAAAAAAAATCGTCAATTATTTCAAGTAGAAATGTTAATTTGTTTGAGGGAAGGAAGTCAAGTAAAAATCTTGGTTTTGACACTGTTTGTTAATTGTGCATATGGAAATGGTCGATTTGTTGTTTTATTTTAAAAAGCTAAATTTAGAATGTGATAACATCGGTGAAGTCTTGGTCCAATCTATAGTGTATTCGTTTACAAACTTAACTTTTGCAAGTTCGCACCCAACATGCAGCATTTCTTTTTCTTTTAATAACATTTTCTCTCCTATCTTTTAAAATCCTCAACTTTCTTACACATGCTCATCACACAGCATTTTTTTTCTTTTAATAAAATGATAAGATGCCACCCAAGGCCCCCTTCTTTTTTTTTAATTGACTATTCTAATAAATACATAAATTAAAATATCATATACAACCGTATTTTACGATCGGCCGACGCCCCCTCCTCCACCTCCTCGCTAGTACAAATATAAAGGGTGTTTTTTTTTAAGAGGCAGCAAATTTTAATTGACAACTATATTTTCTTTAATTGCAGATTTACCAACTATCGGATGTTTTCCTTTTTTCTATCATTTTCAAATTTTATCAGTGCTTGGCATATTCCGGCAGTTTACATTTGCTGTCAAAATATGTGAGCACAATATTCACAAAGAAGTGGTTCATTCTCTACATAAGTACCAGTAAGAATAACTCCATCCCTCTTTTGGCACTATTTTGGTCAATGCTGGGAATAAATATTGCGGTGTTTCTTTTGAAAATAACCAGGTTGAGGTTAAATTCAATCGGATGATATAAGGCTTGTAAGTGTATCTTATGTAGTTTCTGAAATTTATTTGAACACACATACAGAGGAAATTACGAATTTCCTTTATATAATGGACTAGCCTACGTGCCCGGCGTTGCTCGGCGTTGCCCGGCGTTTGGAGGTGTGTGTTGAACAAAAAAAAAAAAGTGCTAGTAGGCAGGCAGGCTCGAACCTATACTGCAAAGGAGGAAAAGAATGTGAAACAAAAACGTGACATCTTTGCTGTTGCGTCCATCACCAAGCGGGAAGTGACGAATGTTTAAATTACGGCTAGTCAATGGAAAAGAGGGGATGACTTTCGAAAATATCGATGAAAAGAGCAACCCTTCCCTGTGAAAAAATGCCCAGTTGAGGGTGAAGGAATTCATGTTTTTAGGCAATTTTTCGATATTTGTCATCTAAAGGGTTGAGCTTGAAAACAATACCAATATCGTGAAAATCCGTCACCACCGTCGAAAGTTTTATGCAAACATACAAACATACATACATACATTTAAACGGACAGGTGAGATTTATATTATAGATTGAACCTCTCATTGGTCATCTGTGGAGGCTTTTGCCAATGTACAGTCCACAGGCTCGCATATGCAAATGCATGCGAAATGACGTCACCAGTAGGGAAAAATAAAGCGAGTTGAAATTCTTTTCTATTCTTTGCCCAACTTGCGACTGAAACTACAACGTGTTTGTTCCTGGACAACATTACACCAGTATGGTGTCCCTTTCTGATTGGCTGATTCGCTTATTTCTGGTCGAGCCCTAGCGGACATTTACAAAAATCTGGTTCGTAAGGTGCACAGTACCAGAATTCTAAACGCAGAAATGACTTTTTATTGGACAACTTAAATGCTTCCAAATTCCTTTCAAATTTCGAAGGATCACAAAATATTCATTCTTTTATTTCAAGTATTAACAAAAAACTAACATGGCTGACTTGTTTAATAGAAAAAAAATGGAAATGTATTCTGGTGGATTTAATGTCATAATTATTTTAAGTAGGATTTTTTAAAAGTCCGTTTTTTTAACGTTCATTTTTCATTTAAATAAGTAATCGATTGACGTGTTTATTTGGATTCTCCAAATTAGTGTTCTTATCGTAAGTTGTGAGTGTTATTTGAACAACGTTTCGGTCGTTATAACCTCCGACCTTTTTCTTCGGACTGTATTAACGAAATTCAAAATACAGAGAACAAATCAAAACGTAATGTGTAAGTTACATCGAGGTGAGAAACACACATCCTTAGACACAAGAGAAGTGATAACATAATGTTATCAATATAGATAACAAATCTCCATTAGAAATAGATATAGAGATATTACTATCACATGATCACACTCCACCAATTACAGCTCTGTACATTTCAGTCCCAATTTGCTCAATCAATGATGTAAAAATATTTTTTTACAGGATTTATTTGTACAAAACGATATTAAATCTCAATTAAAACATCATGAAACTAATTTTCTGTACAGCAAGAAAACTTCATTTTGCTATCACAAAAATGAGAGTTATTTTATATCAATGAAGTGCACTTTAACAATAGATACTCCTTTGTACTCGTTTTGTTTACACTAGTTTGTTTTTGTTAATTGTTGTATATGTAGACATTTAAGATTTACATATTTCAAAAAGGAAAAAGAATTTTAATACTTTCTAATATTTTTTGGGTGTTTTGTTGGCATTTTAATTAAGTTTTGAAAATCCTATCCCCTCTCCCCCCACTTCAATTTATAATTTTAAAAATTGATGGAAACGTTTTCAAGCCATAAAACCTCTATTAATGAGATCCAAAAGACAGAGTAATGGCGGGGCGGTTGTGTAGTAGAAGAAATATTAAACGTTGACTAGTTAAACAAATCAGTGAGATCGAGAGCTAGTGATGACCATGCAAGATAGCATTCTTCATGGTGAACTAGAAAAATCCAATTAATTTGGAAATTCAATTAACTTTCTTGAAGTTATATATTTGGATTTTACCGTCACTGGATTATTTATCTTCCACCAGACTATCCATTCACGTGTAATCACCCTTTTCTTCACCATATTCCCTCTGCTTCACTTTTTTTGTTTTCAAGTAAGATCTTTGACTTACTTGTTGTTTCATCAAATACTTTTGCATGCAAAATCCGATCCCGCATTTTGCTAATTCCTACCCTCTGATGAGAAGGAAAGTATTTCTTCGAAACTCTGCGGATTAAAGACTATCCACTTATCTAGATTTTCAGATTAAATATGTTTTTAACTCATTTCAAAGTGTTTTTTAACATGTTTTATTAACTGTTTGCTCGTATTATAAGCTCTATCTCCTATTTGGTTTTATCGAGCTTTTACATCTGGCTGAGAATTCTTGAATATTTATAATATACTTTAATTTTACCATCTTGGATCATTTTGGTAAATTTAATTGTAGTTTTTATATATATATATATATATATATATATATATATATATATATATATATATATATATATATATATATATATAATCAATATTTTTCTAATTAATCATTAATATTGCTTAAAAATTATTATAAAATAGTGCTTACTAATCCAATATTTGTATATAGAAGTGGTTCTCAAGCTGTGCCCCAGAGGTTTTGCCGGTGCGCTTCAAAGAATTTCTGAAACATCTGTCCAGATCGGAGAAACAAATGCAAACAAAAATAATTATGTTTTTTCTATATTTTTTTTACAAAGACATATCGTTTCGTTGCACCAATGTTTTAATCATGGATTGATGATTAAATACAAACAATTATCTCTTGTGACTTCTTGGATTTCTATCAAAGAAGAACATGTATCGATATTCTAAAAAAGCCTTGATCATTTTATTGCAATTTTCGACTTCATGCTCATGTGAACTATGATTTTTGATCCTCGCCACAATTAAGAGTAAAAAGAAAAGAAATTTTCAACGCATTGATGAGGAAATGAGAGCTTGTCTCAAACATACAACCAAACATTGAGAAATTGTAAATATTCATCACAATCATGTTTCTCATCAACACGGAAATGAATAAACTTACTGGCTCTCAAAGTATATTAAGCTTACTTCTATTAAATAGGTTATATTTTTTTATATTATTTTATATTATGTACTTAATCATAAGATATTAACCCTATTAAGTATTGAGTGTGCCTGTATTATTTACAGTACTGTAAATGCGCTCAAACTATATAAAGTTTGCGAACGACTGGTATATAGATACAATATATTATCTTTATTCAAATCCTTTGAGATAAGTAATTTGTGTATTTATTCTTTTTCTTTGTGGACTGTTATGCGGACAATGCTCCAAAGGGGTCTGTGGTAGAGTGGATAGAGGCATTGGGTCTCTACAGATCCACGTGAGCATTGTCTGAAGATAGCGGTTTCAAGCCCATTTAAAGCAGGCCAGAGGATTAGTTGAATAAAACGTGGTACAACAACAACCATGGAAAACAGTAATTACTGAGGATATAGTTACAAAACTCAGTATTCCTATCCTGTCACGGTTAATATCCCGAAGAAGGCCAGAGGATGAGTTGACCAAAACATGCTGAAACAACAACTATGAAGATGAGGATAACAGTAAAAAAAAAAAAAAATAGAGATACAATTATTTAAAATTCCTCACTATTTCAAAATTAAAAAAAAAAATCCTTGCCTTTTTTGAATGTAGGTTTTTCCAAGGATTCTCCTTTTTATTTATGAAATAATAGTTATATTTAAATGTTAATTAATATTCCCATTTTTGATAATTATGAGATAAAATAATTAATGCTTATAAATAGTTTAAAATTCGATCAACACTACTTGTGTTAAGTTAAAGGGTGAGAGCAAGAATTTATTGGGTTCTTCAATTTTCCCGGGCAACGCCGATTCACGAGTCCTGCTAGTAAAAAATAAAACAATTTGAAACTGAAAAGATTTCTTAAGTAATTATCGTTTTTTTTTATCCAGATCATTCTCTACTCTAAGTATTGCGATTATAATCACAAGTATGTTCTCCATATAAAAAATAAAATAAACTAATTAATTTCATGCATAATATGAACAGAAATTTTCATTGTAATCAAATAATTCTCTAATTCTTTTTACAATTTAAAGAAAATCAGTTAATTTATATATATATATATATTTTAACCACCTGAAGAAGGCCAGTGGATAAGTTAGCCGAAACGTGGCGAAATAACACTAACTATGAAGATAAGAATATTTGTCGGCAAAAAAAATAAAATACTCACATTAAAGACAATCTGTTAATTTTGTTAAGATTTCAAAGTACCTGCCCTTAATTCAACTTAGCAGTCACAACTTAATCGAACAGTAGACGATGCTTCGTGAAGAAGGAAGATGGTTCTGGTGTATGACAGCATCAACAGGAAATTAAATCTACAGTTTGAAGATTTTTTCATCTCAGTGCCAAGTTGTGGTCTGCATCGTACCCAATAAAAGATATGCCATAAACACTTTCATCTCAACAGAAGAAAGGCAGCATTCTTCTGCTTGATAGAACACCCTATCAGAGCAAGTAGTAATTCTGCTTACCATATCCAAGTTTAATTTTACTGTGGACAAACAATCAGAAGATATACAGATGTATGTAGTAGTGTATAATATAAATCTCATCTGTCCGGTTGTATGTATGCATGTTTTTTTTTTTTTTTTTTTTTTTTTACACAGTGATCACCACTTATCAAGGCCCGGAAGCCACTCAGGGATAAGGGTTATTGCAAGTACATTACGTTAATGTGGAGATTTGATGAAGTGTTTAATTAAGGGGGCGGTTCATTAGGAATTTGTTAACATTGGACTTGAAGACATCCAAGTTGTAGTCCGGAGGGAAGCAGGCAGACGGAACAGAGTTCCACAGGCGTGCACTTCTAAGAAAGAAGCTTTGTTCATGGAATCCGCGTTTTGATTTAGGCACAGATATAGAGTGGAGGAAATTTTTCACAGTGGATTCAGCTAGACGGGTGTTTTTCGTGAAAGATTGGCGAGGAGGTACCAGAGATTGGAGTTCAGACGAGCACCTGCCATGAAAATAATGATGAAACAAGGATAGGCTCGCAACGTCTCTTCTGTGGGAGAGAGGTTGCAGGGTAGAGAAAAGGGCATCTCCCACTAAGCCACGAAGTCTATTTTGTACTCTGTTAAAGCATGATAGGCTGTTTTTGGCTGCTCCTGCCCAGATATGGCAACAGTATTCCATGTATGTATGTATGCCTAAAACTTTTGACAGAGGCAACGAGTTTTCACGATATCGGTATCGTTTTGAAGCTCGACCCTCCGAATGACAAATATCAGAAAATTGGCTAAAAACATGAATTCCTTCACCCTCAACTGGGCACTTTTCTACAAGGAAGGGTCGCTTTTTTCACGATAGCGGTATCGTTTTGAAGCTCGACCCTTCGAATGACAAATATCGAAAAATTGGCTAAAAACATTAATTTCTTCACCCTCAACTGGGCACTTTTCTTCAAGGAAGCATCGCTTTTTTCACCGATATTTTCGAAAGTCATCCCCTCTTTTCGATTGACTAGCCTTTCAGTTTGATGATGCATGCAACGGCAAAGACATCATGTGTTTTTCACGTTCTTTTCCTCCTTCGCGGTATGGGTTCGAGCCTGCCTGCCTACTACCACTTTTTTTTTTTTGCCCAACACACACCTCCAAACACCTGGGCAACACCGGGCACCCAGGCTAGTCATAAATAAAATAGACTTATTTTCTCTTGCAAATCAATGTCCTTGCCAGGTGATTTGGCCACCCACATTGACCAATTAGCTTGCAGGGTGCATTTATTCCGTTTGTACCCTGAGGAACTTATTTAGTACCTTTGGGTATCACAGTGAATTAGCAGAGAGAACCCAAGAAGCATAAAAAAAAGACATCTCTTCTTTCTCTCTTTCCTGTCCATGTCAACTGAACACTGACGATCTTCACTTAACGATAACTGCTGGTCGACTTTCGACATCCCAAAAGACTTTCAACTCTTCCATTTTTATTCATTCGAACACTGTCCAACTTTCTGACACTGAAATAAACCCTTTTTTTGTTTTATTAAAAGAGTTTTTTCTTTCTTTTCTTTGTTACATTTTTAGTTACTATTAAGCTATTATAAATCCATACTCTTGTCTGTTTGCTTGTGCACAATGACATCATGGATGACATCATATCATTGTGTATATTATTTTATGCCATAGCTAATGCCGTCATATGACGTTATAGAAGCTAACGTCACACACATCATATCAGATGACGTCATATATGATGTCATGTATGGGGGAGGGGGCAACGCCAGACAACCTGTTAGTATATGCATATATAGTAGCATAAATACAGTGTAATCATGTTGACACACCAGTTTCTGATAGGTTACAGAAGTTAAGTGACTTTGATCCTGGTCAGTATTAAAATGGATGACTATTTAGGAATACCAGGTGCTGTATGTGCTCTCTGCTTACCCCTGCATTGTTTTCAGTTGTCCTGGATTTTGCTTTGCCGTTGGAATCAAGCAGTTCTGATTCAGTAAAAGTGTGGTTGGTGATTATGCAACCCTTGCCTCATAATTATATGTGCAGCTACCCTTACAGGGTGTATCCATTGTCTCTAGAGACTGAACGAAGGCGATGATGACGATGATAGTGGTGCATCTCACATCTCGAAATCTAAACGTACACATGTTCTAACTTTACATGGATTAAAAAAAACTCATCTGATCAAATATGGCGACTTTGAACAAAGACTCATAACTAGGGCTATGACAACAGCATGTTCTTTTCATTGTTTTTACTCTCGAGTATATATCCGATACAGACACAATTAATCAACCGAGAACCACATCATTCTACATAAAAAAAACATATAAGATATCAATGGATATATACCTGAGAATCAGAACTAGGAAAAAATAGGCTGTTATCATAGCTATATTCATCAATTTAATGCATATTTCTTGAATCGGCACATCTGCGCATTTTTTGTTATGATTAGTGAATCATAACAAAAAATGCTTTCATGTCGATTTAAATAAAGCATAAAAACAAACTGCGCGCAAGATTGTTAACTTGGTATGTAAGATATACATTCTAGTCATTTGATTTACAATCTTTGTGTAAGATTGTAAATACAATAGCTCTCACACCCACCCACTTCTTCTTCTTCATCATCATCATCATGATGAAGGTTACGATGGCTAAGCGATTAACAACACGGACTGACAACCTGGGCATACTAAGTTCGAATTCAGTTCATTCCACAGAAACACTTTCACTTGTAGATATGTGTAATCCTTATGTGAACCCTCTTGTAAATACCCAATTTCTTTCTAGAAAGAATTCTAACTAAAAAGATACCGGAGAAACGAATGCCAACAATAATCATCAGATTCATAGGAAATAAATAAATGATTTTCAACAAAAACAATTATCATCATCATCGAGTTATTTTACATGTTGGCATGCATTTGAACGATTTTTTAGAAATTGATTTCCACACTAATCTATCTGGCCAGGTCTTTATTTATCCCTCTTTCTCTCAAGTCCATACTCTTCACTTCCTTCCATGTTTTCCTTTGTCTTTTTCTGTGAACTAACCTCGCTACTTCAAGTATTATACATCTACTAATCTCTCATCCATTCTTTCAACGTGACCATACCATCAAAGTCTACTTTTTGTTTTGCACACATCTTCCAATATTGTCCAGATTTAAGCTTCTTCTGAGGTCATCAGATCTAAGCCCATCTCTAACACTGAGATCACAAATCATTCATTATATTTTCATATCACTTCTCTCCATGCAACACATGTCCTCAAATTGGCAAAGTTTCACTTCTATACATCATCACACTGTACACATTAGTGTTGGGACGATTAATCGGAATCAGAAAAATCAGAACTTTTGGGGGTATCAGAATTGGTGTTAGAATTGGAAAAATTAATGCCTATTTTCCAATGCCAAAAACGATTCTTTTAATTACCTTCTTATTTGATTTTGTTTAAAACAAAATCTTCCACTGCTGGTAGTAATAATAAAATAATAAATATTTATTGATTTTAAAATTATCAGTTAAGCTAAAAGCAAAAAGCTATAGATTATTCCCATGAGTGTGTTTTTTTACGTTTAAGAAAATCTATGCACATTTAATATGTGTTTTTATGGCAGTCAGGAAAAAATAACAATTTTATAGTTTAATATTTAGAAATTTATAAAGAATCGGAATCGGTAATTGTATCGGATTTGGGAAAAATATTGGAATCGTCCCTTCACTAGTACACTTGTACAGCTTGATACTCTTCGTCTGGTTGATAATGGTCGTTAGTAAAGACAGGAGTTCCCTGAACCTACTCCACCCGCACTTGCCCTACCCCATGCTCCAATAGTATACCCAAGGTAAACATTTCTGAACATCCTCGTTAACTTTGCCATTCAGATATATTTCCTCATCCATCTTCATTATCTTACACTTCTTGTGCACCAACTCGTTTTGATCTCTCAACCTACACGTAATTCCGCTGCACTTCTTGTGCATACAATGCTTACCCTTCAGTTAAATATGATCATCTTCATAGTGGCCCGTAGAAGGGCTGAAGGAGACCATCTCCTCCTAATCAATTCATATACGGCATAATCACGCTGACACACCGGTTCTGAGAAGATCACTGAAGTTAAACAACAATAAGTCTGGCCAATAATGGATGACCATTTGGGAATAGCAGGTGCTGTATTTATCTAATTATAAAACTCTGTGGACCTTGCTTGCTTTCATCTTGTTTTTCATGATCTGGTGATTCCATTTAAAAAAAAAAGGAAATGACATATATGTGCGTATGGGCATGGATCAGAGGCTAAGGAATGAGGGTGGAGAGTTACATGTTTTGATTTCAATTCAAGCTGATGGCACCTAAATCATATATATATATATATATATATATATATATATATATATATTATATATATATATATATATTTAGTTTGGACCTGACTACCATGTATTAGGTCCGATATAATAATCGATACAGAATTGTCTCTATAATGATAAATATGTAATCGACATGAATTAAAATATTATATTTAAGCGTAATGCTCACCCGGAACTGTAGAAATTCAACACCTCTATCCACTGTGCCATGGGTTCCATGGTGCAGTGGATAGACGTGTTGAATCTCTATGGTTCCAGGTGAGCATTGTCTGAAGAGAGCGGTTTCAATCCTATCCAAAGCAGGCCAGAGAATTAGTTGGCCCAAAACGTGGTGGCAACAACTATGGAAGGCAGTAATTACTGGAGATACAGTTAAGCATTACTATCCCTTCACGGTTAATCACCTGAAGAAGGTCAGAGGATGAGTTGGCTGAAACATGTTGAAACAATAACAACTATGAAGATGAGGATAACAGTCCGCAAATAAAAATAATATATAAAAAAAATCTACTCGTTAAATATAGATTCTTTAATGTTAATGTTTAATTATAGATTTTATTTAAGGTTTATATAATGTTCATATAATTTTATACTTATAGATGTATAGAGTGTTGATATCAGTTTATATTTATAGTGTATAAGAAAGCTATAACAATGTAAAAAATCGATCATTGACGTGATATAAACAAAAACAAACAAATGAACGATGGTCATATAAATTTTATAAACCTTCACATATCTACTTAATATTTATATAGTATCTTTTTAAAACCAGACCTTGTCTCTTATTCTGTCCTCATAGGGAAGCAAGTAAATAGAGACTATATTGATATAGCTTATCAGGGCTGATAAGAAAATTTAGAAATGTTTTGTAACTAATTTTTTTTTTCTAGCGGTTTGCCTGGCATTGCCCAGTCGTAAAAAAATATGCTTAAATATGATATTTTAATTCATACAGATTTTGTATTTATTGCTATAGAGCTAATTCTCTATTGATTACTATGTTGTATTCAATGTATAGTAGTTATTTGTAAAGTTTTTAAAAAATATGACTTGGGTACCATCAGCTAGAATTGAAACTAAAACATTTAACTCATTCAGTGTTATTTACTACCATCAGAGCTGAGGTCACATGGTTATCAAAACTTTACAAATTAACCAACTTAAACGTATGAATGTATATTTGAGCATGCGTAAAAGATACACATTGGTTTGACTTAGTGTGTTAAGTTCCAATTTTTCAATTTTGATCCCTTAACAACTTTTTTTTTTGGGGGGGGGAGGTTAAAAACAAATCGCATTTGTTTCACAAGTTGGAACAGCCGATATATCAAGTTTCAAGTCTGTAGATCAAAAACTGACAGAGTAGTTTGTTAGAGACTGTTCACACACACACACACACACACACACACACACACACACACACACACACACACACGTGCTGCAGATTAGCACATCTGAGGTATTTCCGAATTATCTGAGCCAGAGCATTATTATTATTATCGTGTAAATTGAATTAAATTTGTTTTAAAGAGAAAAATGCAATTCAAGGACAAATATGGTTAAATGATTCAATGATTCAATCTACACGATAATAATAATAATAATAATAATAATAATAATAATAATAATAATGATAATCTTTTGGCTCAGCTAATTCGGCAATACCCCAGGTGTGCTAATCTGCAATACAAGGTCACATTGATATAATTCCAACTTTTTAGATCAGGTAAATTGTTCTTTTTTTTTTAGGGGGGGGGGGCTAAAAACCAAATCGCATTTATTTCACAAGTTGGAATAGCCGATATATCAAATTTCAAGTCTGTAGATCAAAAATTGACAGAGTAGTTTGTTAGAGACTGTTCATACACACTCGCATACACACACAGACATGGCCACTTTCATATAGATATATCAGTTTAATTATATTAATATAATTTCAACTTCTTAGATCAGGTGACTTGCTCTTTAGCATTGGAGGCAATCATCTTGAGATTGTATCTCGATAATAGCATTGGTCCGCATCATCTCATTGGTTTAACTTGAGGAATAGTGTCCGGCCTATAGAAAATCTTGCCTCAATCAAGGAAATAACTTTCAAAGAAAATCTGTTGCATTTCAGATTATTTAGTTTCAGTAAAGACCTCGACAGAGATAAGTTATTTTAGAAGTCAATTTCTAAAAGCTGTCCAACACATGCCACGTAAAATGGATGTTAAAACAAAGATGATGATTCTCTAATCATAAAATCAATTTAATATTATTCAATTTTTAAATAGAGTCTATTTTGTTATATAGTGTATGCATGTATGTAAGTGGTATTCATCCTAGGCGGGTTGAATTGGCTTCCTTCAGAGGAGGAAGTTTCATGGGAATATATAAGTTCACAAGTCGTCCTCAGTTGCATACATATTCTAATCAGGGAAGATGACAATGTTGGGTTTTTGCAATTCTTGCAGGAAAGTGTCAACGTCTTCCTACATCCAGCGCCTAATATTCCCAAATGGTCACTTATCTGGTACTGACCAGGCTCAATATTGCTTAACTTTGGTGATCTAACGAGAACTGGTGTGTAAACGTGATTATGCCACATATAATTACATTATATAAGTTTGTCATGAACTGATACAATCAAATTGAAATTCTGAAAAGGCATACGTAAAACTTTTTAGCACAATTTTTTTTTTTTTACTTGAAGTCATCACTTATCAAGGTCCGGAAGCCACTTGAGGATAAGGGTGATGAGAGTACGGTGGTCACTGAGATGACAACATATTAATAGTTAGTGGTGGAAATGGGGTAGAAATGGATTATTTAGGGGTGGCGACTGAACAAGAACTTGTTTACATTGAACTTGAAGATGACCATGTTTCAGTCAGCTGGAAAACAGGCCAGCAGAATAGAATTCCACAGTCGAGCAGTTCTAAGAAAGAAGCTTTGTTCAGGGAATTTGTGTTTCGATTTAGACGCAGATAGAGAGTTGGGGAAACTGTTGATGGTCGTTGAAGCTAGACAAGTGTTTTGTGTGAAAGTTTGGCAAAGGCGTAACGAGACATGTTACCTGTCTATCCATCTCTCTCTTACTCTCTCTCTCTCTTTTTCTAAAAAGAGCAGCCCAAACTTTTTTAAGTACAGACAATTCTCATCCTGTTTGTTAATGTTCCAAGTCATGTATAGCAAAAACCTCTTATAAAAACTAAACACCGACGTTCGAGTGATTTTTAGATCCACAGACGTCTAAGAACTCAAGTTCCTGATAATGACATCAGGTATATAATGGAGAAAGTGTATTTATCGAGCATAATTTTTCCAATCAAGTGTAACATAACGGAAGCCGTTAGTTGAACAGACGAGTGATTGGTAGAATTTAATAGTCAGAATTTAAGCTTTATTTAACGGAAATGGCAAAACTTCAGAAAAAAGAAATCTTACTCTTTTCAGCTGACAACTTAAATAAGTAGATGCAAAACATTGCTGTTCCCTGAAGAGCCCCAGTGAGTGTGTGATAGATCATCCACAAAATAAGTAAGAATAATGAGATGAGCTATCTTTCTTTCTCTTTGTCTTTCTCTGAATGGGCATCTCACATTTGTGTAACGTTGCAGTTACAAACAAAGGAAATAAATAAAAATCCGGCTCATTTTTTCTTTCTCGATAAAAGCTTTTTTTTTTACAAAGGGGGTCACCACTTATCAAGGCTCGGAGGCCACTCGAGGATAAGGGTTATTGAGTGTACAGTGGGTCATCAAGTATTTGTTTACATTGGACTTGGAGACAACCAAATTGTAGTCAGCTGGAAAACAGACAAACGGAAGAGAGTTCCACGGGCATGCAGTTCTAAGAAAGAAGCTTTGTTCATGGACTCTACGTTTCGGTTTAGGCACAGATAAAGAGTGGGGAAAATTATTGACAGTGGTTTCAGATAGACGAGTGTTTATCTTGAAAGTGAAAGTCTATTACGGTTATTCTCCAGTATCGACACCACTTAAAAGTCTCTCACTATCGTCCATCTTGCCCGGTATACACTTGTCTTCTTTGACCTCACACCGGCCGTAGTCAGCCATTTCTCGCCTTCGACTTCACATGTCTATTTTCTTTGGCGTTGATTTTTTTTCTCACCCGAGCACGTGGTGCATTTTTTTCTCCTTTTTGTCCTTTTTATTTTCACACGCATTTCCTGATTTGCATATACGATTTTTTCGACAACAACTGCTGCTAATCTCTTCACAAGCCAGCCATTCTTTGCTGCTGCTGATATTTTCCTACACGCTTATATGCACTGTTACATTTGTTAAAGCCCAAACATCGCTCATCCTGTTTGTGAATGTTCCAAGTTGTGTGCATCTTATAAAAAGAAAACATCAACGTCCAAGTGATTGTATCCGCAGACAACTAAAAACCTTAGTAAGCTAAAAGAGCAGCACAACCTTTTTACCGCCCACAAATTCTTAACTCTATGAATGTTCCAAGTTTTATGTATTAATAACCATTCAAAGACATTCAAGAATCTCAGCAAGCAAAAATGTAACATTTTTCGATAATCTGTTTTCATGGTCAAATACCAAAACAATCTTTTCTTTCTCTCGACCTTTAAGCACACACAAATAACATTCTGATTGCCTTCAAAATTCAGTTTCCAACGTGAGGTTGAGAGAGAAATAAGTTGCAGTTTTGGCATCACGGCAAGAAATTGTTTTAACATTAGAAAGTAAGGTTATTGCAAATATTGAAGATTTACTCCCCAAAACATCACAAAGGATTTTTTTTATAGATTTTTCTGTAATGTGGCCGTTACACTTTAAACAAAGGAAAGCAATAAATAAAAATCCGAGTCGGCATTTTTTCTTTCTCAACAAAGGTTCTTTTATTACCATTATAATTGCGTTGACACCAGTTAAGACTCTCACCATCGTCCATCTTGCCTTTTCTTCTCCAACCTCACGCTGGCTGTAGCCAGCCATTTCTCGCCTTTGCATTTACACGTCACACTTTTTTTTTTTTAAATCTTTTTTTCTCGCGCACACTTCCTAATTTACATATGAGTGTTTTTCAGCTACTGCTGCTAATCTCTTCACAAGCCAGCCATTCTTTGCTGCTGCTGATATTTTCTCACACTCTCATATGCACTATATTACACTGCGATTAAAAGATAAATATTTTTATTAGATTCAAAGAATCCATTTAAGGTATTTTATTCATAACATGTTTTTTATATTCTCTACATTAAAAAATTTTTTTAAAAATTTCATATAATATATAAATATAGAATTTTTAGTTTCTTCGATTCAAAGAGACACCTATGTTTTTAAAATAAAGAAATTTTTTTCTACAAGGTGGTCACCACTTATCAAGGCCTGGAAGCCACTCGGGGATAAGGGTTATTGCATGTACAGTATGGTAGTATTGGAGATTTGATAAAGTGTCTTACTTAAGGGGGCGGTTCGTCAGGAATTTGTTTATGGTGGATTTGAAGACATCCAGGTTGTAGTCCGGTGGGAAACAGGCAAACGGAACAGAGTTCCATAAGCATGCACTTCTAAGAAAAAAGCTTTGTTCATGGCATCTATGTTTTGGTTTTGGAACAGATAAAGAGTGGGGAAAATCTTTTGACAGTTATTTCAGCTAGACGGGTGTTTTTTGTGAAAGATTGGCAAGGGGGGACCAGAGATTGGAGCTCAGACGAGGACTTGTCATGGAAGTAACAATAAAACAAAGACAGGCTCGCAACGTCTCTCTCTCTCTCACACACACACACACACACACACACACACACACACACACACACACACACACACACACACACACACATTCAGCTTTATATTATAGATATAGCATCCTTCAGTTTATGAGATGTGCATGATGAGAAGCACCGTCGATGGTGGCTGAATAGGCCGATCCTGGATTTGTATGGTCAGCTGCAGATGTTGCAGGTATAAGTGTGTGCGCTTGGTGAAGCAGCGAGATCAAGTTGAGGAAGCCGAATTTAAGGTTTTTGATAAGTTTCCAATTATCAACCAACTTCTAAGGTTTAGGGATAGTTTGTGCATCAATGAAGGTAATTTTGTGACTAACATCGTCAAGCAACCTAATTTGCTATTTCGGAAGAAAACACATTTTCATCAGGAAACTACACTTTTATTTTTCATGTTTTATTTTTTAGAGGCAGTAATGTTACTAATGACGCCATTTAATGAAATTAGAAAAAAAATGACTCTTGTGCATATTAGTATTTTACACCAATTTTAATATCTAATTTTATATATCCATCTAATTAATCTATTTTCATTTTTAAAATCGTATAAATTAATTTCCGTGTTGTTGTTGCGATTGCTGCTACTATTATTATTATTATTATTATTATTATTATTATTATTATTATTGACTCACAAGGAGCTTTCACACAGGTTATCAAAGATCTTCTCTTAAAAACAGCCTGTGGTGTTCTCTGGAAGCTGAGTGACAACAAGTCTCCCCAGATTTCCAGTACTCTCCACCTCTTTTGTTAATATTTGCAAATAAATTTGCATTATCGCAACAGCTGCTTGCCATTGATTTCTCGTTGGCAGTGGCTATTGGTTTTCACTGGAATTTGAGTGACAAAATGTCTTCCCAAGGTTCCAGTTCTCTTCGCACTTATCCAGCGGAGATCTGGTCAGTGCTCTTTTCTCGGCCTGTTCTTCCTCCTTGCCTCTACTTGACTGTTTGGTCTCACTTTTTTTTTTTTGAGGGGAGGGGTTCAGTGATGTGGTAATGGGGGTGGGAGTGGGATTAGAGAACTTATAAGTATGCAGCTTCAATGTTCTTGGTTCCATATAACGTTTCATATTTTGTCTCTGTATCAGTTTGTCTGGTCTACGCTTGTGGTTCGTGTGTATTAGTCTCCACATTCAAGGGTTTTCTTTAATATTTCAGTTGTTTTCATTATTGTTGTTCGTTGTATTTTTCCAGTCATTCCTCTGATTCCAATTTCTCCCATTCTTTTTTCAAGGTTTTTCGGGATTGTTCCTAGTGCTCCTACTATTATAAGTATTATTTTGATTTTCTTCATCTTCCATATCCCTTTCAGCGCTCCTGCTCGCTCCGTGTATTTGCTGTCTCTCCTTTTCTTTGATATTCACCCTGTGGTCAACTGGAACAGTCACTAGGAGTTTTCACACAGGCCATCAATAAAGAATTATTTTTGAAACCTATTGTGTTTTCTGGATTCTGAGTGACAACAAGTCTTCCCAGATTTCCAGTACTCTCTACCTCTTTGAATATCCTTCGCAAATTAGTTTGCGTTATCACAACAGACGTTTACCATTGATTTCTTGTTGGTTGCAACTATTGGTCCTTACTGGAATTTGGGTGGCAATGAGCCTTCCCAAGGCCCCAGTCCTCTTCATCCTTATCCAGTGGAGATCTGGTCAGTGCTTTCTCTTCTTGGTCTTTCCATCCCATCCTCCTTGAACCCCCTCACTTATTTGATGTGACACCAGTTTATGGTGACACTAAAAAAAAAAAAAAAATGGGGAAGGGGAAGGCGAGGGTGCAGGTGCGGTTAACTTACAATTATACAGTTTTTATGGTTCCATGTATTTTACATCTGTAGCAATTTTTACATGTTTGGCTTGCACCTGTATTATTTACTCACTAGGAGTATTCACACATGCCATCATCAGAGATTGCTCTTTGAGAACAACTTGTGGTGTTCCCTGGAGTTTGAGTGACAACAAGTCTTCCCAGATTTCCAGTACTCTCTAACTCTTTCGATAGCTTTTGTAAAAGAGTTTGTGTTATTGCAACAGCCATTTCTCGTTGGAAGCGACCATTAGTTTTCACTGTAATTTGGGTGGCAATAAGCCTCCCAAAGATCCCAGTCCTCTTTGCACTCAACCAGTGGAGGTCTGGTTGGTGTCTTCTCTCCTTGGTTTTTCCTTACTCCTTGACCCTCCTCATTTATTTGGTGTGGTGCCAATTTGGGGGGGGGTGTATCTTGTATTTATACCGTTAATTCCATGTGATGTTCCTCCGCGTTTTATATCTGTAGCCGTTTCTGTGTGTCCAATTTGTGTCTGTAGTTCATGTGTGTTAGTCTTCACATTCAAAGGTTTTCCTTGATATTTCAGCAGTTTTCATTATTGTTATCAGTAGTATCTTCTCGCCCATCCCCCTGACTCCATTCTTTTTTCAAAGTTTTTCAGGATTGTTCCTAGTACTACTACTATTAGTGGTGTCATCTTGACTTTCTTCATTTTCCAGCTTCCTTTGATCTTTCTGACCAGTTCTGTGTATTTTCTCTGCTTTTCCGTCTCCTTGATCGTGGTCTGCTGGAACGGCAAAAGCTACGATCTGGCTGGATTGTTCCTTCTTGTTAACTATTATGATATCCGGTCTTCTTGTTTATATGGATATAACCGTTTGTATATCCATGTCCCATAGGATCTTGTGGCTTTCATTTTCCAGTACTATTGCCGGTTTGTGCTTTTAATATGTCTGTGTGTTCAAGATTTAGTTGTCTGCATAATTGCCAGTGTACTGTCTTCCCCACTTGAGCGTGTCTATTTTAAAATTCTTTTTGGGCTAGTTTGCTGTATTCACTTATGCTGAATATTGTTTCATCCCTTTGTTTGCCGTTTCCTTGTGTCTTGTCGATCCTTGCTTTGATGTGGTTAGTTCCTTTTTGTAGCCATTTCTAAGTGTTTTCGTTAGTCTCATCTTTTGTCATTCTTATGAATCTTTTGTGTAGCGGTTTCTCTTCCCGCGTCTTATTCCTTATCTCTTTTTCTATTTTGTTTGTTTCTTCCGTGTCTCTTGCTGCAGTAATTATTATTATTATTATTATTATTATTATTATTATTATTATTATTACTACTACTACTACTACTAGCGGGACTTGTGGAAATTTCACAGGGGACTCATTCATATGTAATATATTGATGTTGGCATTCTGTAAATGTTCAGCTTAAATGGAGACGCTCTGGTATTATTGTAGCTTTTTTGTTAAAACTTCAAAAGTATTTATCTAAGCCAGCGAGGACGCTCGACGTAGCCCAGTCATACAATACGCTTAAATATGATATTTTAATTCTTGCAGATTTTGTATATATTATTATAGAGTTAATGTTCTATCGATTTTTATATATTATAAAGTTGCGATTTCAAAAATAAAAAATATATCCATATGATTTGGTGCATTAGCTTCAATCAGAACCGAAAGCAAAACTTATGAAAAAAATCCAAGAAAGTTGGTTAAATTTCCATTCGCACAAGTAAAATCCAAGGAAATCGTGTAATTGGAAGATGGTCCAAAATAATTCAAAAGGCAGAAATCCGTGGAATAATTCATAAATAGGTACAAGGAAAAGGGGAAGGAAATCCAATAATATTATTAAAAGAAAGATAAGATATGCGTTAGACTCGGCTGCTGAGGCAAGGCGTAATTAAGAAAAATGAGTGAACCCCCCCCTCCACACACACATATATATATATATATATATATATATATATAAACGGCCGAATAGCTGAAACAATAATGTAACTTAACAGAAAGATACAGTAGTAAATGAAACATAAAACGCATATTTGCTCTACAACAGTATTGAGCACTTTCTTCAGTTTTTATTAATTACCATTTCCACTCTACACACACACACACACACACACACACACACACACACACACACACACATATATATATGTGTGTGTGTATATATATATATATATATATATATGTATATATGTATATATATATATATATATATAACTTGAGTTACTTCAGCTATAGTCGAAGCCAAAACCAAAACTTATGAAGAATTCTTGGTAAAATTATTTATTACAAGAAATAGAAATCCATAACAATTAGACGACAGTCACTCGGATGTAAGTGTGACACACAAAATAAATAACACAAACGCTATCCTATATAGATTATTTGGCGGGAGGGGCGGATTAATATGAACAAGTATTTGGTGTTGCAGTTGCACTGCTGAACAAATTTAAATCAACACAGGCTCCCATTATCTAGCATTTATTCACTATTAAACGGACAGATAAATAAAAATCGCGTCCGTTAATGAAACTAATAGACGTTCGCTTGCTTTCTTTACAACCGTTACCCTTTCTTCGCCATTTATTTATTTAATAGGTTTGCCATTTTGTAATGTAATTAATTTATTTCGTTTAATGATCACACTATGCGCCGATGCGGATGCGGATGCGATGAAAGATTCTGCCATTACGCTGACAAACACATTTTAAACAACACGGTCGTAGACAAATATAAAGTTACTTTTATAAAGGAATTGTGTCGCCATTTCAATCACAAATTTTAACTGTATTATAAACATGGGAAATTCGGTGCGTTTGCTCTAATATGTTTGTCATTAAATTAGAAATTTAAACGATTTTATACGATAAAAATTAATACACACCACCACGGCACATGACTAATGTAAAAAAGTCCAGAATTCAACCTATATTTAAAAAAAAAAAAGAAAAACCGGTGCTTCTACATTATAACAAAAAAATATTTAATTTCAAGTAAAACAAATCTTACCTACGTAATTGACAGTTCTCAAATAGTAACATATCCAAAAATTACGAAAAATGCAATTTTCCTCAAATTTCCGCAAAAAATTACTTCTAGCTTTAAATAACCTTTACTCGATGAATTTTCGTAATTTTTAGATATATTACTGTTTTCGACATGACAATTCAGTAAAGAATACTAATTTTCCTTAAAAGGACAAATAAAAAAATCAATCTATCGCCTTTCTTTATACAAACTCCATTTTTGTCAACTTGGGGGCAAAAGGTAAAATTTAAACACAACATGTAAAATAAATTCGAAGATCACAGTGTAGTATCTGTTCTTCAGACGCTCCACTTCAATTTCTTGTTCTCTGTCAGTGGAGGAGAAATTCTTCACGACTGAGACAATTTTAATTTTTGTTCCTTTTCTCCACGTTAAAAAACGACCCTGTCCTGTGGTGAGGCATTGTAAATAGGAACAACTAAAATAGATTCATAAAAACCCTTTTTTTTTTCTATTTTTTTTTTTTTTTTGTCTTTCCAAAAAATGGAATTAACAGATACACTTTTTCCTGAATAAATGTAACATTTCTATTAGATTATCGTTAACGCATCGCGACGTAGTTTTGCTAGAAAAGCATATTAGCGACATCAGTTTTCATCGGAAACTCGGAACCTAAAAATGGGACCAGGAAGAAAAAACTGGCTCCATAAAACGAACGGAAAAAAAGAAAAAAAAAAAAAGATAAGAAAGCACTGAACGGAGGGAGGAAAAGAAAAAAGAGAAGAAAAACCTAACTAATCGTGCCTTTGAACTTCGGTCAGTGCGTGGGGCAGTTTATTTTTTATTTTTATTTTTATTTTATTTTTTTTAACAAACGCAGTGACGTTTGAGTTCGACGAAGATTTCGGCTTAAGCCGAGTGAGGTGTTTTTTTTTAGCCAACAAAAAAAATGGCGAAAAGAAAATGTTACCAAAGGCAAGATAAAATTATTCTTCTATCTACTCGGATAAGTTATTTGCGTTTTAACTTATTTTAAGGCGTTTATTTACTTTGAAATAAAAATAATGTCATTCATGTCTGTTGAGTTAAGGCGAAAAAATGTCTGTTTCGTTTATAGCTATTTGGAAAATAGAAAGTTATACAAAATATTGGTAGAAACATATCCAATAAATGTCACCAATCATGCGAAAATGTAATGCCATAACAGTTTAATTTTCGATTTTTGAGCGATTATCGAGGGTCTAAACAGTTGTAACGAAACGGCTATATTTTTGGCTCTAACTTAATAGATTTGACACTACTTTTGTTTCAAAGTAAATAAACGTTTTAAAATAAGTTAAATTACAGAAAACTTATTCAAGTAGGTAGAAGAGTAACTTATTTTGCCTTTGGTAATATTTTTATACGGGCATTTTTTACAATAGCTAACAAAACAAAAATGTGATGAAAAAAATAAATATAAAACGAATAAATACAAAAATACACTGCTAGAGAAGCAAGAAACAGGGAGAATTTTCCAAAATCTTGCAGACTGAGGGATATACGCTATTGGAGTAGGGACCTCAACAGTAAAAGAGGTGTGATTTCGCCGATTGATGAGTTAGTCGAAAGTAGGTACGCCGTGGTGGCACAAGTGATACGAGTTCGTCAAAGCACATGCCATTAAAATACCTGTAAAACAGGCAGAGGGAGGGGTCAATATTGTGGTGATGGAACAAGGGTTAGAGCTTAGTTAACAATGTGGAACCTGTTCGATTGGAGACTTTTCTTAGCCTTATCTAAGAGGTAGAGATTGCTGGTAGATGCACCAGTCCCTGTAGCAACAATATTCCATGCGTGGGCGAAGAGTGGCCACGCGTGGGCGAAGAGTGGATTTCTAGAGATTCAGGATACTGACAAGTGTGAGCAGTTTTTTAGTACAGTAGAGAGATCCCATCTTCTTTGCAATGTCTTCAATGTATTTTTTCAATTCATGGTACCAAGGAGTTAATAAAAACTTCCGTATCCTGGTAACATTTTCAGAAGTTTATTCATGAAATTGTGTTATATTTACACATTTTTGTCACACGAACAAAAAAATGCGGGACTATAATAAAAGTAAAAACTAAACAGTACGGGCAAAAGCTACCCAAACAGACAAAGATAAATAGAAAAAAAACAAAACAAAAAAAAAACAAACAAAAAACAAAAAAAAACAAACAAACAAAAAACAAACAAACAAAAACAAACAAACTGCCTGCTTCCCTCCGGACTACAACTTGGATGTCTTCAAGTCTAATGTTAACAAATTCCTAATGAACCGCCCCCTTAAGTAAACACTCCATCAAATCTCCACACTAACGTAATGTACTTGCAATAACCCTTATCCCTGAGTGGCTTCCGGGCCTTGATAAGCGGTGATCACTGTGTAAAAAAACCAAAAAAAAAAAAAAAAAACCCCCAAAAAAACAAAACAAACCTACTCAGTCCCTGCATTTTTAAAAGCAAGGGATTGGCTGGTTTATCAAAAAATAAATAAGAATAAAAAATAATAAATAAAAAAATAATATCAATCTGAAATCAGAAGGGTGACCAGAGCTTATTGTATTCGTTCTTGAGATTAGCCGCACTGATGAGTTGTGATACAACGAAACAGTACTGTATCTGGATGACAATTAAAGCTCCCCTCTTTGAGTTGAGCACTTTGTAAATATAAGGTGTTTGTCTAGCCGCATTGATGAGTTGTGATACAACGAAACAGTACTGTATCTGGATGACAATTAAAGCCCCCCCCTCTTTGGGTTGAGCACTTTGTAAATATATTTTTACCCGACGCGTATTTAAAAGCGATTAAGCGAAGCCCACTATTAATTTGTTTGTAAACAAGCTGATGGTTCGAGCACTGTGCGACGGGAAGGTGTGGATATAATTCACACTCTAGGAGAAATATTTACGGCACTGATTCGTAGCCGAATGGTGAGAAGTGCCGACTGTCAATGCGACGGCTGTAGGTTCAATCCACGACTGGGGAAAGGTGTTTGTCTAGCCGCACTGATGAGTTGTGATACAACGAAACAGTACTGTACGTGGATGACAATATATATCTATATATGACTACTTCATTTAAGGTATTTATTTGTAAATTAGGCACAAGGCCGTTTTTAATGTGGGGGGGAAAACCAGCTCCCTGTGACCAAAAAATAATAATTGTCCCAGTATAGAGGGTTTCCCCTTCATTGACTGGTACAAATTATCTTACGTGCAGCATCTGCAGAACAGATACTACACTTTGATCCCGGCCCGAAGACTACTTCATTTAATCACATAAATTAATATACAAAAGTATAAATTTATGCGTAAACGTTAAGTATTTACTTCAACAGTGCTCAATTGCCTATTAAAAGATTCCAGGTGTATTTTTATATGTATTACAATTGTATTTTGTGTCCGATAATTAGCCATTGATTGATGACTAGGGCTATGACTACAGAATATTCTTTTCATTATTTTGACTCTCGAGTATATATCCATTGATATTGTATATGTTTTTTTTTGTTTTTTTTAATAAAAATATATATGGCAATTAAGCTACACAGAATATTCCGCGTTTCATCATGGAAACTAGGAAGTTGATTGGCTAAGTAAAAACTCAATAGAATGTGCGTATATAAATTAAGAAATTTACGTGCCGAGTTTGACCACGTTATGCAAAAAGAAAAAAACAAAAAAAAAAACAAAAAAAAAAAACACGCTATGAACTTACCCACAGAAAAATTTTCACGGCCCGTTGTTCTATCATTGTTGCTAAGCGACGACATGGAAAAAATGGCTTTACCGATGATAGATAAATTAAAATAACGGTTTCGATTATCGATAATTATCGAGGGTATTCTGAGACAAAATTTAACTAAGATCACTCCCAAACGTATACACTAAAGTTCTATAAATTTTAAAGAAAATCTGTTCAGCCGTTTCGGAGTCTATAAGGAACGAAACTCACACACATACACACCCACACACACACAATTCCATTTATATAATTGTAGAGATATAGATATATAAGTAAGCAAGAAAGGAAAATGAAGATATAAATCTATATATATTAACATATATAGAGATTTATTCATTTATTCAAAGGGTGAATACAAACACACACACACACACACACACACACACACACACACACACAAAGTCTGATGAAGTTACTGGATCGTTGATACGATTCGGTAACCGAAACATGTGTAATTAAGCAGATAAACGGTTATAAAAAATATATATATTTGCTCTGCAATAGTATTGAACACTTTCTTCAGGTTTTTAATAATTACCATTTTTGCTATATATATATATATATATATATATATATATATATATATATGTATGTATGTGTGTGTGTGTGTGTGTATTGTTTTAACAAAAGCGAATACATCAAGAAAAGGATTGATAGCAACAAATAGTGTATTTCATCGTTAGTTAAAATTGTTTCAAGACAATATATATATATATATATATATATATATATATATATATATATATATATATTAAGGCATGTATCTAGGAGAATATATATATATATATATATATATATATATATTAAGACATGTATCTAGGAGAAGAAACACTCTGATGTAAAAACCTGCAGTCTACTGTATGCTCTGTCTTGTAGGCAGGCATTTGCCCCA